>NC_041380.1:558292094-558340861 GCF_002162155.2 Triticum dicoccoides | reverse complement strand
TCCCCTGCTGCCACAAAAGAGATAAAGAACCAACCATGACAGTTAGGTGCAGCAAGAAGGTCTGGCTCTTAGTTAGTTATGGGCGTTGTCGGATGCTCAAGTCGATGGGTGGTCCCTCTGCCATTGACGTGACGGCTGGCTCGCGGAGCAAAGTGCGGTGATCTGCACACAGAACAAACCAAATCAGTGGTGGCAACATGTACCTTGTATTGTTGCAGCGCATTACATACTTCAAAAATCATATATAGCAGTCATTCTATTCCAATTTCCAACAAAACGTGTTACACTATTGAGGAAACAAACCTTTATTTCCAATTTGTAATTTGTTGTCAATAATTCAGAAAAATTATGTCAAAATATTGAAGAGTCGGCTCCACAAAGTACCCATGTGCATAACCTGCTATTCTACTGGTATGTTGCAGCTTTGTCAGACAAATGAGAACAAATAGGCATCATCTTCTTGCAGTGAAAGAGCAACCATGTATCGACATGAACCTTTGGATGCAAACTTAGTGCAGGAATCAATTTATCTAGTCTCTTCTTTGGAACGGATATATGTAGGAAATATCAGTACATTCTGTCAATATCCCAAAAACAGGGGATGAAGATGAGAGGTGGGGGCTCTAGAAGGGGCTCTCACCAGCGGCAACCACGGCCAGGTCCTCACGCACTGCGGCCGACTAGATCGATCGGCATCCGATTCAGCCACATCCCACGCCGGATCCCCTCGCGAGCCTCGCCTCAACTTGATCCCCACCCGCAACTTGGCTGGATTGACCCAGATCGCCCGCGTCGCCGCATCGAGCGCCTCCGAGCGTGTACAGCGCGTGATTTGGTGATGAGGCGTGGCCCCCTGGAGCAATGAGGAGCGGTGGGTGGATCGGAGAGGCGATGAACGGTGGACGGCGAGGAAGCCTCGTTCTCCGAGGCCATATCAGGCGGCGCCGTCGGAACAGAGCAGGTCGCGAACGTGTTTAGGGTTCGTCCGTAGCGTTTCACCCTGTGCGCTGTGTTGGATAGGATGGTAGGAAAGGCCCAAAAGGACAGTAGGCCCAATTAAACGTGAGACAACCAAAAAAGCCACCGGAGCAGCTGCCCGTAAAGCCTAGCGTAGCCTGACGCGCGAGTTAGTGCCTGCGTACGAGAATTAGGTGGGACTAACAGCGAATCCGATGACCGAAAACGACTAAAAATGACGATCTAATGGCTAGAATTGCTAATGGCCTGAGAGGGCTGGGAGGGTGCTCAGTTTTAATATATCTAAATGAGCGTTGAAGCTTTACAATTTGTAAAACATGAGGTTGGAGTCTAGAGCCATGATTTAATGCACAAAACTTAGCAAACTAGACCGATTAAAAATATAGATTGAGTTACTTTGGTGCTGCCTCCAATCTGCATAACAATTTCTGAGGTGTGGGAGCATCTTTGGCGATGATGACAAAGCTAGGTGGGAAAGCTTGCTATGTGAGTGTACCGAACTGGCACTAGAGCGAATGGGTGGCACGGCATTAGCTTGATCCTACAACTATGAAAACTCGATAAACCATCTGATGGATCTTGGGTTGTGTATGACCATAATACAATTTGTGGTTTCCATTGATAACAATAAAACATTTGGATGTGTTAAATCCACTCTTGTACTCTCGAGATACTTCTCAGATTTTGTGGTTCATTTAGCCAATTTTGTCATCATTCGTCATCGGCGGCTTATTCTTCTTCTCATATGTGTGCAATGTGATGCCCACCTCGTAGTTGTTGGGTTCACTAATGGGAAAAGCCCTAACTATGACATGCCAAAATCAGTCTTGGTGGCGTATATGCCCAATGCCATCAATATGGCGCCAGTGAAAACATTAAGTGGTGGCGTTGATAGACATGTCAACAATATTTTAGTACTGATGGAGTGCAACCTGGCTAACGCCAGCAATTTATTATGTTAGTTATGGCGTATATTGTGCACCAACGCCAACAATTTGTATCTTTTGGTAATAAAAATATATATGCCCAGCTATTAGTATATGTGCAGCCATTTAAACTTCTAGTGGTAACTTCAAATCCACAAACAGTAGTGATCAACTAGCTAGCTACAAGAAAAAGTGACCCGCTAGCTAGCTACCTACATATATGCACGCATTACATGTCTCGGTGAAGAATGATCTTCATCTCACGCAACTTGTTCCTGTTGCTCTGTCCCCCTTTCTGCACCGAGAATGACCTTCATCTCATGCAACTTGTTCCTGTTGCTCTGTCCCTCCTTTTTGTAATGAACTTTCAGGTCTTGAGTTCCACCCTCTCGGCCTTCAGGAGCCGTATCTCCTTTAGAGAATCGATCTCGGTGACCAGTTTGTCCTTCTGGTCGATGAGCTTCAATTTCTTATTGCAGAAATTAGAGTTCTCGTCGATGATCTCATCCCTCTCTTTCTTCAGGGAGTTATTCAACTCCTTAAGGGCCTTCACTGTACTCTCCTTTGACGCGACAAGCTCACGGCTGAGCATGTCCACATCGCATACCGGTAGCTGCTGCAGGACCGGTTCTGGAGATGGGTCTCGTACATACGCCTGGCAAGTCAAATATTTGAAATCATCAATAATGAATGGTTAGATGATATATGTATATATGCATGTGTTTTCAATGCTCGTGGATGTTTTTGTAATCTTACCTGGTTGGTGCTTGTTTCGCCTTTGTCAACTTCTTCATAGGATGCGAAGTTGGACGAGGACAACTGGTAGTGGTTGTTCCAGCTACTCATGGCTGCAACATCAAAATAATAACAAGTATAGGTTATACGAAAATATAGATAGCATCACAATGGCCTTGCAAACTAGATAGCATCTCAATGTAGAGGGTTGACCTATATATAGCAAACTAGATAGCATGTGGGCCTTAGTGCTAATAAAAAAATTGGTGACCTACAACAGCAAATTGCCACCACCTAATTTTTCCAATCTATCAAGTAAAATTTTACAATTAAGCATGCCTATTAAAAGGAGTACTTGATGATAGGTAGATCATATATATGCTTACGATGATTCATAAGACAACCAACATATAGATAATAAACAGAGAAAGGAAAGAGCAAGATGCATGGTGTATTCTGTCCAAGTTCAACTACTTTTGTGGCTGTTGAAGCATTCTCACATGTTATTGGTCACTTTTAACTTCCAATGCTACAAACAATGTTATTGGTCACTGTTAATTTACTTCCAATGCTACAAACAATATTATTGGTCACTTCTAACTTCCAATGCTACAAAAAATTGCAACATAAGGACTTGCCCTAATTTCTTCAGTGCACATTTCTAAAGAAACTACCAAGCAAAACTCCCATTTTACACATGACATATTGAACACTAAGTTCAATTGTGCACTATCCATTTCTACTAAATATATCAATTTGTACAAATAAATCAATTTCTACTAAATATCACAGTACTAATATAAAAAAACTAGCACTATCCATTCATATATGAACCAATCAACTAGCCTATCCATCTACACAAAATGTTCTGGCTCAGATCTATCAAAGGGAGACGCTTGGGGAGGGGAAGAAAATTCGCGAGGGGAAGAGGGGATATCTCAACTCCTTGCGGGAGTTGGCGGCGGCCGCGCAGTTCCGGCGACGAAGAGCGGCATCGTCGGGCAGCGGCGGTGATGGTCAAGAAGGGGAACGAAGAAGGGGTGAAAACGATAAGGTTAATGAATCAGACTTACACTGATTTTTACTGGATAGGGTAGTTTTTTTGCTGGTGTGGGCCTAATGGATACCATAGAAAACGGAAGCACACGGGGAAAAACTCAGAAAATGTCTGTGTCGTACGAGAAACATTCTACGACAGCGGTATGCTCGTATCAATGTCGTACCAAATTGTCCGACGCCACCACTACTTGGAAAAAATAGTACTAGCATTACTAGGAGTTGGCGCGCCACTAACAAAAGTTGTGGCTAGCACTTTTTCCACTAGTGGTTATAGTGCATGCCTCTTTAGTCGATAGGCATGTTGAATTGCATCATCTACACCATGCTTGTTTCTACATGCCAATATCTGCAAGTGCTTGTAGTGGACTTGAAATGTTGCTCTTTTTGTTAATCAAGATTAAAAAAAGATCAGTGGCATGACACGATATGTTGAGAGTGCATCCCTTAAAATATCTCTAGCGGTGATGATTTATAACAAAATCAATTAGAGGACTAATGTTTCAATGAGTTTATTTCAAGTATAACATGTGAACTAATTGTTTATCGGGTTTGGCTATAAGTGTTACTCAATGGTGATCTCTACCTACAACTTTTCAAGTTGTTGTCTTCCTAAAGCTTGTAGTATGCATTTTCTAGGGTTTTTGTGAATCCAAGATTCACATTAAGTGTATGATAACCATACTATGAATAGGGACACAAAGTACTTTGGTTTGAACTCTAACAACATGTCCTACACTAGGGTCCTTAAAATACACTCTCTAGGCATCCTATTCGAGGGTTTTTCTAAGCATCATTATTTCTGAGAATTTTATCTTTTGAGACTATCGGGCCACATAATTACCCTTTCTCACAGAATAAACCCAGTTTCAACAGTTTGGAATCGTTGTTTCCTTTTCAAGGTAAAATACACCCTTTATTTATTTATTTCAAATTATTTTATGTGGAATTCAAACATTGTTGTGGGTAGTTTTTTTTTACTTTTTTAGAAAGCAAAGTTCTTTTTCGAAAGATTACCCCCGTCTTTGTTTATGTTTTAGATTAGAGTAAATGACTTCTGTTTCGGAACTCCCGAGCCAATCCCGGTTGACATATTCTTTGTTTACTCCAGTTCCTTTGAGCAAAAGAAATCGTCGGTACTTCCGAGATATCTTGGTCTCCTTCTTTGTTGGTTGCAGTATTGGTTAGGTGATACGGTGCAGCCTAAGATCATCACCATTATGGCTTCATTGCCAAGGGATACGCACATGACTTATACAAAGGTGAATTATATCCTTTATGCGTGTCTACTTGGTTCTCTCAAGGATGGCTTACAACTTGATACTCCTACCTAGTTGTAACGCCCTCGATGCGGCTATATCTCCTACGTGTCGAAGCATGACTTAGAGGCATAACCGCATTGAAAGCAATGTCGCAAGTAAGGTAATCTTCACAACAACCCATGTAAATAGATAATAGGGAAAAAGGTACATAGTTGGCTTACACTCGCCACGTCACGCAAGTACATAAATAACATTACAATCATCCAATACACTTATGGTCCGACTACGGTACCAAAATAAAAGATCAACCCCAAACATGCGACACGGTCCCGATCGCCCCAACTGGGCACCACTACTGATCATCAGGGAAAGACACATAGTAACAGCGTGAGTCTTCGTCGAACTCCCACTTGAGCTCAAGCGCATCATCTGGAGCGGAGTCATCGGTCCCTGCATCTGGTTTGGAAGTAATCTGTGAGCCACGGGGACTCAGCAATCTCGCACCCTCGCGATCAAGACTATTTAAGCTTATAGGTAAGGTAGGGTAATATGTGGAGCTGCAGCAAGCGACTAGCATATAAGGTGGCTAACCTGTTCGCAAAAGAGAGTGAGAAGAGAAGGCAAAGCATGAACGAAGAACTATAGAACAACCTACGGCAAACATTACACCAACACCGTGTTCACTTCCCGGACTCCGCCGAGAAGAGACCATCACGGTTACACACGCAGTTGATTCATTTTAATTAAGTTAAGGTTCATGTTATCTACAATCGAACATTAACAAATTCCCATCTGCCCATAACCGCGGGCACGGCTTTCGAAAGTTCAAAACCCCGCAGGGGAGTCCCAACTTAGCCCATCACAAGCTCTCACGGTCAACGAAGGATAAAACTTCTCCCGAGACATTCCGATCAGACTCGGTATCCCAGTTCTACAAGACAACTTCGACAATGGTAAAACAAGTCCAGCAACACCGCCCGAATGTGCCGACAAATCCCGATAGGAGCTGCACATATCTCGTTCTCAGGGCACACCGGATAAGCTAAGCGTGTTGGAAATATGCCCTAGAGGCAATAATAAATTGGTTATTATTATATTTCCTTGTTCATGATAATCGTTTATTATCCATGCTAGAATTGTATTGATAGGAAACTCAGATACATGTGTGGATACATAGACAACACTATGTCCCTAGTAAGCCTCTAGTTGACTAGCTCGTTGATCAATAGATGGTTACGGTTTCCTGATCATGGACATTGGATGTCGTTGATAACGGGATCACATCATTGGGAGAATTATGTGATGGACAAGACCCAATCCTAAGCCTAGCACAAAGATCGTGTAGTTCGTATGCTAAAGCTTTTCTAATGTCAAGTATCATTTCCTTAGACCATGAGATTGTGCAACTCCCGGATACCGTAGGAATACTTTGGGTGTGCCAAACGTCACAACGTAACTGGGTGGCTATAAAGGTACACTACAGGTATCTCCGAAAGTGTCTGTTGGGTTGGCACGAATCGAGACTGGGATTTGTCACTCCGTGTGACGGAGAGGTATCTCTGGGCCCACTCGGTAGGACATCATCATAATGTGCACAATGTGATCAAGGAGTTGATCACGGGATGATGTGTTACGGAACGAGTAAAGAGACTTGCCGGTAACGAGATTGAACAAGGTATCGGGATACCGACGATCGAATCTCGGGCAAGTACAATACCGCTAGACAAAGGGAATTGTATACGGGATTGATCGAATCCTCGACATCGTGGTTCATCCGATGAGATCATCGTGGAACATGTGGGAACCAACATGGGTATCCAGATCCCGCTGTTGGTTATTAACCAGAGAACGTCTCGGTCATGTCTGCATGTTTCCCGAACCCGTCGGGTCTACACACTTAAGGTTCGATGACGCTAGGGTTATAGGGAATAGATATACGTGGTTACTAAATGTTGTTCGGAGTCCCAGATGAGATCCCGGACGTCACGAGGAGTTCCGGAATGGTCCGGAGGTAAAGATTTATATATGGGAAGTCCTGTTTTGGTCGCCGAAAAAGTTTTGGGGTTTATCGGTAACGTACCGGGACCACCGGGAGGGTCCCGAGGGTCCACCAAGTGGGGCCACAAGCCCCGGAGGGCTGCATGGGCCAAGTGTGGGAGGGGACCAGCCCCAGGTGGGCTGGTGCGCCCCCCCACCAAGGCCCAAGGCACCTCCAAGAGGGAAAGGGGGCAAACCCTAGGGCAGATGGGCCCTAAGGCCCACCCCAGGTGCGCCTCCCCCTCTCCCCCTTGTGGCCGCCACCCAGATGGGATCTGGGGGCTGCCGCCACCCCTAGGGAGGGAACCCTAGGTGGGGGCGCAGCCCCTCCCCTTCCCCTATATATACTTGAGGTATTGGAGGCTGCAAAACACACGAGTTCCTCTCCTTGTTGGCGCAACCCTACCCCTCTCTCTCCTCGTCTCTTGCGGTGCTTGGCGAAGCCCTGCTGGAGTACCACGCTCCTCCACCACCACCACACCGTTGTGCTGCTGTTGGATGGAGTCTTCCTCAACCTCTCCCTCTCTCCTTGCTGGATCAAGGCATGGGAGACGTCACCGGGCTGTACGTGTGTTGAACTCGGAGGTGCCGTCCGTTCAGCACTAGGATCTCCGGTGATTTGGATCACGACGAGTATGACTCCTTCAACCCCGTTCTATTGAACACTTCCGCTTAGCAATCTACAAGGGTATGTAGATGCACTCTCCTTCCCCTCGTTGCTGGTTTCTCCATAGATAGATCTTAGTGACACGTAAGAAAATTTTGAATTTCAGCAACGTTCCCCAACAAAGCGTACGGGAGCCAACGTAACCCAAGTTGCCTAGGGACGGCCCCGCACGGTGCTCTGGGTTGGACCAACGCTTAGAGAAGCACTGGCCCGGGGGTTTAAAATAAAGATGACCCTTGAGTCCGCGAAACCCAAGGGAAAAAGGCTAGGTGGCAAATGGTAAAACCAAGGTTGGGCATTGCTGGAGGAGTTTTATTCAAGGCGAACTATCAAGGGGTTCCCATTATCACCCAACCGCGTAAGGAACGCAAAATCCGGGAACATAACATCGATATGACGGAAACTAGGGCGGCAAGAGTGGAACAAAACACTAGGCAAAGGCTGAGCCTCCCACCCTTTACCAAGTATATAGATGCATTAAGATAACAAGAATAAATAGTGATATCCCAACAATAAACAATGTTCCAACGAGGAACGATCTCCAATCTTCACCTGCAACTAGCAACGCTATAAGAGGGGCTAAGCAAAGCGGTAACATAGCCAATCAATGGTTTGCTAGGACATGGTGGGTTAGAGGTTTGGCATGGCAATTTGGGAGGCATGAAAAGCAAGTGGTAGGCATCGTAGCATAGGCATAGCAAAAGAGCGAGCATCTAGCAAGCAAAGATAGAAGTGATTTCGAGGGTATGACCATCTTGCTTGCAAAGTTGTCAGAGTTGACTTGATCCTCGTAAGAAAACTCAACGGACTCCTCGTTAGCGAACTCGTCTCCCGGCTCTACCCAAACAAGACAAACAAGCAAAAGGAACACAATCAACCACGTGCAAAGCTCGAACAACATGATGCAAACATGGTATGCTATGCGGGAAGCGATATGTGATGCATATGCAAGATTTGACAAGGAATGATTTAACATGGCCTTAACTTGGAAATCCAAGAGTTCCACTAGAAAGGTGAGGTGATTTTAGTTGAAATCGATATAAAGAACACCAGAATCGGATGCACGGTTTGGAAATGGCAAGCAAAACAAATATGGCACCGGTCTACGATAAACAGCAAGTAGCCATCTAAAAGAATCAAGATAATTATGCTACAGCACTCAAACATGACAACAAAATACATGGCAGGGATCCACTCATGATGCTTGACAAAAGATGGACACTGAGCTACGGCCAATTCATCCGTTAACAGGTTCAAACAAGCATGGCAAAAGTGCAATTGGTAAACAGGTTTCAGACTTAGTGAAATTAACACAAGTCTGAAATTTAACATCAGGTAGCACACTTTGGAGCATGAAAACTATATGCTACAGGAACTTAACATGGCAAAGCAAGGCATGACATGAAGCTACTCAAAGCACTTAAGAAAAGTCCCTTAGTGACCTTGAGCCAAAAGGGATCAGAAAATACAATTGCAAGCATGTGAACATGGCAAAAACATAATCAGATCTCAGACTTGGTGAAAAACTGGAGCATGCAAATATGTTAACGAGTAGGCATGTTTACGAGCTCGATGCACTCACTACAGAGCAAGGCATGACAAACTAAGCATACACCCATCAAGAATACATATAATAGAAGCTAGACATGGTAAGAACAACAACATAGTATGCACGGATCAACAACAACATCCTCGACAAAATCGCTAACAAGTAAACAATCTGCCAGGATTCACGAAATAGCAAAAGTAGAGCTCAATTAACTCAAGCTAGGGTGCTCCATAATTGCAAACAAAGACATGGATGGATAGAGCACCACAATATTAACAAATCATCCTTACTGATCATCCTCAAAAGAGGCACGGATCACTAGGAAACAACATCAACATATGGCATATTGATAAAATCAGATCAAGGACTTTGTGAAATTCTAAGTCCCTGAAATCAGCATTAACGAATGCACTACTTTGCAAGCTTGTGCTAGTCACCACACACATCACAAAAATATATGGTAAGCACCTCTGTAAAGATGGCATGGCATATAACAAAACTCATGTAGAGCTCAGGAGCATATCATGCACACATAAATCATGGCAAAAATGACAAATAGCTATTTGGTGCAGCAGATCTGACAATTATCTCAAATAGCTCTCTTCCAATAGCATTTCGGGCATCAAGATGAGCTCAAATGAAAATGATGCAATGAGATTAAATGATGTACTCTCTGAGGCGAACATTTTGATATGCTACACGCCCAAACCGGAGCTACGGATGCGGAGTTACGACATGATGAAGTTGCAAGAAAAATATGCAGACTTGGGGGAAAAACGGAGTCAACCCCTAGGGTTTCACTGTAGCATCCGAATCCAGATCTGGGTGTGCACGTGGTTCGAGGATGGCCGGGGAGCTCGCTGGAGTTCGTCGCCGGACTTGGCGAGGCACGCCGGCCGGAGGAGAGGAGGATGATGGGGCGGCGAGGAGGGCCGGAGACGGGCGGTGGCGGCGACCGGCGAACTGCGATGGCGGGGCGGCGAAGTTCCGGCGATGGCGCGCGGCGGCGCCGGCGGCCGGGCGCGAGGGAGAGGCGGCGCGTGCGGGATGGAGGCTGCGGGGCGGCGTGGGCCGCGGGGGCCCCGAGCGGGCTCGGCGGGCCGCAGGCGTTGAGGCGGCGATGTGGGGCACCGCTCACCACGTGGCGCGCCCCGGTTGGCGGCGGCGACGTGTCCGGAGGAGGCAGACGTTGTCCGGCGGCGGAGATGGATCTTATCTAGGGTTAGGGGGAAGAAGACCCGAAAATTTCGGGAGGGGATCTATATATAGGCATAGAGGGAGCTAGGAGAGTCCAAATGAGGTGCGGTTTTCGGTCACGCGATCGTGATCGAACGCTCTAGATGATGGAGAGGGTTTTGGTGGGTTTTGGGCCAAATTGGAGGGGTGTTGGGCTGCAACACACACGAGGCCTTCTCGGTCCCTCGGTTAACCGTTGGAGTATCAAACGAAGTCCAAATGGTACGAAACTTGACAGGCGGTCTACCGGTGGTAAACCAAGGCCGCTCGACAAGTCTCGGTCCAATCCGGAAATGTTTAACCCCCACACACGAAAAGAGGTAGAAAGGACCACCGGAGGAGATAGGAGCGCCGGAATGCAAAACGGACAACGGGGAAAATGCTTGGATGCATGAGACGAACACGTATGCAAATGCAATGCACATGATGACATGATATGAGATGCATGACAACGACAACAACACACGGAGACAAAAACCCGAACCCAAGGAAATAAAATAACTTAGCGTCGGAAACGGCAAGAGTTGGAGTACATATAAGGTAAATTACATCCGGGGTGTTACAGTACTCGACCACTACGAAAGGATCTCGTCCCGAGATCTAGGACTGGAAGAACGCCGGGTACCCAGAACGGAGGTGATCCTCGCGTTCCCAGGTGGCTTCACGGTCGGAATGGTGTGACCACTTGACTTTGAGGAATTTGATTGACTTATTGCGAGTCTTGCGTTCAGTCTCTTCAAGGATAGCAACGGGGTGCTCACGATAAGAAAGGTCTTCTTGGAGATCAATGTCTTCGAAGTTGATGGTGCGGTCAGGAGTCTTGAAGCACTTGCGGAGCTGAGAGACATGGAACACGTCGTGCACATTTGCAAAGTTTGAAGGAAGCTCGAGTTGATAGGCGAGATCGCCTCTCTTGCTGACGATCTTGAAAGGACCCACGTATCTAGGGGCAAGCTTCCCTTTGATACCAAAGCGACGAGTACCTTTCATTGGAGAGACGCGGAGGTACACATGGTCTCTAATCTCGAAAGCCAAATCACGATGCTTACTATCATAGAAGCTCTTCTGGCGTGATTGCGCTGCTTTGAGGTTATCACAAATGACTTTGCACATTTCATCTGCCTATGTGATTAAGTCATTCCCAAGAAGTTGACGTTCACCGGTCTCTGACCAGTTAAGAGGAGTACGGCACTTCCTGCCATAGAGAATTTCGAATGGGGCCTTGCCCGAACTTGCTTGAAAACCGTTGTTGTAGGAGAATTCGGCATATGGAAGACAATCTTCCCACTTCATACCGAAGGATATAACGCAAGCCCTGAGCATATCTCGGTCCAATCCGGAAATGTTTAACCCCCACACACGAAAAGAGGTAGAAAGGACCACCGGAGGAGATAGAAGCGCCGGAATGCAAAACGGACAACGGGGAAAATGCTTGGGTGCATGAGACAAACATGTATGCAAATGCAATGCACATGATGACATGATATGAGATGCATGACAATGACAACAACACACGGAGACAAAAACCCGAACCCGAGGAAATAAAATAACTTAGCGCCGGAAACGAAAAGAGTTGGAGTACATATAAGGTAAATTACATCTGGGGTGTTACACGAGTGCACCTATAGGTTTGAGCCGAGCATCACACACACCATGTAGGAGTTCATACATAAGAGAGCACCCACACCATCCGTGAGGGAAGCATGAAACTGGAGGAAGAAACGCACTACAAACAAGTACCAACTGCTACAAAAAGTGCACTACCAGACTATTTGGTCCACGACTCTGGACTGTCTACCATTGGAGTGACCCCACCAAGTTCATGTGTCTGTACTTCTGGGTGGTCACCACCGGATTGTCCGGTCCATGGCTCAGACTGTGTAGTCCATGCTTCACACTTTTTGGTCTCACGTCCATGCACTTTTGGACTCCACTAACAGACAGTCCGGTCTATTACCATCAGACTATTCATTTATACTACTCATGCATGTAGTTTCGGGCCAAAGGCCCATGAATCCCCTTCACACTTACCCATTTGTACAGGGATAACTTCCAAGTTGCTCTTGCGTTCTTATGCACATTTCCATTCTGGGAAATGCGTTGTTTACTATGGTACTACCAAGAAATTGGTTTTATTCAGTAATTTCGAGTTGTTATATCTTCATAGGAGAAGAGACACATTTTTTGTTTTGAACCACCATCCATCTTTCAACCTGAACTTCTTAGTATTTTGTTTCTGTCTGCTTCCTTAATGTTGCCCTGGTTATTCAAATTTGTTTAAATTATCTTGGATGCTTCTCAGAGTTTTTTGTGGCACTTTTGAACTAGTAAATTTTCTTATAGTAGTTAGAATTGTGATCCTCTCTATTAATATCCCCTCGAACCCTTTTGCTGTTGCAACCATCATAACCATCCTATCCATTCACTACCTGATGGGGAACGTAGTAATTTCAAAATTTTTCCTACGCACACGCAAGATCATGGTGATGCATAGCAACGAGAGAGGAGAGTGTTGTCCACGTAACCTCGTAGACCGAAAGCAGAAGCGTTAGCACAACACGGTTGATGTAGTCGTACGTCTTCACGGCCCGACCGATCAAGCACCGAAACTACGACACCTCCGAGTTCTAGCACACGTTCAGCTCGATGACGATACCCGGACTCCGATCCAGAAGAATGTCAGGGAAGAGTTCCGTCAGCATGACGGCATGGTGACGATCTTGATGTTCTACTGTCGCAGGGCTTCACCTAAGCACCACTACAATATTATCGAGGACTATGGTGGAGGGGGGCACTGCACACGGCTAAAAGATCAATGATCAACTGTTGTGTCTATGGGGTGCCCCCTGCCCCCATATATAAAGGAGCAAGGGAGGGAGGCGGCCGACCTAGGAGGAGGGCGCGCCAAGGGGGGAGTCCTACTCCCACCGGTTGTAGGACTCCTCCTTCCCTTGTTGGAGTAGGAGAGAAGGAAAGAGGGGGAGAGGAACAAGGAAAAGTGGGCTACATCCCTTGTCCAATTCGGACCAGAGGGGGGCGCGCGCCTCCTTCCTTTTGGCCTCTCTCCTCTATTCCCGTATGGCCCAATAAGGCCCATATACTCCCCGACGAATTCCCGTAACTCTCTGGTACTCCGAAAAATACCCGAATCACTCGGAACCTTTCCGATGTCCGAATATAGTCGTCCAATATATCGATCTTTACATCTCGGCCATTTCGAGACTCCTCGTCATGTCCCCGATCTCATCCGGGACTCCGAACTCCTTCGGAACATCAAAACTCATAAACTCATAATATAACTATCATCGAAACCTTAAGCGTGCGGACCCTACGGGTTCGAGAACTATGTAGACATGACCAAGACACATCTCCGATCAATAACCAATAGCGGAACCTGGATGCTCATATTGGCTCCCACATATTCTACGAAGATCTTTATCGGTCAAACCGCATAACAACATACGTTGTTCCCTTTGTCATCAGTATGTTACTTGCCCGAGGTTCGATCGTCGGTATCTCAATACCTAGTTCAATCTCGTTACCGGCAAGTCTCTTTACTCGTTCTGTAACACATCATCCCGTAACTACTCATTAGTTGCAATGCTTGCAAGGCTTATAGTGATGTGCATTACCGAGTGGGCCCAGAGATACCTCTTCGACAATCGGAGTGACAAATCCTAATCTCGAAATATGCCAACCCAACAAGTACCTTCGGAGACACCTGTAGGGCACCTTTATAATCACCCAGTGACGTTGTGATGTTTGGGAGCATACAAAGTGTTCCTCCGGTAAACGGGAGTTGCATAATCTCATAGTCATAGGAACATGTATAAGTCATGAAGAAAGCAATAACAACAAACTAAACGATCAAGTGCTAAGCTAACGGAATGGTTCAAGTCAATCACATCATTCTCCTAATGATGTGATCCCGTTAATCAAATGACAACTCATGTATATGGCTAGGAAACTTAACCATCTTTGGTTCAACGAGCTAGTCAAGTAGAGGCATATTAGTGACATACTGTTTGTCTATGTATTCACACATGTATTATGTTTCCGGTTAATACAATTCTAGCATGAATAATAAACATTTATCATGATATAAGGAAATAAATAATAACTTTATTATTGCCTCTAGGGCATATTTCCTTCAGTCTCCCACTTGCACTAGAGTCAATAATCTAGTTCACCTCGCCATGTGATTTAACATCAATAGTTCACATCACCATGTGATTAACACTCATAGTTCACATCGTCATGTGACCAACACCCAAAGGGTTTACTAGATTCAATAATCTAGTTCACATCGCTATGTGATTAATGCCCAAAGAGTACTAAGGTGTGATCATGTTTTGCTTGTGAGAGAAGTTTAGTCAACGGGTCTGCCACATTCAGATCCGTAATTATTTTGCAAATTTCTATGTCAACAATGCTCTGCACGGAGCTACTCTGGCTAATTGCTCCGACTTTCAATATGTATCCAGATTGAGACTTAGAGTCATCTGGATTAGTGTCAAAACTTGCATCGATGTAACCCTTTACGACGAACCTTTTTGTCACCTCCATAATCGAGAAACATATCCTTATTCCACTAAGGATAATTTTGACCACTGTCCAGTGATCTACTCCTAGATCACTATTGTACTCCCTTGCCAAAAATAGTGTAGGGTATACAATAGATTTGGTACACAGCATGACATACTTTATAGAACCTATGGCCAAGGCATAGGGAATGACTTTCATTTTCTTTCTATCTTCTGCCGTGGTCGGGTTTTGAGTCTTACTCAATTTCACACCTGGTAACACAGGCAAGAACTCCTTCTTTGACTATTCCATTTTGAACTACTTCAAAATCTTGTCAAGGTATGTACTCACTGAAAAACTTATCAAGCGTCTTGATCTATCTCTATAGATCTTGATGCTCTATGTAAGTAGCTTCACCGAGGTCTTTCTTTGAAAAACTCCTTTCAAACATTCCTTTATGCTTTGCAGAATAATTCTACATTATCTCTGATCAACAATATGTCATTCACATATACTTATCAGAAATCCTGTAGTGCTCCCACTCACTTTCTTGTAAATACAGGCTTCACCACAAGTCTGTATAAAACTATATGCTTTGATCAACTTATCAAAGCGTATATTCCAACTCCAAGGCTTGCACCAGTCCATAGATGGATCGCTGGAGCTTGCATATTTTGTTAGCACCTTTAGGATTGACAGAACTTTCTTGTTGCATCATATACAACTCTTCTTTAATAAATCCTATTAAGGAATACAGTTTTGTTTATCCATTTGCCAGATTTCATAAAATGCGGCAATTGCTAACATGATTCAGACAGACTTAAGCATAGATACGAGTGAGAAACTCTCATCGTAGTCAACACCTTGAACTTATCGAAAACCTTTTTGCGACAATTCTAGCTTTGTAGATAGTGACACTACTATCAGCGTCCGTCTTCCTCTTGAAGATCCATTTAATATCAATGGCTCGCCGATCAATGGGCAAGTCAATCAAAGTCCATACTTTGTTCTCATACATGGATCTCATCTCAGATTTCATGGCCTCAAGCCATTTCGCGGAATCTGGGCTCATCATCGCTTCCTCATAGTTCGTAGGCTCGTCATGGTCAAGTAACATGACCTCCAGAATAGGATTATCGTACCACTCTGGTGCGGATGTCACTCTGGTTTACCTACGAGGTTCGGTAGTAACTTGATCTGAAGTTACATGATCATCATCATTAGCTTCCTCACTAATTGGTGTAGTGGTCACAGGAACAGATTTCTGTGATGAACTACTTTCCGATAAGGGAGCAGGTACAGTTACCTCATCAAGTTCTACTTTCCTCCCACTCATTTCTTTTGAGAGAAACTCCTTCTCTAGAAAGGATCCATTCTCAGCAACAAATATCTTGCCTTCGGATCTGTGATAGAAGGTGTACCCAACATTTTCTTTTTGGGTATCCTATGAAGACGCATTTCTCCGATTTGGGTTTGAGCTTATCAGGTTGAAACTTTTTCACATAAGTATTGCAACCTCAAACTTTAAGAAACGACAACTTAGGTTTCTTGCCAAACCATAGTTCATGCGGTGTCGTCTCAACGGATTTAGATGGTGCCCTATTTAACGTGAATGTAGCTATCTCTAATGCATAACCTCAAAACTATAGTGGTTAATCGGTAAGAAACATCATAGATTGCACTATATCCAATAATAGTATGGTTATGACGTTCGGACACACCATTATGTTGTGGTGTTCCAGGTGGCACGATTTTGTGAAACTATTCCACATTGTTTTAATTGAAGACCAAACTCGTAACTCAAATATTTGTCTCTGCGATCAGATCGTAGAAACTTTATTTTCTTGTCACGATGATTTTCCAGTTCACTCTGAAGTTTTTGAACTTTTCAAATGTTTCAGACTTATGTTTCATCAAGTAGATATACCCATATCTGCTCAAATCATTTGTGAAGGTCAGAAAATAACGATACCCGCAGCGAGCCTCAACATTCATCGGACTGCATACATCAGTATGTATTATTTCCAATAAGTCAGTTGCTTGCTCCATTGTTCCGGAGAACGGAGTCTTAGTCATCTTGTCCATGAGGCACGGTTCACAAGCATCAACTGATTCATAATCAAGTGATTCCAAAAGCCCATCAGCATGGATTTTCTTCATGCGCTTTACACCAATATGACCTAAACGGCAGTGCCACAAATAAATTGCACTATCATTATTAACTTTGCATCTTTTGGCTTCAATATTATGAGAATGTATATCACCACAATCGAGATCCAACAAACCATTTTCATTGGGTGTATGACCATAGAAGGTTTTATTCATGTAAACAGAACAACAATTTATTCTCTTACTTAAATGAATAATCGTATTGCAATAAACATGATCAAATCATATTCATGCTCAACGTAAACACCAAATAACACTTATTTAGGTTTAACACTAATCCTGAAAGTATAGGGAGTGTGCGATGATGATCATATCAATCTTGGAACCACTTCCAACACACATCGTCACTTCACCCTTAACTAGTCTCTCTTCATTCTGCAACTCCCGTTTCGAGTTACTACTCTAGCAACTGAACCAGTATCAAATACCGAGGGGTTGCTACGAACACTAGTAAAATACACATCAATAATCTGTATATCAAATATACCTTTGTTCAGTTTGCCATCCTTCTTATCCGCCAAATACTTGGGGCAGTTCCGCTTCCAGTGACCAGTACCTTTGCAGTAGAAGCACTTAGTCTCAGGCTTAGGACCAGACTTGGGCTTCTTCACTTGAGCAGGAACTTGCTTCCCGTTCTTCTTGAAGTTCCCTTTCTTTCCCTTTGCCCTTTTCTTGAAACTAGTGGTCTTGTTAATCATCAACACTTGATGCTGTTTCTTGATTTCTACCTTCATCGATTTCATCATCATGAAAAGCTCGGGAATCGTTTTCATCATCCCTTGCATACTGTAGTTCATCACGAAGTTCTACTAACTTGGTGATGGTGACTAGAGAATTCTGTCAATCACTATTTTATCTGAAAGATTAACTCCGAATTGATTCAAGCTATTGTAGTACCCAGACAATCTAAACACATGCTCACTGCTTGAGCTATTCTTCTCCATCTTTTAGCTATATAACTTGTTGGAGACTTCATATCTCTCAACTCGGGTATTTGCTTGAAATATTAACTTCAACTCTTGGAACATCCATATGATCCATGATGTTCAAAACGTCTTTGAAGTCTCGATTCTAAGCTGTTAAGCATGGTGCACTAAACTATCAAGTAGTCATCATATTGAGCTAGCCAAACGTTCATGACGTCTGCATCTGCTCCTGCAATAGGTCTGTCACCTAGCGGTGCATTAAGGACATAATTCTTCTGTGCAACAATGAGGATAAACCTCAGATCACAGATCCAATCTGCATCATTGCTACTAACATCTTTCAACTTAGTTTTCTCTAGGAACATATCAAAAATAAAACAGGGGAGCTAAACGCGAGCTATTGATCTACAACATAGATATGCTAATACTACCAGGACTAAGTTCATGATAAATTTAAGTTCAATTAATCATATTACTTAAGAACTCCCACTTAGAAAGACATCCCTCTAATCCTCTAAGTGATCACGTGATCCAAATCAACTAAACCATAACCGATCATCACATGAAATGGAGTAGTTTTCAATGGTAAACATCACTATGTTGATCATATCTACTATATGATTCACGCTCGACCTTTCAGTCTCAGTGTTCTGAGGCCATATCTACATATGCTAGGCTCGTCAAGTTTAACCTGAGTATTCTGCGTGTGCAAAACTGGCTTGCACCCGTTTTAGATGGACGTAGAGCTTATCACACCCGATCATCAGTGGTGTCTGGGCACGACGAACTTTGGCAAAAGTGCATACTCAGGGAGAACACTTTTATCTTGAAATTTAGTGAGAGATCATCTTATAATGCTACCGTCAATCAAAGCAAGATAAGATGCATAAAAGATAAACATCACATGCAATCAATATAAGTGATATGATATGGCCATCATCATCTTGTACTTGTGATCTCCATCTCCGAAGTACCGTCATGATCACATCGTCACCGGTGCGACACCTTGATCTCCATCGTAGCATCGTTGTCGTCTCGTCAATCTTATGCTTCCACGACTATCGCTACCGCTTAGTGATAAAGTAAAGCATTACAATGCGATTGCATTGCATACAATAAAGCGACAACCATATGGCTCCTGCCAGTTGCCGATAACTCGGTTACAAAACATGATCATGTCATACAATAAAATTTAGCATCATGTCTTGACCATATCACATCACAACATGCCCTGCAAAAACAAGTTAGACGTCCTCTACGTTGTTGTTGCAAGTTTTACGTGGCTGCTACGGGCTTAACAAGAACCGTTCTTACCTACGCATCAAAACCACAATGATAGTTTGTCAAGTTGGTGCTGTTTTAACCTTCGCAAGGACCGGGCATAGCCACACTCGATTCAACTAAAGTTGGAGAAACTGACACCCACCAGCCACCTGTGTGCAAACCACGTCGGTAGAACCAGTCTCGCGTAAGCGTACGCGTAATGTCGGTCCGGGCCGCTTCATCCAACAATACCGCCGAACCAAAGTATGATATGCTGGTAAGCAGTATGACTTATATCGCCCACAACTCACTTGTGTTCTACTCGTGCATATGACATCTACGCATAAAACCTAGGCTCAGATGCCATTGTTGGGGAACATAGTAATTTCAAAAAATTTCCTATGCACATGCAAGATCATGTTGATGCATAGCAACGAGAGGGGAGAGTGTTGTCCATGTACCCTCGTAGACCGAAAGCGGAAGCGTTAGCACAACGCGGTTGATGTAGTCGTACATCTTCACGGCCCGACCGATCAAGCACCGAAACTATGACACCTCCGAGTTCTAGCACACGTTCAGCTCGATGACGATCCCCGGACTCCGATCCAGCAGAATGTCGGGGAAGAGTTCCGTCAGCACGACGGCATGGTGACGACCTTGATGTTCTACTGTCGCAGGGCTTCGCCTAAGCACCACTACAATATTATTGAGGACTATGGTGGAGGGGGGCACCACACACGGCTAAGAGATCAATGATCAACTGTTGTGTCTATGGGGTGCCCCCCTGCCCCCGTATATAAAGGAGCAAGGGAGGGAGGCGGCGGACCTAGGAGGAGGGCGCGCCAAGGGGGGAGTCCTACTCCCACCGGGAGTAGGACTCCTCCTTCCCTTGTTGGAGTAGGGGAGAAGGAAAGAGGGGGAGAGGAACAAGGAAAAGTGGGCTGACCCCTTGTCCAATTCGGACCAGGGGGGCGCCTCCTTCCTTTTGGCCTCTCTCCTCTATTCCTATATGGCCCAATAAGGCCCATATACTCCCCGGCGAATTCCCGTAACTCTCCGGTACTCCGAAAAATACCCGAATCACTCGAAACCTTTCCGATGTCCGAATATAGTCGTCCAATATATCGATCTTTACGTCTCGGCTATTTCGAGACTCCTCGTCATGTCCCCGATCTCATCTGGGACTCCAAACTCCTTCGGTACATCAAAACTCATAAACTCATAATATAACTATCATCGAAACCTTAAGCGTGCGGACCCTACGGGTTCGAGAACTATGTAGACATGACCAAGACACGTCTCCGATCAATAACCAATAGCGGAACCTGGATGCTCATATTGGCTCCCACATATTCTACGAAGATCTTTATCGGTCAAACCGCATAACAACATACGTTGTTCCCTTTGTCATCAGTATGTTACTTGCCCGAGATTCGATCGTCGGTATCTCAATACCTAGTTCAATCTCGTTACCGGCAAGTCTCTTTACTCGTTCCGTAACACATCATCCCGCAACTACTCATTAGTTGCAATGCTTGCAAGGCTTAGAGTGATGTGCATTATCGAGTGGGCCCAGAGATACCTCTCCGACAATCAGAGTGACAAATCCTAATCTCGAAATACGCCAACCCAACAAGTATCTTCGGGGACACCTGTAGAGAACCTTTATAATCACCCAGTTACGTTGTGACGTTTGGTAGCATACAAAGTGTTCCTCCGGTAAACGGGAGTTGCATAATCTCATAGTCATAGGAACATGTGTAAGTCATGAAGAAAGCAATAGCAACAAACTAAACGATCAAGTGCTAAGCTAACGGAATGGGTCAAGTCAATCACATCATTCTCCTAATGATGTGATCCTATTAATCAAATGACAACTCATGTCTATGGCTAGGACACTTAACCATCTTTGATTCAACGAGCTAGTCAAGTAGAGGCATACTAGTGACATACTGTTTGTCTATGTATTCACACATGTATTATGTTTCCGGTTAATACAATTCTAGCATGAATAATAAACATTTATCATGATATAAGGAAATAAATAATAACTTTATTATTGCCTCTAGGGCATATTTCCTTCACTACCACCCCTTTCACCTCACTCCTTTCCACTCCATGCAACTAGCACACAGAAGAAGAGAGATCTAAGCCAAGATTATAAGAAAAGAAGTGTTGGGTCATTCCATGTCCACTTCTTTGATTCTTTGAAGGCCAAAACACCCTTTCTTAAATAGCTGCACCCTAATACACTTGTTTCACCACAATCCTATTCTCGTGATAAATTTTCCCTTGGATTCATGAAAAAGCTTTGGCCAAAGATCATTCAAGGAGTTCTTGTCAAGTGACTTTGCTTGTTACTCTTGGATGATGTGTGCATCCTAGACGGTTAGGAGTTACTTGACAACCTGTCAAGTTCTATATGTGAACGACTCAAGAGTTACTTGGGAGCTCACCTACTTAGTGAAGATGTATCCTTAGTGAAACCCATGATGAAATAAGTTGGTTATTGTCGGTGTCAAAACCGGCGGATCTCGGGTAGGGGGTCCCGAACTGTGCGTCTAGGCGGATGGTAATAGGAGACGGGGGACAAGATGTTTTTACCCAGGTTCGGGCCCTCTCGATGGAGGTAAAACCCTACTCCTGCTTGATTGATCTTGATGATATGAGTATTATAAGAGTTGATCTACCACGAGATCGAAGAGGCTAAACCCTAGAAGCTAGCCTATGGTATGATTGTTGTTCTTGGTCCTACAGACTAAACCCTCTGGTTGATATAGACACCGGAGGGGGCTAGGGTTACACAGAGTCGGTTACAAGGAAGGAGATCTACATATCCGTATTGCCAAGCTTGCCTTCCACGACAAGGAGAGTCCCCTCCGGACACGGGACGAAGTCTTCAATCTTGTATCTTCATAGTCCAACAGTCCGGCCAAAGGATATAATCCGGCTATCCGGATACCCCCTAATCCAGGACTCCCTCAGTAGCCCCTGAACCAGGCTTCAATGACAATGAGTCCGGCACGCAGATTGTCTTCGGCATTGCAAGGCGGGTTCCTCCTCCGAATACTTCATAGAAGATTTTGAACACGAGGATCGTTTCCGGATCTACAAAACAAGTTCCACATACAACCGTAGAGAGAATAACATTTTCACAAATCTAATCTGCCGACGCATTCCGCAGTGTGACATCACACCACAGCCAGGTCACCATTTGAATCGTTTTTCACAACCAACCTCAGCGTGTTTCGCGAGGCGGTTTCCTTGGCACGTCTTGTCGAAGCAGAGATCGTGCCCCCTTATTACGGGATTCCCATCAATACGGACGTGGGTAACCCAACCGCGCCATCAATTACGGTGCTTGGGGGATAAGCGAGTTTTACCCGGCTGGTGGAGGCGCATAGTTTCGTCCGCCCTTATAAAGGGATAAGGGTTCACCTTTTTCTACACACGCCTTCTTCCTCCTTGCTCATCCATTCTCGCGCACTCGAGCTCCAGCGCCCAAGTCCACATCCTTCTCCTCAACCCTCTCCAAACATGTCCGGAGTGGGAGGCAAGTGGATGGTCCCCTCCGTTACGGAGGGAGACATCAAAAAGCTGCGCGGGGCCGGATACTTAGCCGTGGATATTGCGCACCGACTGCCAGCCGCGGGGCAGATCATCCCTACCCCAGAACCTTATGAAAGGGTGGTTTTCCTCACCCAGTTCATCCGCGGACTGGGGTTTCCCCTCCATCCATTCGTCCGCGGCCTTATGTTCTATTATGGGCTGGACTTCCATGATCTAGCTCCGAATTTCATCCTCAACATCTCGGCATTCATCGTCGTGTGTGAGGCTTTCCTCCGCGTCCGGCCCCACTTCGGCCTGTGGCTGAAGACCTTCAATGTCAAACCGAAGGTAGTAGGCGGCCAACAAGCGGAATGCGGCGGAGCCATGGTGGGCAAAATGCCAAACGTTACATGGCTCGAGGGCTCCTACGTGGAGACCATAAAGGGGTGGCAATCAGGGTGGTTCTACATCACCGAGCCGCGCGACACCAACTCGGTGGCGGCCCCCGAGTTTCGACCCGGAATCCCCACGCGGCTCACTTCCTGGAAGGAGAAGGGCCTGTCCTGGGCTCATCGGTGGAGCTGGAAGGACTCCAGAAGTGTATCCGGAACATGATAGGCAAGAAACTCAAGCTTGTCAACATAGTCCAGGTCATGCTCTTCCGCCGGATCCTCCCGTGTCAACGACGGGTGTCGGTGTCAAAACCGGCAGATCTCGGGTAGGGGGTCCCGAACTATGCGTCAAGGCCGGATGGTAACAGGAGACAAGGGACACGATGTTTTTACCCAGGTTCGGGCCCCCTCGATGGAGGTAATACCCTACTCCTGCTTGATTAATATTGATGATATGGGTAGTACAAGAGTAGATCTACCACGAGATCAAGGAGGCTAAACCCTAGAAGCTAGCCTATGGTATGATTGTTGTATATGGAGTTGATGTCCTACGGACTACAACCCTCCGGTTTATATAGACACGGATAGGGTTAGGGTTACACAGAGCCGGTTACAATGGTAGGAGATCTTGAATATCCGCATCGCCAAGCTTGCCTTCCACGCCAAGGAAAGTCCCATCCGGACACGGGACGAAGTCTTCAATCTTGTATCTTCATAGTCCAGGAGTCCGGCTGAAGGTATAGTCCGGCTAGCCGAACACCCCCTAATCCAGGACTCCCTCAGTACCCCCGAACCAGGCTTCAATGATGACGAGTCCGGCGCGCAGATTGTTCGGCATTGCAAGGCGGGTTCTTCTCCAAATCCTGTGTACCTGTAGGAATAATGTCCGATTTTTGTAATGTAGCACTCCTCGGCTCCCACGCCCAATAATGGCCGTCTTCCACGTGTCAAACGAATGCGAAAAGCCAGGGCGTTTTTACATCCACACCCCTAGCCGTATAAACAAGCCACCTATTTAACGGGATGGGGATTTAGGTCCAAACAACATCTTCTCCTCTCCGCGAGTTATCATCAGAGCGCTTCCAGCAAAGGTCCATTCGAACATGACCAGCCGTCGCAGCTCCTCCCCTCGCCCCTATGGTCCCAAACCCGGGGACTGGGAGAGTTGCACCATCCCGCACAACGAGTTAGTGCCGCTTCAGGCCAAGGGATTTCTCCCTCAGGCATACATGGTCCTGGTCCGAGCCGGTCTCGCCACCTACAATGGCGGAAAACAAGCGGAGAGCACCCCCAATCCTTCTAAAGGAGAGCGGGTGTGCCTCGTCCCCTATCTAATAAGGGGACTGGGATTTCCAATTCATCCATTTCTTCGCGGGCTTCTGGAGTTCTACGGCCTCCAGCTGCACAATCTCACGCCCGCCTCCGTATTACATATTGCGGGTTTCGTCGCCCTTTGTGAGCTATTTTTAGGCGTTGAGGCTCATTTCGCGTTGTGGAAGAGGTTATTCTGTCTGGTGCCCCGTTCTAGAGAGAGGTCTATATACCAAGTGGGCGGAGCCAAAGTATGGCGCATCGCCGGGACCGGATACCTATCCGGAACCCCAAAGAAGGCGTCCGAGGACTGGCCTTCGGAATGGTTTTACATAGATGACATCCCGCTATCGGACCCTATCCGGGTCGGTCTCCCTGAGTTCAACAGTGCTCCATTGAAGAAACGCTTGAGCTGGCGTCCGCGGAGCTCTCAGAGAGAAAGCGACAGAGACATCCTTTACCTGATGGGCCGGATAAGACTGTTGGCTCATTCCGGACTAACCATGATTGGAGTCATGGCTGCATGCATTATGCGGGGGGTGCAGCTGCTTCAATATAGAGGCCACCCCATGTGGGATTTCAACGGGGAGGATGACGCCACCCGTTACGGTCGTAAGGGGCCGGCCTCAGCTGCCGCTCTAGTAAAGATCTTATCCTCTTTGTACAAGAGAGAAAAGGAGGAATTCCTCCGCGTCAACCCGCAGGCCGGATTTACTATGTACGATCCTCCAAGTTGGGTAAGTGAACAATTGCACTTGCCCGTTTGTTTTATACTCCCACGGTTAGATATGTAGTCTAACGACTTCAATGCAGGAACTGCGACAGGAGGTAAAGGATATAAATAGCCGCCCTCCACAGCCCGAGGACCCAGAACGGTCCCTCTATCCGGACTCCGAAGAGGATCCGGTCATATCGGTGGAGCTTATCGACGGGGTGTTCCATCAGCTAAGCAAGGATAATACCTTGGTAGCCATTACGGCTGATTACCCAGGGTTAATCCCGGCCTCCCAGGTGACAGAAACCGGAGTCTCATTCCCTTGAGAGATATTCCACTCTCACGTATTCCGGTGTTTTTGACGACAACCGTGTTTTGCAGGGGAGATTTCCGAGGCAGGAGGCCGAACCTGCCGCGGCTAGCCAACGAGGGGCCACAGGGCCCCGTGGGGCAAAAAGGAATGTAGTCCGGACTGAGATGCTGGCGCAAAGGTATAGCGCACCCTCTGTTTCCCTGGTGTTATTCTGTCAGGGCATATTAACGTTCGTGCTATCTTCAGAACGAAGAGACCTCGCCGGACTACATCCGGAGAGGTTGCCAATCACGCCTCCACCAGCCAGGCTCCAACATCTGGCCAGGAAGCGGAGGCGAGCACAAGGCGCACACCGGACGCTCCTCCGACAGAGGATGCGGATAGGCTGTCTGCCACAAATTCTGAAGTGGAGAGTGCCATGAACCACAGGCATCGCCGGACAGTTCTACGCGATGCTTGTTTCTCCCAAGAGGCTTTAGATGCCTTTAATTCGGGAGATGCATACCTCCGTGCCGCTCAAAATGGTTTAGCCAGAGCCACGGAGCAGTATGTAAAAGACATACGGGTAAGAATTTTTTTGGTCAAATATATATATACCAGTAGCCCCCGAGACTTGAAACAGTTAGAGCAACTGATTTAAGGATCATTTAATATGCAGGTTCTTACAGAGAAGAATACCGTACTGTCCCAGGAGCTGGAAAAGTGCAAGGCCCAACTAGAGACCGCACTAGCCGCAGTAGGGGAGCCCAAAGAGACCCCCTCAGGTAAGATACACTTCGAAAGATTAGTATTGTGCGGTGTGGGTGCAAATCTGACAAATCATATTGCAGATGGTGCCGGACTTGATCCGGAAAAGCAACAACTCTTACGCCGGCTAAAGGCCGGTGAGAGTACGTTGACAAAGGTGAGGCGAGAGAAGAATGATCTTCAGGATGCCAACACCAAGCTGGACGTCGAACTTAAAGATGTTCGTGGCCAGCTGTCGGACTCCACGAAGGAGAATCAGCGGCTTCGACGCGGCATATTTAGTAAGTGCTTGAACGAACTTTGAAAAAAGAGTTCGGCGAGGAAGTCAACTAGCAGAGTAATGTCTGCAGGTATGCTCAGAGGTCTCCCTGCAGAGGAGATGCCCGGTTCTACGGGTGACCTTCTTCCCGAACTCTTGCAACTGCATGAGCGAATTCGGCAGGCGATGCAAGGCATTGCCCAAGCCTTATGGCCTGCCCACTCCATGCCCGAGGGCCTTGGAGAGCTTGCGGAGAAGCTGAAGGGAGCTCGGCGGTGTTTCCGGTTGTGGAAGATATCGGCCTGCCGACAAGGCGCTAGGGAGGCATGGGCCATGGTGAAGACCCGTTTTACAAAGTCTAACCCAAACCACATGGCCGAGGTCGGACCAGTGGGGCCTGACGGGAAGGAGATCCCTGTAAGCTTAGTATACGGCCAAGTAGAGTTAGCCGCGAAGTATTCCTAGCAGGACTGTAAATTAGACAGCCTGTTAGATGGTATAGAAGAGGAATACAATCAGTCAGAATGACTATGTAATTTTGAATTGACATGTGTAATGCCTTCTAGCCGGATTGTAGATCGTTTGTCGTTGCCGACCTTTTTGCTTCAACCTCGGGACCTGACGGTCCGGAGTGTGTCCGAATACCATAGCGGTTATATAAGAACCGGGGTATGAGTGGATACCAGGCGTAGGGGTCATTAGTGCTTTATCAGACAAGTGCCCAACTAGTTATGTTATATTACATGGTTAGTAAGAAACATCTTCCAGAGAGAATAGTTCCGTTAAGGGTTCCTTTCGCTGGGAGACATGCCCTAAAGTGCATGCCCGGACTGCATGAAAAGACGCAGAAAAAGCATCTGGGGGCGCATAAAATGAGTAAAAAGATCATCTTTTATTTCACCGACCGAATATTCTCTTAAGAACGCTAGCTTTCGGCTTCACCCAGGCCGAGGTACACATCCGGCTGACCTGGCAGTAACAATCGCAGAGGTTCTCCCTTTACCGCCTAGCCGAACAATCGGGAACGTAGGGGTAAGCACAGGAGCCAGGCAACCCAGCTTGGCCAAAACTTAAGTCATATCGATGCATATAATGGTGAAGAAAAAGGTACATGCGGAAGTTTGATGCATGTGTTGGGCATGAAGCCCGTATAAATAAGCTTCTGTTAAAGAAGCCCCCAGGTTTAATGAGCGCGAGTGGCACGTCACTAGATGAGCCTTTAAGGGCTATAAAAGAAAAGAGGGGAAGGAGAGAAATGTAAGACAAAAAAATGCAAAAAATGGACAAAGGAAGGAGATGAACACAGAGTCCGGCGCTAGGCATAGAATCTTCGCAGACGGGTGGCGCTCCACGGGTTCGGCTCGAGTCGGTTATCCGACGCATCTCGCAGGCGGTACGCCCCACCAGTCAGGACTTGGTCGATTATGAATGGACCTCCCCACTTGGGCTTGAGTTTGTCCTTTTTCTTATCTAGCAGGCGTAGAACTAGTTCGCCAACATTGTAATTTTTGGCCCGTACTTCTCTGCTTTGATATCTTCGGGCCTGCTATTGATAAAATGCGGAACGGGCTTTTGCCACGTCACGCTACTCCTCCAAGGCGTCCAAGTTATCCTGCCGATCGAGCTCGGCTTCTCTTTCTTCGTACATGCGCACTCTAAGTGAGTCATGAATTATGTCGCAGGGCAGAACTGCCTCTGCGCCGTACACCATAAAAAATGGTGTGTATCCGGTGGTGCGATTTGGCGTGGTCCGCAGCCCCCATAGCACAGAGTCGAGCTCCTCTACCCAGTGCGTGTTAGATTCCTTGAGGGACCGCACCAGTCTGGGTTTAATGCCGCTCATGATAAGACCATTTGCATGTTCGACCTGGCCGTTGGTTTGTGGGTGATAGACGGAAGCATAATCGAGCTTGATGCCCATGTTTTTGCACCAGAGTTTTACCTCGTCGGCGGTAAAGTTTGTACCGTTATCGGTTATGATGCTGTGGGGGACGCCATAATGGTGTACAACCCCAGATATGAAGTCTATCACAGGTTCGGATTCGGCCGTTTTAACAGGCTTGGCTTCTATCCATTTGGTGAACTTATCCACCATGACCAGTAAGTATTTTTTCCTATCGGTCCCACCTTTAAGGGGTCCGACCATGTCCAGCCCCCAGACCGCAAAAGGCCAGGTGATGGGTATAGTTTGGAGTGCGGTGGGTGGCATATGGCTTTGGTTGGCAAAAAGTTGGCAACCAGCGCATCGTTGGACTAGGTCCTGAGCGTCTGCCCGGGCCGTCGGCCAATAAAAGCCTGTACGGAAAGCCTTGCTAACAAGGGACCGAGCAGCAGCGTGGTGACCACCAAGACCGGCATGAATTTCTGCCAGAAGGTTCCGCCCTTCCTCTTCGGAGATGCACCTTTGAAGGACTCTGGTAGTGCTTTTCTTATAAAGCTCTCCCTCATGGACTCTATAGGCTTTAGATCGCCGCACTATGCAGCGGGCCTCGCTTTGGTCCTCCGGGAGTTCCTGCCTAGTAAGGTAGGCTAGGAATGGTTCTGTCCACGGGGCGATAACCGCCATTATTACGTGGGCTGAAGGTGTAATTTCATTGGCAGAGCCTCCAATTGTGTCAGATTGTTCGGCATCGAGTGGTGCGGCTGGGTCCGGGCTGTTATCTGCGGGTTCCCCCTCCCATGCTACGGATGGCTTGAACAATCTTTCCAAAAAGATGTTGGGGGGGACTGATCGCGTTTTGCTCCGATGCGTGCCAGGACGTCCGTTGCTTGATTGTTTTCTCGGGCTATATGGTGAAACTCCAGCCCTTCGAACCGAGCTGACATTTTTAGGACGGCGTTGCGGTAAGCTGCCATTTTTGGGTCCTTGGCGTCGAAGTCTCCATTTATTTGGGATATCGCGAGGTTTGAATCCCCGCGTACCTCTAGGCGCTGGAACCCATGGATACTGCTATCCGGAGACCATGTAGGAGGGCCTCATATTCGGCTGCATTGTTGGAATCCGTGTACATGATCTGGAGCACATATTGGACTGTGTCTCCTATGGGGGACGTCAGGACGACGCCAGCCCCCAGTCCGGCCAACATTTTGGAGCCGTCGAAATGTATAATCTAGTTTGAATATGTGTCGTACTCTTTAGGGAGCTCGGCCTCCGTCCATTCTGCGACGAAGTCGGCCAAAACTTGCGATTTAATAGCTCGCCGTGGCTTATAGGTTATATCGAACGGGAAAAGCTCGATGGCCCATTTTGCAATCTGGCCCGTTGCATCGCGGTTGTTGATAATATCGTTGAGTGGTACTTCTGAGGCTACGGTTATGGAACACTCTTGAAAGTAGTGTCGTAGCTTCCGGGATGCCATGAATACCGCGTATGCAATCTTTTGATAATGCGGGTACCGTGATTTGCATGGAGTGAGGACAGTGGACACGTAGTAGACCGACCTTTGAAGGGGGAATTTGTGTCCATCCGTTTCCCGCTCGACAACAAGCACTGCGCTGACAACTTGATGTGTTGCTGCAATGTACAATAACATTGGTTCGCCGGTGTTCGGCGCGGCCAGGACTGGGTTTGTTGCCAATATGGCTTTTATTTCATCGAGTCCGGCCGTGGCGGCATCCATCCACTCGAAGTGTTCGGTGCGCCGAAGGAGGCGATAGAGGGGTAGTGCCTTTTCTCCCAAGCGGGAGATGAAGCGGCTTAAAGCCGCCACGCATCCGGTTAATTTTTGTATTTGTTTGAGGTCCTTTGGGATATCCAATTGTGACAAAGCTCGGATCTTGGCTAGATTTGCTTCAATTCCTCTACCGGATACAATGAAGCCCAAGAGCTTTCTGGCTGGAACACCGAAGACGCATTTTTCCGGGTTGAGCTTGATGTCATATTTTCGGAGGTTATCGAATGTAAGCCTCAAGTCGTCTACTAGAGATTCGACATGTCTTGATTTGATGACCACGTCATCCACATACGCCTCCACTGTTTTGCCGATCTGGTTTGCTAGACATGTCTGGATCATGCACTGATATGTTGCGCCGGCGTTTTTCAGCCCGAAGGGCATTGTGTTGAAGCAGAATGGGCCGTATGGTGTGATGAATGCTGTTGCGGCTTGGTCTGATTCTGCCATCTTGATTTGATGGTAACCGGAGTATGCGTCGAGGAAACACAACGAATCATGTCCTGCGGTGGCATCGATAATTTGATCGGTACGGGGGAGGGGGAAGGGATCCTTTGGGCAAGCCTTGTTAAGGTCTTTAAAATCGACACACAGGCGCCAGGATTTGTCCTTCTTTGGTACCATCACCAGGTTTGCTAGCCAGTCCGGATGTTTTATGTCTCTAATGAATCCGGCCTCCAATAGCTTGGCTAGCTCCTCTCCCATAGCCTGTCTCTTGGGTTCGGAAAAACGCCGAAGGGCTTGTTTGACAGGTTTGAATCCTTTTAGGATATTTAAGCTGTGTCCGGCCAGCCTGCGTGGGATCCCTGACGTGTCTGAAGGGTGCTAGGCGAAAATGTCCCAGTTCTCTCATAAGAACTCTCGCAGTGCGGCGTCTACATCAGGGTTCAGTCGTGCCTCGATGGAAGCTGTTTTATTGGGGTCCGTTGGATGGACCTGGAATTTGACTATTTCGTCAGCTGGCTTGAAGGATGTGGATTTGGATCTCTTGTTGAGTATCACATCATCCCTGTTAACCGTGGAGCGCAGCGCAGTCAGTTCCTCGGCCGCTAAGGCTTCGGATAGTGCCTCAAGGGCTAATGCGGCCGTCTTGTTTTCGGCGCGGAGTGCTATGTTCAGATCACTAGCTAGAGTGATAATTCCGTTCGGCCCGGGCATCTTAAGCTTCATGTACCTGTAATGGGGTATTGCTTGGAAGATTGTGAATGCTTCCCGCCCTAGTAAAGCGTGATATCCGCTTTTGAACGGGGCCACCTGAAACGTGACTTCTTCGGACTTGTAATTATCCGACGTGCCGAACACCACATCTAGTGTGATTTTTCTTGTGCAGCGCGCTTCCCGACTGGGGATTATTCCTCTAAAGGTTGTGCTGCTTCGCTCGATGCGGTTCCAGTCTATTTCCATTTTTTGAAGGGTTTCCTCATAAATGAGGTTCAGTCCGCTGCCTCCATCCATGAGCACCTTGGTGAGGCGAAAGCCGTCCACTATGGGACTGAGGACCAATGCGGCTGGTGCTCGGGCTGTTTGGAATCTAGATTCATCACTTGCGTTGAAGGTAATAGCAGTGTCGCTCCATGGATTTATTGTTGCAACTTGATAGACTTCGGCGAGGCTGCGGAGTGTTCTTTTTCGCATATTGTTTGATGCGAAAGTCTCGAAGACTGTGAGAACGGTACTGGTGTCCTCGGGCTGGCTTTCTGCGGCCTCCAGAATTAAGAGGTCCTCGCCAATTTTGGCCACCTGCCGGAGTATCCAACATGCTCTAAGGCTGTGAGTTGGTGTGGCGTCCTCTGTACTGTGAATTCTACAGGGTCCATCAAGCCACCTTTCCAGTATGGTTCCATGCCCTGTTGAGGGTTTTGGCTTTTTGGTGTTTATCCCGGGTGTCCTATGATGATGCACCCTCTTAGTTCGGACGGGATTACTATTCAAGGCCGGATTATCCCAAAATTTTATTTCGGTTTTCCAGGCGCTTTCCATCGCACAGTATTTTTGTACTATGGACACCAAGTCAGCGAAGCGTGTAATATCACGACGACTTACGGCGTTAAGGATTCCCTCGTCCGTGCAATTACTGCAGAAAATTGAGATTGCGTCTCCCTCGCGGCAATCCTTTATCCTGCTCATAACCAGGAGGAATCTGGCCCAGTAATGATGTACTGTTTCCTCGGGCCTCTGCCTGATTTGGGAGAGATCGCTTATGTTCGGGTGGGCGGGTGTCGTTGAATCTGAAACCTCACCCAATCCGAGATTCGGAGGCCGAAGAGTTTCCAAACTCTGAAGTTCGGATTCTTGAATGTTGTCCAACGAATCTAGCCCGTTGCCTGATCCTAAGCTCAGGTCTTGAGTTACATCCTCCTCTCCGCGGGTATCCGGCTTGGAGGGGTCGGGAATTCGGACGTAGCTAGTCCTTAAAATAGATGAAGGGTTGCCGCACTGCGCCTCTACCACGGCAACATGGTGGGTGACTTGGGGAGAGTTAATTTCTCTTAGATCGGGTTTAAGCCCAACCTGGTCGTAATCCGTAGCGACCCCCAGGGCGGCGATGCGATCCAAGAGCTTGTTTACGGAAGAGAGCTCCATTGGATCTAGCTGCTCGACGAGCTCCGAGCTGACGTGTAGGTTGCTTTTGATGACCCGAGAGGTCACCGTCGGCACAATAGCCGAACAGGCGGTCATGAGGAAACCACCTAGCTGGAGAGTTTGGCCGACAACCAAGGCTCCCTTAGCAACGGCGCCGTCTTTAAAGATGGGAGGAGGCATCCTTCCTGATTGCGACGACACAGAGGAACTCTCAATGAAAGCACCAATGTCGGTGTCAAAACCGGCAGATCTTGGGTAGGGGGTCCCGAATTGTGCGTCAAGGCCGGATGGTAACATGAGACAAGGGACACGATGTTTTTACCCAGGTTCGGGCCCTCTCGATGGAGGTAATACCCTACTCCTGCTTGATTAATATTGATGATATGGGTAGTACAAGAGTAGATCTACCACGAGATCAAGGAGGCTAAACCCTAGAAGCTAGCCTATGGTATGATTGTTGTATATGGAGTTGATGTCCTACGGACTACAACCCTCCGGTTTATATAGACACCGGATAGGGTTAGGGTTACACAGAGTCGGTTACAATGGTAGGAGATCTTGAATATCCGTGTCGCCAAGCTTGCCTTCCACGCCAAGGAAAGTCCCATCCGGACACGGGACAAAGTCTTCAATCTTGTATCTTCATAGTCCAGCAGTCCGGCTGAAGGTATAGTCCGGCTACCCGAACACCCCCTAATCCAGGACTCCCTCAACGGGCTTTCAACTTATGGGAGTTCGACCCGGCCCAGCACCAGACTCTATGCGAGCTCTTCGACACGACGCATAAGGACGTCTGGAAGGTGCTGTTCAAGGGCGCCGAGGTCCCCCTCCCCTTACCGAGGACCGCGGGCTAAGCGCGACACGCCCTACGAATCCGGTAAGTTCTGTACACCTCGTAGGGTATTTATTTTCCATAGTTTAACCATGTGCGGGGTCTGAGCTCCCATGCCTTTGACAGGACTGGGTGGAGACATCGGAGCAGATTGACTGTTCAGCCTCTCTGCCCAAAGACCCTACAGACGCTCTCCTGACGGAGATGCGGACTCCGGTTCCTTATGAGGTGCCGGAGAAGAAGATCAAGAAGAAGGCCACGGGAACCCGAAAGAGTTCCCAGCGCCAGGTGGTATCGGACTCATCGTCCGATAACTCCGAGACGCACTCCTCCCGTGAAAACGAGGAGGAGGAAGATGATGGTTCTCCCCTCCAGCCGGGGGAGACAGGAAAAGGATGGCCGCCCCAACCGGGGAGGCCGGAGGGTCCAAGAAGGGAAGGACTCTCCTTCCGGACTGTTCCACCACCGCTGCCGACAGCGAAGACAAGTGGTTACTCAGGGCCAAGCCCCTGGCGAAGTCGTAAGTATTCGGATACCAGAGTAACTCATAGCATACTTTTATTGCACTGCTTCTCCTAACATCGAATATGATCATGCAGTCCGCCCCGAGCCCGCATCGACGTATCCTCGTCGGACGGTTCCTTGGACTCGTCGGATATGAATAGCAAGTCACTTACAACCGCCTCCTCTCCTTGCCCTACGGACAATGTTGAGGTATTGTCTCAAGGGGCACCGAACCGAGGGGAGGTAGTCCTGGAGGCTCCTCAAGGCGACCTTCCGGACTCCAGGCGCAAAGGGAGCAAGACTCCCAAGGGCTCCAAGTTCGGCCCTCAGCCGAACATCGCGCCGGAACCTCCAGTGGTTCCGGACTCTGGTAGGTGGCCCCCTGCCAAGAGGGGCAAGCCGTCTGTGCCGATGACCTCTGTCTATCCAGAGGCACTGGACAACCTCCTGGGAGCGCTTCACGATGCTTTCCTCAATGAAGAGCACCGCACTATTATGAGTGCGGTGATCAAGAAGGTTCACTCCGCCAAGAGCGGACTGACTGAAGCCTGTGCCAGCCTTCTAACAGGCTTTGAGGTAAGTATTTAAAATATAGGAAAATATTACCGCATAGACAGTAGCCCATGATGCTCTGTTTGGTGTTCACAAAGACAAGACAAATAGAGGATCAGATAATATCTATAGGAGTCTAATACAAGTATGTCTATATGCGTATGTAGGCTTCGCTGCTGACCTCTGCCGCACTGACTGCGGAGGTCGCCGCACTGAAGTAGAACCTCGAGCAGTCCGAGAAAGAACTCGGCCTTGCCAAGAGGCAGCTTGAGGAGAACAAAGGTAAGTAATACCTTGTCTATATATATATATCTATATATATAAGATGTGGTTGCAAAATGATAGGATCATCATGGATGTGCCAGGGGCCACGACCGAAGTGGCGACCCTGAAGCGAGCGTTGTCCGAGGCCGAAAACAAAGCGTCCGAGGAGCGCACCGAGCAGGAGAAACAAGAGGCACGGGTGGGCGAGGTGCAGCAAGAGCTCCAGGCTCTCGTGAAGAAGCACGAGACTTTGGAGCTTGACTCAAAGTCACGAGAGTCCGTGCTTGCCGCGGCCCTCGAGAGCACAAAGCATGCCAAGGCTGAAGCCCAAAAGGCCCTCCAGGAAATTAAGGCGATGAGGAAGATAGCGGCGGGTAAGGCATTCATTATGCAAAGCAAGCATGTGAAAGTAAATTACTTGTTACTTACCCGAGTCCGGAGCTCTCCAGGAGCATTCGCAGATTTGCCCCGCAGTGTGTCCGATGCCGCAAAGTACTACTAGGCCGAGGAGGGAAGCTAGACGGAGAAGTTGTTCTGGTCTCAGTGTACTGGGACCGAACACCCGATGCCTGTGAGCGACCAGCTGAAGCAACTGGTCAAGCTGCACAAGGCGTCCGAACAGGCCATGAGGGGCCTTATAGTCCGGATGTGGCCTGGCGACTCCCTTCCCAACAGCTACTTCGGCCTGGTGAGGCGGCTTGTGGATGCCTGCCCACGGCTGGAAGTCATAAAGCGGTCCGTCTGCATCGAAGGTGCACGCCGGGCTTTTGCCCGTGCGAAGGTGCACTGGGCCAAGATGGACGCCGAGAAGCTGGTGAAGGAGGGGCCGCCACAGGGCAAGGAGCATCGCCACCCTGAAATGTATTATGAGGGTGTCCTGAAGGGTGCCCGTCTTGTGGCGGACGAGTGTGCGAAGGATGTAATTTTTGAATGAACTTGCTCGTGTGATCCTGTATTACAAAAACTTGTTCATGTGGGCTATGCAACGCTTGTTTGAATTTAAAATATTACCTTCTATGTGGCTGTTTATCAAATCTGAGGGATGGCCAGTCGTCGGCTTTTGCCCCCATGCCATGAGTGCTGGGGTGTTCAGGATAAATCTGAGCACTCTTTTTCCCATTATTGGGTCCTTCGAGGGAGGTGCTCAACACAACGAACAAGGCAATCAGACTATAATGCTTTATCACTCTCACTTAGCCATAGAAGTCTACAATTTTAAATTTTGGCGAAGCCCCTAGTATTCGGAAGGCTGAATTCGGGGTGCTATACACGCCTAAGCCGGACAAAGCCGACTCCTCGCCCTAAGCAGCATAAGTCTTTAGGGACTCGAGACCTCTCGAACAGCGACCAGCTCTCGCCTTATCATGACAGTCAGTTTTAGCTTTCTCTACTGAGGTGCTTACCCAGATGAACCGGGCACAATCGCAGTAGTTCTCCTAGTGCTACCTTAGCCGATATAGCGGAACATAAGGTACCAAAACATGGGAGCCGGGCAAACCCAACTATTGACCCAAGACATGATTCAGAGCTGATGCATATAATGCTATAAGTTCGGGGTGCCACACTGTCGAAAGTGTTCGGACTTCCCACGCCGTATTATAGGGTACACTTAAGCCCCTGGCATATTGGCCGTACCAGAGTGTATGGGTGCTGAATGTCATGAATGAACATATATATATATATATATAAGGAATAGAGAATGCGGTAATAGTCTAGTGCTATGCATTGTTTATTCAAAAAGGCGCGTCGAAGCAGAATGATACAAGTAGTGCGATAAGCAAAAAGTAGGACTATTTGACATGTCCCCTCCAAGGGCAAGCTGAGGAATGGTATTTAAAGTAGGTATTTCACTCGTTATCAGAGACCACCTGGGAGTTCCATGGTGCGACGTAGCTTTCTGCCTCCTTGGTTGTTGTATCGTGTGTCCGGCAATCGTACTGCCGGACGGGGTTTCCAGAGAGTGAAGTCCTGAAAGAGAGAAAAAATAACAAAGCAAGAAGCCCCTAGTGCGGTTGAGCCGCGTTTTGGGGCATGCCGTAGTCGTTCCCCCCCACCTATGCCCATGGTATTTTCAATGCGTAATTATGTACGTGTGGCACGGATTTCACTGTTTGGTTGGGACTGGGGTGGGGGCCGCATTTCTATGCGAGCTCGGAACGTGCCAGGCGGTCTTGTTGCAGATTACTCTGGGCGCGCTTGACGGTGTCCGGGTGTTTAATCACCAAACTGGTGGATTGCCTGAAGAGGCTGCTTTGTGCTTCTGCTGCGAGGGTTGCAGTGTGCTCCTCTATGCGGAGAGAGCGCTCTGTGTTTCCATTGACTGTGATGACCCCCTAAGGTCCTGGCATCTTGAGCTTGAGGTATGCATAATGCGGTACCGCATTGAATCCCGCAAATGCGGTTCGCCCAAGCAGTGCATGATAGCCACTACAGAACGGGACTAAATCGAAGATTAACTCCTCGCTTTGGAAGTTATCCGGGGATCCGAAGACCACTTCCAGTGTGACTGAGCCTGTGCAATGGGCCTCTACACCTGGTATGACGCCTTTGAAGGTCGTTTTTATGGGTTTGATCCTTGAGGGGTCTATACCCATTTTGCGCGCTATGTCCTGATAAAGCAGGTTCAGGCTGCTGCCGCCGTCCATAAGGACTCGAGTGAGGTGAAATCCATCGATGATTGGGTCTAGGACCAGTGCGGCGAATCCGCCATGACGGATACTAGTGGGGTGGTCCCTGAGATCGAAGGAGATCGGACAGGAGGACCATGGGTTGAACTTTGGGGCAACTGACTCCAACGCATATACGTTCCTTAGCGCATGCTTCCGCTCCCTCTTGGGGATGTGGGTTGCGTATATCATGTTCATCGTCCGCACTTGTGGGGGGGGGGGGAACCTCTTCTGTCCTCCGGTGTTTGGCGGCCGGGGCTCCTCCTCGTCATCGCTATGTAACCCCTTATCTTTGTTTTCGGCATTTAACTTGTCGGCCTGCTTGAACACCCAACATTCCCTGTTGGTGTGGTTGGCTGGCTTGTCGGGGGTGCCGTGTATTTGACATGAGCGATTGAGTATACGGTCCAAACTGGACGGGCCCGGAGTGCTTCTTTTGAATGCCTTTTTCCGCTGACCGGGTTTAGAGCCTCTGAATCCGGCATTGACTATCGTATCCTTGGTATTGTCGCTGTTGATGCGACGCTTGTGTTTGTTGCGACGTGACCTGCCATTGCTATCCTTGGTATCCAAAGTACCATGGTTCTTTGATATGTTATTGCTTCGAGCCAGCCAGCTGTCCTCTCCCGCGTAAAAGCGGGTCATGAGTGTCGTGAGGGCTGCCATAGATTTCGGCTTTTCCTGGCCAAGGTGCCGGGTGAGCCACTCGTCGCGGATGTTGTGCTTAAAAGCTGCTAGGGCCTCTGCATCTGGACAGTCGATGATTTGATTTTTCTTTGTCAGGAACCGTGTCCAGAATTGCCTGGCCGATTCCTCTGGCTGATGAATTATGTGGCTCAAGTCATCAGCATCTGGTGGTCGCACATAAGTGCCCTGGAAGTTGTCGAGGAATGCGGCTTCCAGATCTTCCCAACAGCCAATGGATTCTGCTGGCAGGCTGTTGAGCCAATGCCGAGCTGGTCCTTTGAGTTTGAGTGGGAGGTATTTGATGGCATGTAGATCGTCACCGCGGGCCATGTGGATGTCCAGGAGGAAGTCCTTGATCCATACCGTAGGATCTGTTGTACCGTCGTATGATTTGATATTTACGGGTTTGAAACCCTCTGGGATTTGGTGATCCATTACTTCGTTTGTGAAGCATAGGGGGTGTGCGGCGCCTCTGTACTGGGCTATATCACGACGCAGCTCAAATGAGTCTTGTCCACTGTGTTCGGCCCGGCCGGATTTACTTTTACTGTATCCAGCTTGATGGTTATCGTCTCGCATAGTGGCGGGCCCTCATGATCCGTAGATCGATCTTGCGTGTTTTGCTTTGTCCTCCAATACATCTCACAGGTCTAGCATGTTTCCACGTGCCTTGACATTTTTATTTGAGTGGCGTCGGGGTGCGGGCTGAGCTTTTGGCTGAAATGCCTCTCTGTCGCGGCCACGAGGTGGCCGATCAGCCGCGTCATACGCTGGAGATGTAGGTTTTAATGCTTCCTCCTCCAGTCGGGGTAGCAACCTGCGCTTTGGGTAACTCTTGGAGGGGCGTTCGAGTTCATATTCCTCGGCCGCAAGGACTTTAGTCCATCTGTCAGCTAGCAAATCTTGATCAGATCGAAGCTGTTGTTGCTTTTTCTTAAGGCTATTTGCCATGGCTATAAGCCGGTGCTTGAAGCGCTCTTGCTCGACGGGATCCTCAGGCATGGCAAATTCGTCATCGTCGAGGCTTGCCTCGTCTTCGGAGGGAGGCATGTAATTATCGTCCTTCGCCTCTCCATCTGCCGCTCTCTCGGGAGGGCTGGCTTCTCCATCCTCCTGCTCTAAATCTTGCTGGAGGGGATTGTCGTCATCTTCGGCACTGTCCGGAGTGCCATTATCTCCTGTGCCGGTATCACCGCTTTTGCCTTGGCGAGACTTAGAGCGGCGCCGCTGATGTGGGCGCTTGGGTTGCTTCTTGGAGGGGTCATCCTCCGCTGTCCCGTCGCCATTGCCTTCTTTGGGTGTGTCCACCATATATATATCGTATGATGAGGTGGCTATCCAGTGCCCTGTGGGCAGTGGTTCTTGTTCGTCTCCTGCATCGTCGTCCATACTGTCGATGTCTTTAGAGTCGAAGTCGAGCATGTTGGTCAAATTATCGATAGTGGCTACTAAGTGAGTGGTGGGTGGGCGGCGAATTTCTTCGTCATCCGCATCCCAATCCTGCCGGACATAGTTCGGCCAGGACTCTCCTAACAAGGAGAGAGACCTTAATGAGTTTAGTATGTCTCCGATGGGCGAGTGCTGAAAGATATCAGCGGAGGTGAACTCCATGATAGGCGCCTAGTCGGATTCGATAGGCACAGGCGCAGGTGGTTCGGAGTCCGTGGGCAGGGAAGAATCCAGCTGTTTGGCGTCATGGCTCTCGTGAAGGGTAAGGTCGATACTCGGCTCGATTGCCACTGAAAATGCGGCCTCCGTGGCGGGATCTATCCACCCGTCCATGGATGGCGCAATTGGCTCCGAATTGAGGGTCGGAGCAGTTGCCGGTGCGGTCTCCTGAACACTGTCTGATGGTAGAGCTAAATCATGCTCATCGTGACCATGCGGCGCACTCGGTAGGGGCTCAAATCCATCGAAGATCAAGTCTCCACGGATGTCGGCCGTGTAGTTTAAGCTTCCAAACCTGACCTGGTGGCCAGGGGCGTAACTCTCGATCTACTCCAGATGGCCAAGCGAGTTGGCCCGCAGTGCGAAGCCGCCGAATACGAAGATCTGTCCGGGGAGAAAAGTCTCACCCTGGACTGCATTGCTATCGATGATCGAAGGAGCCATCAAGCCTGACGATGACGACACAGAGGAACTCTCAATGAAAGCACCAATGTCAGTGTCAAAACCGGTGGATCTCGGGTAGGGGGCCCCGAGCTGTGCGTCTAGGCGGATGGTAACAGGAGACGGGGGACACGATGTTTTTACCCAGGTTCGGTCCCTCTCGATGGAGGTAAAACCCTACTCCTACTTGATTGATCTTGATGATATGAGTATTACAAGAGTTGATCTACCACGAGATCGAAGAGGCTAAACCCTAGAAGCTAGCCTATGGTATGATTGTTGTTCTTGGTCCTACGGACTAAACCCTCCGGTTTATATAGACACCGGAGGGGGCTAGGGTTACACAGAGTCGGTTACAAGGAAGGAGATCTACATATCCGTATTGCCAAGCTTGCCTTCCACGCCAAGGAGAGTCCCATATGGACACGGGACGAAGTCTTCAATCTTGTATCTTCATAGTCCAACAGTCCGGCCAAAGGATATAATCCGGCTGTCTGAATATTTCGCAACGGTTACCGAGGAGGTAATGTCGCCAGGTCTTGAGTGCATAGACTACGGCTGCAAGCTCTAGATCATGAGTAGGATAATTCTCCTCATGTGGGTGCAATTGCCGTGAAGCGTAGGCAATTACGTGTCGATCTTGCATGAGAATGCAACCTAGTCCTTGTCGCGAGGCGTCGCAGTAGATAACAAAGTCCTTGGAGAAGTCTGGCGGTACCAGTACGGGAGCAGAGGTCAGGCGTCTTTTCAGTTCCTGAAAGCTATGCTCACATTGTGGAGTCCATTCGAACTTCTTATCTTTCTTGAGAAGTTCGGTTAGAGGTTTAGCAACTTTGGAGAAGTTCTCGACAAAGCGACGACAATAGCTCGCTAAGCCCAGAAAACTCCAAACTTGCTTGACCGATTCAGGTGGAGTCCAATTAAGGACGGCTTGAACTCGCTCAGGGTTAACAGCAATACCTTTACCAGATATTACATGACCCAGATAGGTCACTTCTGACAACCAGAATTCACATTTAGAAAATTTGGCATAAAGGCGATGCTCTTGAAGTTTCTTTAACACTAGCCTTAGATGTTCGGCATGTTCCTCCTCGTTCTTGGAGTAGATGAGTATATCATCGAGATAAACTATGACGAATTTATCCAAATACTCCATGAAGATTGAGTTCATTAACCGAGAAAAGGTGGCTGGAGCGTTGGTTAAACCGAAGGACATGACGGTGTACTCGTATTGGCCATAACGAGTGACAAAGGCCGTTTTAGGAATGTCCCCGTTTCTGATTTTGATTTGATGGTAGCCCAACCTCAAATCCATCTTGGAGAAGACCGAGGATCCAGCGAGCTGATCATACAGGTCGTTGATCCTGGGGAGCGGATATTTGTTCTTGATTGTGACCAAATTGACAGGTCGGTAATCTACAACCATCCGGTCCGTACCATCCTTCTTCTTGACGAATAGGACGGGGCAAGCCCACGGAGATGAACTAGGGCGGATGAAACCCTTTTTCAAGGACTCATCGAGTTGTTTCTTAAGCTCGGTTAGTTCTAGTGGTGCCATCTTATAAGGTCTTCTAGCAATCGGAACGGTTCCTGGAATGAGGTCTATTACGAACTCAACATCTCTGTCAGGTGGAACACCTGGCAATTCTTCTGGGAAGACATCCGGAAAGTCACGGACTACCGGAACGTCCTCAAGATCTGGCAAAGGGCTGGCGTTAAGAGAATATAATGGTCGCTTGGCTATTCGGGTCAAGACATTGACTATCTTCCCCGAAGGATGGGTGAGTTGAACAGTCCTAGAGAAGCAATCAATTTGGGCATGATGAGCTGACATCCAGTCCATACCCAGAATGATATTAATATCTGAAGATTTAAGGGCTATCAAAGATGCGAGGAAAACTAGTCTGTCGACTTGGATTTCATTTCCATAACTTACCCTAGAGGTCTGCCATCTAGAACCAGGAGTAGAAATTTCCATAGTGGATGGCATGTCACAGAATGCGGTGTTATGCAAACGAGCATAGTTTTCAGATATAAATGAATGGGAGGCTCCTGTATCGAAAAGAACAGATGCCGGGTGGCAATTAACAAGAAGCGTACCGAGAACGACGTTGGGATCCTCTTGAGCTTCTTCGGCAGAGATACAGTTGACATGGCCACGTGAGGCGGTGACCGGCTTGGCGTGGAATACTTTTCCTGTCGGCTTGCCACGGCCAACAGCTTTAGCAGACTGGTTGGGGTTGGTCTGGGGACACTCACGCATATAGTGGCCAGATTCCCCACACTTGAAACAAGTCACGGAACTGGTACGTGAAGGAGCATTGTTGGTTGGACCCCCATAGGGCTTGGCCGGTGCAGACTGTTGAACAGGGCGAGGCGCCTGGAAAGATGGCCTCGGTGTGAACCTGGGTGGCAGGGCGGTGTTGGGCACCCACACGCGGCGCTTCTGAGGACCAGCACCGGATGAGGAACCCATGTCACGGCCATGCTTGCGTGTTGCGTCATAGTCAGTCTGACCAGTTTCAGCACTGATGGCTTTGTTGACAAGTTTCTGAAAAGATGTGCACTCATGCAGACGGAGGTCACGGTGAAGCTCAGGACTAAGTCCCTTACGGAACCTTGCTTGCTTCTTGGCATCAGTAGACACTTCCTCAGTTGCATATCGTGCGAGATTACCAAACTCCCTGCTGTAAGCATCCACAGAAAGTCGGCCTTGGGTGAAATTGCAAAATTCCTCACGTTTACGGTCCATGAGACCCTCCGGAATGTGATGTTCACGGAAAGCCTCGCTGAATTCAGCCCAAGTAGTGACATGGCCTGCTGGGCGCATAGCTCCATAATTCTCCCACCATAGACTGGCGGGGCCTTCAAGATGATAAGCAGCAAAGGTGACCTTGTCAGCCTCCGCTACCAGCGCGGAACGCAGTTTGTGAGAGATACTGCGAAGCCAGTCATCAGCGTCGAGAGGCTCGACGGAGTGGTGGAACGTGGGTGGATGTAATTTGATAAAATCACTGAGTGACACCACGTTAGTCCTCTGATGGTGTGCCGTGTTCTGTTCAATACGCTCCAACAAACGGTTGGTCTCCCGCTTGTTTCTCTCAGCTTCCATCATAACCTCGGCTAGGGAAGGAGGATGAGGCAGATTTGCATCCCTGACTTCACTGCCTTCGGCCTGCTCTTGAGGAGCAGGGTTAGTGCGCGTGTTGACCATCCTAGGTAAACAAGACAATGATTTAGTCACGATGATAAAATTCCGACATAGGATATAAAATGTAAGGAATAACTCGAAATGCAAGATGATCATCCGTATGACATGGTAAATACAGAAACTGCTTCTTTATTCCATCGTCATACACACCATACAGGGTTTAGTACAAGACCAAACAAAGTACTATTACGGTGAAAAAGGATTACATCTCATCGGAGGCATCCCAAGCTCCTATACATTATTTTTCTACACATCCGGAAAGAGTACAAACTAGGTCATATCCCACGAGTCACGCGGGACGGTAGACGACACAGCTAGTGCGAACTAGTGATACTGCCACTAACTCAGACCGATCCGTAGTAGTCCTCGTAGAAGTCACCTCCATAGCCTGGAAGCTCAACATGATCATCCGGAAACCGACGATCTCGCGGAGCTTGTGGACCATAGGGGCTAGGATGAGGTCTTGGACCAACAGACGGTGGCCTGCGGGGACCGCGAGGTGGGGTGATGCCTCCTACATCACGCCAACCCATCACGTCTGGCAGAGCAGATCTCACAGGATAGAGATCGCGCATATCCGAATATCCAGCTTGCACCGCCGGTGCAAACCGAGTCAAAGTGGCCCAGTGGTCAGCACGGGTATTGAAGAGCTCTAACCTCAAGGCTCGATTTTCACGGTCCTTATCCTCGAGCATCTCAGCAGTGGTGCGAGTCCGTGAATCCTCCTGGGTGGGGTCAGCATAGATAGCCTGGAGATACCCTTGTGCTCCCGGAAGTGATCCTGGCATATACCGGAAATCAGAGTCCCGAAATAAACCAGATCTGACTCGCATGATGGTCATCATAGAGTAGGCGGCGTCCTGCACAGCCATCTCAATAGTAACCCCGAGTCCATAGGAGCAGTGAAGGGGCTCGGTGGATCCAGGATAAGATGGAAATATCCTGACAGTGCAGAGATACTGGCTTTGATTAAAGTCTCGGAATTGCTCTTCGACCGTGTACTCAGGATACCAGCGGTATCCAGCCTCAGTCATTACCCTGACCAACATGGCAGTATGGCCGGGTACATCTAGGCATCAAGTCAGGCGAACCACTTGATTGAGGTCGCGAGTGGCCATCTGAAAGCACAATCATAATGCAAAAGCATTAGAATTTCTAGCAAAATTTCGGCAGCATAACAGCTGTAAATGCTCAAGAAGGATTTGAGACATTTGACAAAGGATTACATACACACTCAACATCATCATATCAAAGTTCTGAGACCATCCTGACATCATAACGTGGTAGAAGAACTGAACTAGGCTTGTATCCATCAAACCTATAAGGTACTACTGATTAGTAACACGTGATCCTGATAGAGAGAACAGATCCTAATTCCTTAACCCCCGGTGGAAGAATAGACTGACTCAGATCAGAATGTCATAAGATAAAGGAATAAAAAGAGCCTTACGTTCCAACCCACAAACAATTCCCCTACATATAACTAAAGAGTTTCTAGACTCAACATCGACCAGTTTGGCTTGGAGAACCTACAGGCAGTCCGGCTCTGATGCCAACGCTGTCAGGACCCCGACTCGATGTCACATTGATCTAGCCGGTAACACCTCATATCACTTTGCGGCCTCACGCACGGTATTCCCACGGGTGTCGCCTTACCTTTGCCCGGGACCGTTTGCGCCTTTTGGCTCACGGATATGACAGTGTCGCTAGCATCAATATGATAAGGAGCCCGGGCTGACATGACTAGTCGTAAACCCAAAGTGGCACAGACTTACAGGGACAGACATCCATGACCCAGCTTCGAATGTGTCGGTCATCAGCAAGTGGGTCCGGGCTGTAGCACTGGGCTAGCAGGACTCCGGTAAACCAGGCTGTAGCGGGCTAACAGGACTCCGGTACTCCATGCGTGACATTTCCCCGAAGGGACAGACACAGGAACGAAGAAGGACACATGCCGGCCAGCCTAAGTGTTCCAGAGCAGTAGCACGCTACCATGGCTCAGCGTTAACACTAGGAGACATTTCCCGGTAAGAGAGGCTACTAAAGATAAACAACTAGATAGTCAGATCCCACACATACCAAGCATTTCAATCATACACACAATATGCTCGATATGTGCAAATACAACGAAGCATCACAACATGACTCTACGACACAAGTACTCTATTTAAGGCTCAGGGAGCCATACATAACATACACACAGTAACGGTCTCACGACCCAGCATTCAAGTCATACAGTCATACAAACCAACAGCGGAAGTAACTTGTCTGAGTACAGACAACTAGTAAAATAAAAGAGGCTTGGAAAGCCTAACTATACTACGTGGTCCTTCATAAGCTCAGGATCACCACCTGGGCCTTTAGCCTACTCGTTGATGTCAACGTCTACATAGAACCCATCAGAAGGGGTTGCAGCGTCTTCTGTAAAAATGTAAATTAAAGCAACATGAGTACAAAGGTACTCAGCAAGACTTACATCAGATCCTACATACATGCATATTATCAAGAAGGGTCGGTGGAGTTATTGCAGCAAGCCATCTTTGACTCTTGGCTAGACTATCCTACGATACTTCAACTTGAAATGGTTTTGCGCACACGAGTCCACTACCCACCACTTCAATACACCACCGAGGATCCGCCTCCGTCTTCCTACGGAAGAGCCATCCTCGGCACTCACACTTATCTTGAGGCTTTTAGTAGTTTCCATTTACTTGTCTATGAACTGTATAGGCAACCAAGTAGTCCTTTACCGCGGACGCGGCTATTCGAATAGATCATGATAACCCTGCAGGGGTGTACTTCTTCATACACGCTCTCACCACTTACCGTCGTTTACACGACATGTACTCGGCAACCTTCAAGCGGAAGCCCAACGTGGGTGTCGGCCACGACCTACCTAATCACCTAAGCCTCCAGTCCAGGTTTATCGCCTATCCAGGTTCCATCCGCAGGGAGTCCGGCCGAGGTTTCCCATACGGCCCCGAACGATGTGAACAGGGTTCCCGAGATACCTAACGGCTATTCGGTACACCCGGCCACGTACCTACCGCATCACAGCCCACCCCTACGGTCAGCGCTGTCCACGGCCTCCAGTAGGCTACAAACACCAGAAACTACTTGCAACTCCTGGACGGAGAGCTAGGGTGAATAACAAGCCGAGAGGGTCCATTGGTTTCGGGCCCAATGCATGGTAGTAGCTGATTCTTAAATCACACATACAGATCTCAGTGCTTAAGGTCGGCTTCAATGAAACAACCCACCATGTACTCCTACATGGCCTCTCATCGATACCTTTACCAAATCGTGTTCACCACACCACTCTCATTGCCGACATAATCATTTCACTCTAGCCCATCACCCAGATGAACCAGACCTGACCCGACTCTAAGCATAGCAGGCATAGCAAGGTAGGAACAACACATACATATGGCTCAATCAACTCCTACACATGCTAGTGGGTTTCATCTAGTTACTGTGGCAATGACAGGTTATGCAGAGGAAATGGGTTCAACTACCGTAGCACACAGCAGTTTGAATCACGTTGTCTTAATGCAGTAAAAGAGAGCGGGAGCGAGAACATGGGATTGTATCGATATGATCAAATGGTTGGTTGCTTGCCTGATGGTTCGATGCACTGATACGGTTCTTCGTTAGGGTAATCACGGTACTCCTCGGAGGCAGAACCTGTCGCAAAGGACACCGATACACAACCATCACCAAACAATGTGCAACAATATGATGCATGCATGAAACATGGCAATATGAGTGTGTTGGGCTAATGCAACTAAGACCAGAAGGGTTTGAACCAATTTGAATCAAAGATTCAAATTTCAAACTCAAACATGGCCTTTTAAAGTGCTTTTCCTTGTTCTGCATTAAACATCAAGTTAACTTGTTTAGTCATGGATGAAAATAGTACAGATGGATAGATTGGATTTTCCTGATCATTTTTCATATATAATTTGTCTGATTTGGAGTTACAGAATAAAAGTTATGAATTTTTGAAGTTTAAATTATATTCTGGAATTTCCTGATTTAATTAAATCCAGAAATATATATATTGCGCCAGCATGACGTCAGCATGATGTCAGCGGTCAACTGCGGCTGGCTGGGGTCAAACCTGACGTGTGGGGTCCACACGTCAGTGACAGGGGGGGTTAACAGAGGTTAGATTAATCCTAATTAAGAATTAGTGGCGCTGGGGCCCACTGGTCAGTGTCAAGGGGCTTAACTAACAGTGGTTGATTAAGTTTAAACTAATCCTAATCCGAATTAGCAGGGACGGGCCCCACTTGTCAGTGAGCCAGGGGAGGTCAAACCCCCTGGTCAACCGGGGCTAGCACGCCAGCGTTTAGCCGCCGGCGGCAGCAAACGCGGCGGAGGGCGCGGGATTTCCACTCCGGCGCCCAATCGAGCAGCGGAAGGCACGCGCGGGAAGCTGGGGCTCGCGCGCACCCACTGGTGCCCTCCATTTCACCGGAGGTGGCTTAGATCGACGGCGGCGACCACTTGGGCGGCGGCCGGAGTTCGGGCGCGAGCGGGATCGGGCTGCGGGGCACGGGGAGGCCACCTGAGGGGCTCGGCGGCACCCTCGCAGCACTGGGAGCGCAATGGGATGCTCGGTTTGGGCGGAGGCGGGCCGAGACGGCGACGGCGACATGGACGGCGGCGAGAGGCTTCGGCCGTGGTGGGGAATGGTGCTACGGCGCGGAAACGAAAGGGAGAAGAGAAGGAAACGGTGGCGTAGCTCACCGCGGATCCAACGGCGTCGTCAGCGAGCTCGGGGAAGGCTTGGGGCAGCCGGAGCGACAACGGCGATCTCGTCGGCCGGAGCTTGAAGACGACGGCGATTGCGACGAAGCGAAGCTCGCCCGGGTTGCTTGCTCGGTGAGGAGGGAGAGGGGTTCGCGGCGGAGCTCGGGGACTCTACGGAGGGGCGAGGGGACGGCGGTGGCTACGGTGATGCCCGTCGGCGGCGGCGGTGGTTCTCGGGTGAGAGAGAGAGAGAGCAGGGGGAGAAGCACGGGAGAGAGGGGGGATAAGGCCAGGGGATCGGGGCGGCACCGAGAAGAAG
>NC_041380.1:558268634-558270284 GCF_002162155.2 Triticum dicoccoides | reverse complement strand
GGAAGTAACTTGTCTGAGTACAGACAACTAGTAAAATAAAAGAGGCTTGGAAAGCCTAACTATACTACGTGGTCCTTCATAAGCTCAGGATCACCACCTGGGCCTTTAGCCTACTCGTTGATGTCAACGTCTACATAGAACCCATCAGAAGGGGTTGCAGCGTCTTCTGTAAAAATGTAAATTAAAGCAACATGAGTACAAAGGTACTCAGCAAGACTTACATCAGATCCTACATACATGCATATTATCAAGAAGGGTCGGTGGAGTTATTGCAGCAAGCCAGCTTTGACTCTTGGCTAGACTATCCTACGATACTTCAACTTGAAATGGTTTTGCGCACACGAGTCCACTACCCACCACTTCAATACACCACCGAGGATCCGCCTCCGTCTTCCTACGGAAGAGCCATCCTCGGCACTCACACTTATCTTGAGGCTTTTAGTAGTTTCCATTTACTTGTCTATGAACTGTATAGGCAACCAAGTAGTCCTTTACCGCGGACGCGGCTATTCGAATAGATCATGATAACCCTGCAGAGGTGTACTTCTTCATACACGCTCTCACCACTTACCGTCGTTTACACGACATGTACTCGGCAACCTTCAAGCGGAAGCCCAACGTGGGTGTCGGCCACGACCTACCTAATCACCTAAGCCTCCAGTCCAGGTTTATCGCCTATCCAGGTTCCATCCGCAGGGAGTCCGGCCGAGGTTTCCCATACGGCCCCGAACGATGTGAACAGGGTTCCCGAGATACCTAACGGGTATTCGGTACACCCGGCCACGTACCTACCGCATCACAGCCCACCCCTACGGTCAGCGCTGTCCACGGCCTCCAGTAGGCTACAAACACCAGAAACTACTTGCAACTCCTGGACGGAGAGCTAGGGTGAATAACAAGCCGAGAGGGTCCATTGGTTTCGGGCCCAATGCATGGTAGTAGCTGATTCTTAAATCACACATACAGATCTCAGTGCTTAAGGTCGGCTTCAATGAAACAACCCACCATGTACTCCTACATGGCCTCTCATCGATACCTTTACCAAATCGTGTTCACCACACCACTCTCATTGCCGACATAATCATTTCACTCTAGCCCATCACCCAGATGAACCAGACCTGACCCGACTCTAAGCATAGCAGGCATAGCAAGGTAGGAACAACACATACATATGGCTCAATCAACTCCTACACATGCTAGTGGGTTTCATCTAGTTACTGTGGCAATGACAGGTTATGCAGAGGAAATGGGTTCAACTACCGTAGCACACAGCAGTTTGAATCACGTTGTCTTAATGCAGTAAAAGAGAGCGGGAGCGAGAACATGGGATTGTATCGATATGATCAAATGGTTGGTTGCTTGCCTGATGGTTCGATGCACTGATACGGTTCTTCGTTAGGGTAATCACGGTACTCCTCGGAGGCAGAACCTGTCGCAAAGGACACCGATACACAACCATCACCAAACAATGTGCAACAATATGATGCATGCATGAAACATGGCAATATGAGTGTGTTGGGCTAATGCAACTAAGACCAGAAGGGTTTGAACCAATTTGAATCAAAGATTCAAATTTCAAACTCAAACATGGCCTTTTAAAGTGCTTTTCCTTGTTCTGCATTAAACATCAAGTTAACTTGTTTAGTCATG
>NC_041380.1:558265641-558267417 GCF_002162155.2 Triticum dicoccoides | reverse complement strand
GGTATCCAGCCTCAGTCATTACCCTGACCAACATGGCAGTATGGCCGGGTACATCTAGGCATCAAGTCAGGCGAACCACTTGATTGAGGTCGCGAGTGGCCATCTGAAAGCACAATCATAATGCAAAAGCATTAGAATTTCTAGCAAAATTTCGGCAGCATAACAGCTGTAAATGCTCAAGAAGGATTTGAGACATTTGACAAAGGATTACATACACACTCAACATCATCATATCAAAGTTCTGAGACCATCCTGACATCATAACGTGGTAGAAGAACTGAACTAGGCTTGTATCCATCAAACCTATAAGGTACTACTGATTAGTAACACGTGATCCTGATAGAGAGAACAGATCCTAATTCCTTAACCCCCGGTGGAAGAATAGACTGACTCAGATCAGAATGTCATAAGATAAAGGAATAAAAAGAGCCTTACGTTCCAACCCACAAACAATTCCCCTACATATAACTAAAGAGTTTCTAGACTCAACATCGACCAGTTTGGCTTGGAGAACCTACAGGCAGTCCGGCTCTGATGCCAACGCTGTCAGGACCCCGACTCGATGTCACATTGATCTAGCCGGTAACACCTCATATCACTTTGCGGCCTCACGCACGGTATTCCCACGGGTGTCGCCTTACCTTTGCCCGGGACCGTTTGCGCCTTTTGGCTCACGTATATGACAGTGTCGCTAGCATCAATATGATAAGGAGCCCGGGCTGACATGACTAGTCGTAAACCCAAAGTGGCACAGACTTACAGGGACAGGCATCCATGACCCAGCTTCGAACGTGTCGGTCATCAGCAAGTGGGTCCGGGCTGTAGCACTGGGCTAGCAGGACTCCGGTAAACCAGGCTATAGCGGGCTAACAGGACTCCGGTACTCCATGCGTGACATTTCCCCGAAGGGACAGACACAGGAACGAAGAAGGACACATGCCGGCCAGCCTAAGTGTTCCAGAGCAGTAGCACGCTACCATGGCTCAGCGGTAACACTAGGAGACATTTCCCGGTAAGAGAGGCTACTAAAGATAAACAACTAGATAGTCAGATCCCACACATACCAAGCATTTCAATCATACACACAATATGCTCGATATGTGTAAATACAACGAAGCATCACAACATGACTCTACGACACAAGTACTCTATTTAAGGCTCAGGGAGCCATACATAACATACACACAGTAACGGTCTCACGACCCAGCATTCAAGTCATACAGTCATACAAACCAACAGCGGAAGTAACTTGTCTGAGTACAGACAACTAGTAAAATAAAAGAGGCTTGGAAAGCCTAACTATACTACGTGGTCCTTCATAAGCTCAGGATCACCACCTGGGCCTTTAGCCTACTCGTTGATGTCAACGTCTACATAGAACCCATCAGAAGGGGTTGCAGCGTCTTCTGTAAAAATGTAAATTAAAGCAACATGAGTACAAAGGTACTCAGCAAGACTTACATCAGATCCTACATACATGCATATTATCAAGAAGGGTCGGTGGAGTTATTGCAGCAAGCCAGCTTTGACTCTTGGCTAGACTATCCTACGATACTTCAACTTGAAATGGTTTTGCGCACACGAGTCCACTACCCACCACTTCAATACACCACCGAGGATCCGCCTCCGTCTTCCTACGGAAGAGCCATCCTCGGCACTCACACTTATCTTGAGGCTTTTAGTAGTTTCCATTTACTTGTCTATGAACTGTATAGGCAACCAAGTAGTCCTTTACCGCGGACGCGGCTATTCGAATAGATCATGATAACCCTGCAG
>NC_041380.1:558257784-558265631 GCF_002162155.2 Triticum dicoccoides | reverse complement strand
GGGTGGATGTAATTTGATAAAATCACTGAGTGACACCACGTTAGTCCTCTGATGGTGTGCCGTGTTCTGTTCAATACGCTCCAACAAACGGTTGGTCTCCCGCTTGTTTCTCTCAGCTTCCATCATAACCTCGGCTAGGGAAGGAGGATGAGGCAGATTTGCATCCCTGACTTCACTGCCTTCGGCCTGCTCTTGAGGAGCAGGGTTAGTGCGCGTGTTGACCATCCTAGGTAAACAAGACAATGATTTAGTCACGATGATAAAATTCCGACATAGGATATAAAATGTAAGGAATAACTCGAAATGCAAGATGATCATCCGTATGACATGGTAAATACAGAAACTGCTTCTTTATTCCATCGTCATACACACCATACAGGGTTTAGTACAAGACCAAACAAAGTACTATTACGGTGAAAAAGGATTACATCTCATCGGAGGCATCCCAAGCTCCTATACATTATTTTTCTACACATCCGGAAAGAGTACAAACTAGGTCATATCCCACGAGTCACGCGGGACGATAGACGACACAGCTAGTGCGAACTAGTGATACTGCCACTAACTCAGACCGATCCGTAGTAGTCCTCGTAGAAGTCACCTCCATAGCCTGGAAGCTCAACATGATCATCCGGAAACCGACGATCTCGCGGAGCTTGTGGACCATAGGGGCTAGGATGAGGTCTTGGACCAACAGACGGTGGCCTGCGGGGACCGCGAGGTGGGGTGATGCCTCCTACATCACGCCAACCCATCACGTCTGGCAGAGCAGATCTCACAGGATAGAGATCGCGCATATCCGAATATCCAGCTTGCACCGCCGGTGCAAACCGAGTCAAAGTGGCCCAGTGGTCAGCACGGGTATTGAAGAGCTCTAACCTCAAGGCCCGATTTTCACGGTCCTTATCCTCGAGCATCTTAGCAGTGGTGCGAGTCCGTGAATCCTCCTGGGTGGGGTCAGCATAGATAGCCTGGAGATACACTTGTGCTCCCGGAAGTGATCCTGGCATATACCGGAAATCAGAGTCCCGAAATAAACTAGATCCGACTCGCATGATGGTCATCATAGAGTAGGCGGCGTCCTGCACAGCCATCTCAATAGTAACCCCGGGTCCATAGGAGCAGTGAAGGGGCTCGGTGGATCCAGGATAAGATGGAAATATCCTGACAGTGCAGAGATACTGGCTTTGATTAAAGTCTCGGAATTTCTCTTCGACCGTGTACTCAGGATACCAGTGGTATCCAGCCTCAGTCATTACCCTGACCAACATGGCAGTATGGCCGGGTACATCTAGGCATCAAGTCAGGCGAACCACTTGATTGAGGTCGCGAGTGGCCATCTGAAAGCACAATCATAATGCAAAAGCATTAGAATTTCTAGCAAAATTTCGGCAGCATAACAGCTGTAAATGCTCAAGAAGGATTTGAGACATTTGACAAAGGATTACATACACACTCAACATCATCATATCAAAGTTCTGAGACCATCCTGACATCATAACGTGGTAGAAGAACTGAACTAGGCTTGTATCCATCAAACCTATAAGGTACTACTGATTAGTAACACGTGATCCTGATAGAGAGAACAGATCCTAATTCCTTAACCCCCGGTGGAAGAATAGACTGACTCAGATCAGAATGTCATAAGATAAAGGAATAAAAAGAGCCTTACGTTCCAACCCACAAACAATTCCCCTACATATAACTAAAGAGTTTCTAGACTCAACATCGACCAGTTTGGCTTGGAGAACCTACAGGCAGTCCGGCTCTGATGCCAACGCTGTCAGGACCCCGACTCGATGTCACATTGATCTAGCCGGTAACACCTCATATCACTTTGCGGCCTCACGCACGGTATTCCCACGGGTGTCGCCTTACCTTTGCCCGGGACCGTTTGCGCCTTTTGGCTCACGTATATGACAGTGTCGCTAGCATCAATATGATAAGGAGCCCGGGCTGACATGACTAGTCGTAAACCCAAAGTGGCACAGACTTACAGGGACAGACATCCATGACCCAGCTTCGAACGTGTCGGTCATCAGCAAGTGGGTCCGGGCTGTAGCACTGGGCTAGCAGGACTCCGGTAAACCAGGCTGTAGCGGGCTAACAGGACTCCGGTACTCCATGCGTGACATTTCCCCGAAGGGACAGACACAGGAACGAAGAAGGACACATGCCGGCCAGCCTAAGTGTTCCAGAGCAGTAGCACGCTACCATGGCTCAGCGTTAACACTAGGAGACATTTCCCGGTAAGAGAGGCTACTAAAGATAAACAACTAGATAGTCAGATCCCACACATACCAAGCATTTCAATCATACACACAATATGCTCGATATGTGCAAATACAACGAAGCATCACAACATGACTCTACGACACAAGTACTCTATTTAAGGCTCAGGGAGCCATACATAACATACACACAGTAACGGTCTCACGACCCAGCATTCAAGTCATACAGTCATACAAACCAACAGTGGAAGTAACTTGTCTGAGTACAGACAACTAGTAAAATAAAAGAGGCTTGGAAAGCCTAACTATACTACGTGGTCCTTCATAAGCTCAGGATCACCACCTGGGCCTTTAGCCTACTCGTTGATGTCAACGTCTACATAGAACCCATCAGAAGGGGTTGCAGCGTCTTCTGTAAAAATGTAAATTAAAGCAACATGAGTACAAAGGTACTCAGCAAGACTTACATCAGATCCTACATACATGCATATTATCAAGAAGGGTCGGTGGAGTTATTGCAGCAAGCCAGCTTTGACTCTTGGCTAGACTATCCTACGATACTTCAACTTGAAATGGTTTTGCGCACACGAGTCCACTACCCACCACTTCAATACACCACCGAGGATCCGCCTCCGTCTTCCTACGGAAGAGCCATCCTCGGCACTCACACTTATCTTGAGGCTTTTAGTAGTTTCCATTTACTTGTCTATGAACTGTATAGGCAACCAAGTAGTCCTTTACCGCGGACGCGGCTATTCGAATAGATCATGATAACCCTGCAGGGGTGTACTTCTTCATACACGCTCTCACCACTTACCGTCGTTTACACGACATGTACTCGGCAACCTTCAAGCGGAAGCCCAACGTGGGTGTCGGCCACGACCTACCTAATCACCTAAGCCTCCAGTCCAGGTTTATCGCCTATCCAGGTTCCATCCGCAGGGAGTCCGGCCGAGGTTTCCCATACGGCCCCGAACGATGTGAACAGGGTTCCCGAGATACCTAACGGCTATTCGGTACACCCGGCCACGTACCTACCGCATCACAGCCCACCCCTACGGTCAGCGCTGTCCACGGCCTCCAGTAGGCTACAAACACCAGAAACTACTTGCAACTCCTGGACGGAGAGCTAGGGTGAATAACAAGCCGAGAGGGTCCATTGGTTTCGGGCCCAATGCATGGTAGTAGCTGATTCTTAAATCACACATACAGATCTCAGTGCTTAAGGTCGGCTTCAATGAAACAACCCACCATGTACTCCTACATGGCCTCTCATCGATACCTTTACCAAATCGTGTTCACCACACCACTCTCATTGCCGACATAATCATTTCACTCTAGCCCATCACCCAGATGAACCAGACCTGACCCGACTCTAAGCATAGCAGGCATAGCAAGGTAGGAACAACACATACATATGGCTCAATCAACTCCTACACATGCTAGTGGGTTTCATCTAGTTACTGTGGCAATGACAGGTTATGCAGAGGAAATGGGTTCAACTACCGTAGCACACAGCAGTTTGAATCACGTTGTCTTAATGCAGTAAAAGAGAGCGGGAGCGAGAACATGGGATTGTATCGATATGATCAAATGGTTGGTTGCTTGCCTGATGGTTCGATGCACTGATACGGTTCTTCGTTAGGGTAATCACGGTACTCCTCGGAGGCAGAACCTGTCGCAAAGGACACCGATACACAACCATCACCAAACAATGTGCAACAATATGATGCATGCATGAAACATGGCAATATGAGTGTGTTGGGCTAATGCAACTAAGACCAGAAGGGTTTGAACCAATTTGAATCAAAGATTCAAATTTCAAACTCAAACATGGCCTTTTAAAGTGCTTTTCCTTGTTCTGCATTAAACATCAAGTTAACTTGTTTAGTCATGCACGAAAATAGTACAGATGGATAGATTGGATTTTTCTGATCATTTTTCATATATAATTTGTCTGATTTGGAGTTACAGAATAAAAGTTATGAATTTTTGAAGTTTAAATTATATTCTGGAATTTCCTGATTTAATTAAATCCAGAAATATATATATTGCGCCAGCATGACGTCAGCATGATGTCAGCGGTCAACTGCGGCTGGCTGGGGTCAAACCTGACGTGTGGGGTCCACACGTCAGTGACAGGGGGGGTTAACAGAGGTTAGATTAATCCTAATTAAGAATTAGTGGCGCTGGGGCCCACTGGTCAGTGTCAAGGGGCTTAACTAACAGTGGTTGATTAAGTTTAAACTAATCCTAATCCGAATTAGCAGGGACGGGCCCCACTTGTCAGTGAGCCAGGGGAGGTCAAACCCCCTGGTCAACCGGGGCTAGCACGCCGGCGTTTAGCCGCCGGCGGCAGCAAACGCGGCGGAGGGCGCGGGATTTCCACTCCGGCGCCCAATCGAGCAGCGGAAGGCACGCGCGGGAAGCTGAGGCTCGCGCGCACCCACTGGTGCCCTCCGTTTCATCGGAGGTGGCTTAGATCGACGGCGGCGACCACTTGGGCGGCGGCCGGAGTTCGGGCGCGAGCGGGATCGGGCTGCGGGGCACGGGGAGGCCACCTGAGGGGCTCGGCGGCACCCTCGCAGCACTGGGAGCGCGATGGGATGCTCGGTTTGGGCGGAGGCGGGCCGAGACGGCGACGGCGACATGGACGGCGGCGAGAGGCTTCGGCCGTGGTGGGGAACGGTGCTACGGCGCGGAAACGAAGGGGAGAAGAGAAGGAAACGGTGGCGTAGCTCACCGCGGATCCAACGGCGTCGTCAGCGACCTCGGGGAAGGCTTGGGGCAGCCGGAGCGACGACGGCGATCTCGTCGGCCGGAGCTTGAAGACGACGGCGATTGCGACGAAGCGAAGCTCGCCCGGGTTGCTTGCTCGGTGAGGAGGGAGAGGGGTTCGCGGCGGAGCTCGGGGACTCTACGGAGGGGCGAGGGGACGGCGGTGGCTACGGTGATGCCCGTCGGCGGCGGCGGTGGTTCTCGGGTGAGAGAGAGAGAGAGAGAGCAGGGGGAGAAGCACGGGAGAGAGGGGGGATAAGGCCAGGGGATCGGGGCGGCACCGAGAAGAAGCGTCGCGGCGTCGCGCTGGCGGGGTAGGCAGGCAGGCGAGCTGGTGGCGTGGCGCTCCGCCCGTGCGCGCGCGCCGGCCACACGCCTGGCCGACTGGCGCCAGGAGGACGACGGCGGTGGTGGGCTGGGCTGGCTTGCTGGGCCAGAGGCGCCAGGTAAGAAGCCCAGGTAAGGTTTCCCTCTTTATTTATTTATTTTTGTTTTTCTAATATCTGTCATTTTGTTTTGATTTAAATAAAATATTAAATCATTTATTTACCTTATGCCAATTTTTGCAGGAGCTAGATATATTATTCCAGAGCTCCCCAACAGGTGGCATAATTTTTGGACATATATTAATATATATAACTAATATATTTCCAATGCAAATATTTATGCATTAATTCCAAATGCCCAAAATAAATACCTATGAGCTCTCAAAAATATTGGTTTGATTTTTATCTCTGTCCAATATTTTCAGAGAGCAACATGAGCATTTTCTTGGACCCTTTTGGAGAAATTTTTACTTGGGTCATTTTCAAAAATGATTCTGAGGGTTTCACAAATCCCCATTTCAAAATTAAATGGAATTTTAAACATGATGCACACACTCTGATGCATGACTAGCTAGGGTGTGACATAATCGATGTAAGCAACGTGTGAACAATACTACAATTTTAAAAGCGCCAAACTGTAGACACCCATGCATATGCAAACTTTGTGTTTTGATAGAAAGTAGTATGCATGTGCCTATGATTTACTATTGACCCCCACCCCACACGAATGAAATGAGAGTGGAACACGTGATTCGAGGACAAACTACTAGTTGACACTTCATGCAATCTAGAATTATGTATTAAGTTTCACCTAAGCTTGATATTAGAAACCTCTCCAAGTGGTTAGGTAGATTGATACACTCTTAAATAGACTACCATTTATTTTTATAGATATTCAAGAAAACAATAAAAATGGCTACATACAAATGTTTAATGTGATAACATTAGGTTGCTTAGATTTACAGCGAACCTACTATAAAAGGCGAGTTTCATAAATATCGTTTACTCAGGAAATGACAATTGCAATGATAAGAGTTTTTTTTAGCATTATAAAATGTACAAATATGATAACACTATGGCAAATATGTATCCTAGTATATATGAACTTGTTTGTAACATTGATTCTGATAGTTATATCAAAAAACATATTGACGATTATATAGAACTATGTAAATAAAATAATATGTATATATTTGGGATAAGGTGAGTATTGAAAATGTAAAAAAGTTTAGTACAAATAATGATTCTCCCTCTTCTTGGAAACAAGGGCCAGACTCGGGTTCTTGGCATACTGGCGGTGGTCATGCACTTTCTTTTTTGTTGCTCTCCCTTATTGGTAGCATGTGTGGCTTTTACCCTGGACATATCAGCTTCAATCATCATGTAGATCACGCTGGAGTGGGCAGAGAGAGCGAAAACTGTAGAGAGGTGGAGGACAAAGCAGCGGAGGTGAGAACGGACGACACTCGTGATGATAACGCCGTCGCTGAGTAGTGTTAGACTATTCCACACAAGTGTCACCTTCTTCGTGACATCGATGAGGTTGGCGGTTGGCTGACTACGTGGACCAGAATGGTGGCAACTGTGAAAACCCTAGCGGCAAGAAGGGAAGTTATCGCGAGGGGAAAATGTGGAGAGAGTGGGAGGGTCATAGGTTGGGGAAAGTGGTTATTTGTGATGTTAGTGACATTTCTAATAACGGTTTAAATTATTAACAATGAAGTAAATTGCGTCAAAGTTCATGTTTTTTTAACGGGTCGGGTCACTTAACAACCCATCACTAAACAATTTGGAAACCTTCAAGTGTTTCAGAAAAAAACAAATGCACGGTTATGCAAGTAGTTTCCGTGTTGGTAGTACATTATTGAAATAAAGATGACGCTAATCGTAACTATCTCGGCCCTCCTACTTGAAAAAAGAACAATGTCCCCCTCTTTTGTTCCCTACTTAAAAGGAACAATGTCCCCTCTTTTACCCTTTCTTTGTCTAACGTCCCTACATGTTGGAAATATGTCCTAAAGACAATTTATTTCAAAGTTTATAGTTAATCTTTATATTCTAAGCTATAACTACTATAGTTCTTGAATATGCAATTCAGAGGAAAACTCATTAGCATCTATAGAGATATAAATCGTAAAACCAGATTCCTGGTCTTTGCCTCTAGGACTAGCTCAAGTGTTTATTTGATGATTACGTTTTCTTGATCATGGGCATAAATTTAATAATAGAAACATTTGAGAGCACGATGTTGGTAGAACACTCATGTTGAATTGAGCCAAGTTGTTTGCTATACTTTGAGATTATATCGTCTGAAGTCCATAATTCATAACACAAGAGTTAACATTTGCATGTTTCCTTAGACCATAAGAGTATCAAGTCACTCCACAACAGACGTTGCACTTTGGGGTTGTTCCAATGCATCCGTAATAGGGTGATCATAACGACAACTTAGAGGTTCATCAGAAATGTATGATGAGGGACTAGATAGCTCGAGACTGGGATTTGCTCCTCC
>NC_041380.1:558227908-558257353 GCF_002162155.2 Triticum dicoccoides | reverse complement strand
CTTGACCAAATAAAAACCTAGCCTTTTCCCAATTTTAAGTCCTGGCAGATTTTAGCAACTTAGCACAATTCAAGTAATCAACCTACAGATGCGATTCTAAGAGTATAACAACAGAATGTAAAACAATTGCATATGAAGGTAAAGGGAGGAGTTTGGAGGGAGCAAACGCAATGTAGACACGGATATTTTTGGCGTGGTTCCGATAGGTGGTGCTATCGTACATCCACGTTGATGGAGACTTCAACCCATGAAGGGTAACGGTTGCGCGAGTCCACGGAGGGCTCCACCCATGAAGGGTCCACGAAGAAGCAACCTTGTCTATCCCACCATGGCCATCGCCCACGAGGGACTTGCCTCACTAGGGTAGCTCTTCATGAAGTAGGCGATCTCCTTGCCCATACAAACTCCTTGGTTCAACACCACAATCTTGACGGAGGCTCCCAAGTGACACCTAGCCAATCTAGGAGACACCACTCTCCAAAAGGTAATAGATGGTGTGTTGATGATGAACTCCTTGCTCTTGTGCTTCAAATGATAGTCTCCCCAACACTCAACTCTCTCTCATAGGATTGGATTTGGTAGAAAGATGATTTGAACGGAAAGCAACTTGGGGAAGGCTAGAGATCAAGATTTATGTGGTTGGAATGGAATATCTTGACCTCAACACAAGTGTAGGTGGTTCTCTCTCAGAAAATGTATGTTGGAAGTGTACGCATGTTCTGATGGCTCTCTCCACGAATGAAGAGTGGGTGGAGGGGTATGTATAGCCTCCACACAAAATCTAACCGTTACACACAAATCACCAAACTCGGTGGGACCGAATTATAAAACTCGGTCAGACCGATTTAGTTCAAAATGTGAAAGTTAAGATTTTCGGTGGGACCGACATGTCAACTCGGTGGGACCGATTCCATTAGGGTTAGGGCATAACGTAATTTCGGTGAGACCGATTACACAAACTCGGTGGGACCGATTTTGGCAATCGACAAATAGAGAGTTGGTCAGGCAAACTCGGTGGGACCGATTCGCTCATCTTAGTTAGGCCGAAAAGTTACGAAGGGGAAACAGAGAGTTTGCATTGCAATCTCGGTGGGACCGATCGCTCATCTCGGTTGGACCGAAATGTTATGAATGGAAACAGAGAGGTTGCAATCCCATCTCGGTGAGACTGAGATCCCTATCGATGAGACCGAAGTGACTAGGGTTTGTGGCAGTGGCTATGTCAAGTGAACTTGGTGGCGCCGGATAGATGATTTCGATGGGGCCGAGTTTGACTTTTGGTTTGGGACATATGTGCATATGAGAAAGTAGTTGAGGGTTTTTGGAGCACATCACTAAGCATTTTGAGCAAGTAACTCATTAAGCAACACCTCACCCCCTTTTAATAGTATTGGATTTTCCTATGGACTCAATGTGATCTTGGATCACTAAAAGTAAAATGTAGAGTCTTGTGCTTGGAGCTTGAGCCAATCTTTTGTCCTTATCATTTTGAGGGGTCCACTTTCTAATCCATGCCATGCCAATCATTGAGCTTTTCTGAAATATTTATCTTAAAATAGCATTAGCTCAATGAGCTATATGTTGTTAGGAATTACCAAAACCACCCAGGGATAGTTGCACTTTCAATATCCCCCTTTTTGGTAATCGATGACAAATATAGATCAAAGCTTCGAAAAATGATCATAAGATTGAAAAACATTGTCACTTTGAGAAGTATGTGATAAGCAAGAGCTCCCCCTAAATTTATGCATTATTTAAGATTTGGTTTTGAATGCAAATGCACAATCGATTAGGATCATGGCTTACTCTTCCATGTCACATACATCTTGGTGGAGCGCTCAAAATGATAGAAATTAAAAGCATGCACTCATCACCAAGCAAGTGAATGATCATATATGAGATATAAAAGATAGTATCATCCAAACAAGCATTAATGTAGCAAATGATCTACCACATGATCAAACAAGTATCTCACACGAGGAGATAAAGTATCTCACACAATAAAAAGTTCAATCAAAAGCAAGAGAAATAAAAAGCAAGACACTCTCTCTCGAAGCCTATGATCTATACATATTTCTCCCCCTTTGGCAACAAGTTACCAAAAAGTTTGAAATGCACAGTGCTATGAGTCTCTCAGGCTTGGTCTTTGGGAGGTGGTGTAGAGAGAACTCCAAGGACGAAGGCATCTGTCGATGTAGTTGGAGCTGGTGGAGTGGGTGCTAGAGGTGGCACTGGAGCTGTAGCTGCTGGTGTTGACAATGTAGCTCTAGCATCTAAAACTGGCACTGCATCGGACCTTGGACCTCGTGGTACACGCTGAAAAGCATCAGTAGTTGCCTTGCCTCTCCTCTCTTCTGCTTCCTCCTGAAGCTGCTCAACTGTAGTCTGAATCTCAGTTACCTTGAGATCAAGATCATACAATTTTGTCCCAACAATCCTCTCTAGGCTCTCCTAATTCCGAGTCAGGGTGGCCAAGACCTTCTCAATCCTCAGTGTAGCTTGAATCAGATAGCCTTATTGATCTTGCTTGCTCTTCGGGAAAACTTGAGATGCCTCTTCTGCACTTGGCATCTTGGCAGCTTTCTCAGCCTTTGCTTTGGCTCTCTTCTCTTGTGCTTGAACTGATGATGGTTCCTCCTCATTCATCACAACGGTGTTGTCTTCAAAATCAGGATGTAAGGGTAGATGCTCCTTGTCTAGCAAATAAGTTCCTGTGCCCATCTTAGAATTGATGAGCTCCTGAATATGTGGAGCATACCCACAACTTCTCTTCTGGTCTGCAGCAGTCCACTTGATTGTCTCTACAATCAGACTCATGACCTTGAACTTCTGAGGGACATCAAAGATTTGCAGCATGTTGATGGAGTGTCCTCTGATCATCTTATGATCTCCTGACTTGGGTAGTAATGTGTGCCTTAAGATCCAGTTGATGGTTAGCAGACCAGACAATAGATAGTGTACAGATCCAAGCTTATGTGTCTCCAAAGCTTTATGAGGGATCTCTTTGTACATGTTTGCCATGGAGTTGTGGTCTTTCTTCTTCTTGGCATACACATCCAAGTCATCCTCATGTTCTTCTGGGGCATTGATCAGTTTTGCCCATTCTTCAACGGTGGATTGGTACCTTGTACCCTCAGACATCCATACTATCCTCCCATCTGGATAGAAATGAGCAGTGGAGTAAAACCGCATGATCAGCTCATCATTCCATTTGGTGAGCTTCTGTCCAACAAATTCATCTACTCCACATGCCTTGAAGTTGTCATATACTCCTGGGAAGTGATCTTCATTCTCCTGGATGTATTACCAATCCACCCATTTCATGTCACATACAATGTGCTTCTTGTCAAGCAAAATAGTCTCATAAAAGTCTTGTTGTTCCTTTGTGTGAAACCTGTAATCAACTGCAGTCCTCCTCCTACCAGCATAGGGATCAGTCTGTCTCCACAATCTCAGTCCTGCATCTTTTCTGATGTGCATGTCCTCAACGACTGGATGAGCATCATTATGGTCAGGAATATTGGGCTTTAACTTCCTCAAAACAAGTGAATCATCTTCCTCTTCTTCAGCTTCAGGCACTGGGGCCTTGTTCTTCTCCTCGGTAGGTATACTTCTGGTATTTGTCTTGGGTGCAGAAGGCTTCTGAGCAGCAGCCTTGGGAGCAGATTTGGGCTTTGAAGCAGTAGCCCCTGATTTGATAGCATCTCCCATGAGCTTCTGAGACTTGGGAGCTGGAGCAGCATCCTCTTCCTCTTCCTCTTCTTCTGGATCTCTCATAATGGAGGATCTACCAAGCACTCTGGCAGTGGTCTTCTTGACCCTTTCCTTCCTCTTCTTTCCTTCTCCAACAACCTCTTTAGTTGGCTTGGAGGTTTCAGTAGTTGAGGCTCTAACCTTTAAGGTTGGCAACCTCTTGGCAGGGGCCTTCTTGTGCAAGCCAGGCTTAGTTGTTGCAGTTGTGCCATATTCCTTCTTCATCACCTTCTTCTTAGAGCTGACTTCCTCCTCAACAGCCACATAGTCCTCATCTTCAGAATATGAGGTTTTCTTCTTCCTTGACCTGGTGGCTGCTTTGGGCAAGTTACTTGGTGTGCTCTTGCTGCCATCATCAGAAGTGCTAGAGGGACTAGTGCCCTCACTCAATTGCACTTGTTCCTCAGGCCTGTTCTGGCTTTCGCTCTGGCCAGACATCTCTGCAAACTCACTGATAGTAGACCCTGTGAATAGATATAGATGAGGTAGAATGGATGAGCATCACAAAGTGCAGAACTTTTGCAAAACAGATGACTTAAAAACTTAGTTTTAGTTCTCCACAGAAAGCATTTCGGAGCTACCGATTTGTAAACTCGGTGATACCGAAGCAGCTTTTGGAACCTAAACTAGTGAACTCGGTTAGACCGAGTCACAGTTCGGTGGCACCGAGACTGCTAGGGTTTCACAAAGAATTAAACTCGGTCACACCGATTTGCAATTTTCGGTCAGACCGAAAATGCATGTGCCATGGCCTAAGCCAAATCGGTGAGACCGATTTCTACAATTCGGTCGGTCCGAGATGAGTCCGGCGGAGACCTAACCTTGAATTTTCAAATCCAATCTAATCTAAAGGAAGTTTTCAGTGGATGGATTGTTTGCATACGTGGTCATGATCATGGCAAAGTAATGTGCTACGAATTAGAGTTAAAAGAATAGCACAAAAGATCGAGCTCGTACCCTAGTTCGGCGGAGTTCGCTACGGCGATAACGGAGGGGAAGAATTCCATTAACGGTGATGGAAACCAGTGGCGAGGGGTCGCTAGCGGCGAGAAGACGACCCGGAGACCCGAGGCGGCAGAGCAGGATACGCGCAGGCTGAGAGGTTTCGAAGAAATTTCCAAAATCTCACCCATGGGTTTATATATCCCGACCCTGTCGGTGTGACCGAGTGGAACAACTCGGTGGCACCAAGATGCAGAATCGAAAGCAGTTACTGCAACTCGGTGTGACTGAAAATTTCAAATCGGTTGCACCAAGATTGAAAACCTAGATCAACTTAGTGATCTCGGTGTGACCGAAATGGATGACTCGGTCATACCAAAATACACAAAGAGGTTTTGGAAGTTTAAGTCTATGACGAATCATGGACTCCAAGTGCTCCTCACACAGAGTGGTTCAAATTTGACTTGATCAAACTTTGTGATGTAGCATGAATAGAGTTTGAGACGAGAAAATCATAGATAGCTAGAGGGAGTTCTTAGGCATTCTTGTCCATCCATTTGTCAAAAGAGAAAAAGCCAAACAATCAAAGCAACAAATGGATGTCCTCGGATGAGTAAAATATGCATCCAACATGCTCACACAACAAATGGATGTCCCTGACAAAGCATGCACAATCACTCTAGCATCTATCAAGCAATTTGGCGATGACTAGGTCATCTATATATGAGTATATTGACTTAGGAGTCAAATGAGAACATTTGATAATAGGTCATACTCATCGTTTAAGCACAAGTGGGGTTGCCACTTTTACATAAAGCATTGTTGTGCTCACATCATTAGAGTTGCTTTAGCTCAATAGATTAGAGTAAAGCTCCCCCTAGATGTGATATCCCCCCTAAGAGGGATGAACTAACCTTGGATTTTGTCGATGATGACTTCATGTAGGTGTTGAAGATGTAGGTGCTCAAAGTTGATGTAGATCATTCGGAGCAATCCTTTGGAGTGAGTTGCACTTTTAATACCTACACGGGTTAGTCTGATACGTCTCCGTCGTATCTATAATTTTTGATTGTTCCATGCCAATATTATTCAACTTTCATATACTTTTTGGCAACTTTTTATATTATTTTTGGGACTAACATATTGATCCAGTGCCCAGTGCCAGTTCCTATTTGTTGCATGTTTTTTGTTTCGTAGAAAACCCATACCAAATGGAGTCCAAACGGAATAAAAACTGACGCAGATTTATTTTGGAATATTTATGAATTTTGGGAAGTGGAATCATCGCGAGACGGTGCCCGAGGGGGGCACGAGGTAGGGGGCGCGCCCCAGGGTGTCAGGCGCGCCCCTGACCCTCATGGCCACCCTGTAAGGCGGTTGGAGCCCTTCTTTCGCCGCAAGAAAGCTAATATCCAGATAGAGATCGTGTTAAAATTTCATCCCAATCGGAGTTACGGATCTCTGGGAATATAAGAAACGGTGAAAGGGAAGAATCTGAGAGCGCAGAAACAGAGAGAGACAGAGAGACATGTCCAATCTTGGAGGGGCTCTAGCCCCTCCCATGCCATGGAGGCATGGACCAGAGGGGAAACCCTTCTCCCATCTAGGGAGGAGGTCAAGGAAGAAGAAGAAGGAGGGGGCTCTCTCCCCCTCGCTTCCGGTGGCGCCGGAGTGCCATCGGGGGCTATCATCATCACCACAATCTTCACCAACAACTTCACTGCCATCATCACCAACTCTTCCCCCCTCTATGCAGCGGTGTAATCTCTCTCCTACCCGCTGTAATCTCTACTTAAACATGGTGCTCAACGCTATATATTATTTCCCAATGATGTATGGCTATCCTATGATGTTTGAGTAGATCTGTTTTGTCCTAATGGTTATTTGATGATCGTGATTGGTTTGAGTTGTATGTTTTATTATTGGTGCTGTCCTATGGTGCTCTCCGTGTCGCGCAAGCATGAGGGATTCCCGCTGTAGGGTTTGCAATATGCTTATGATTTGCTTATGATGGGTGGCGTGAGTGACAGAAGCACGGACCCGAGTAAGTAGGTTGTTTGCGTATGGGATAAAGGGGACTTGATGCTTTAATGCTATGGTTGGGTTTTTACCTTAATGAATCTTTAGTAGTTGCGGATGCTTGCTATAGTTCCAATCATAAGTGCATATGATCCAAGTAGAGAAAGTATGTTAGCTTATGCCTCTCCCTCAAATAAAATTGCAATAATGATTACCGGTCTAGTTATCGATTGCCTAGGGACAAATAACTTTCTTGTTGACAAAAGCTCTCTACTAAAACTAATTTAGTTGTGTTTTTATCTTTACAGCCCCTACTTTTTATTTACTTGCTCTTTATTATCTTGCATACCTATCCAACAACACCTACAAAGTACTTTTAGTTTCATACTTGTTCTAGGTAAAGCGAACGTCAAGCGTGCGTAGAGTTGTATCGGTGGTTGATAGAACTTGAGGGAATATTTGTTCTACCTTTAGCTCCTCGTTGGGTTCGACACTCTTACTTATTGAAAGAGGCTACAATTGATCCCCTATACTTGTGGGTTATCATAGTCCCACAAGGAACACACAAGGGTATCCATAGAAATAGAGTAATATTCACATGAGTTGATGTCCATGAATGCATTAGGTTACCTTGTCCCTTGTCTTACCAACAAGAGGGTTTGTGACTCCTTGAACTAGTGCAAGATATGGAAGTTGTTTGCACTTGTCCTCGCCCAAAATGATAAGAGTGAAGTATGTCGGCAGAGTCACCCTCAAGAACTCTCTAGTTCTTCTTCTTAGAGATCCACACCATCTTGATGGGAATCCTTGGAGTTGTAGTCGTACTTGATGAAGTGGAACTTGATGTAGTCTTGGGAACCCACTTGACAAAGGCCTTAGGTGCTTCTTCAAATGCATCAATCTCCTCTTGAAGCTTGTCCTTGCCTTTTAGCTTGTGGTCTTGTGGTGGAAGATCATCTTGAGCTTGTGTTCCTTGGAAAGAAGTAGGATCATAATTCTCTTGTTGAGGAACAAACTTCATCTTGGGGTATTGATCTTCTTCCCACTCAACTCCATTGGCATTGAACTTTCATTCAAAACCAACACCTTGATTATTCCGGTGTCTTCCTTGCTTGTGTACAATTTCCTCAAATTGCTTACTTCTGTAAGATTCTTGTAAACACCTTTCTCTATGATTCCCTTCAATAAGCTATTTTCTTGCTCAAGTGTAACTTGGCTAAGAGAATCATTAGTGGAATCAAGAGAACTACTAGAAGCAACAACATTGGATTTAGCATGATTGTTGTTACTACTAGAGGAAGAATCTTTCTTGTTCTTGTTGCTAGATTTAACTTGTGGCATGTAAGTAGACAAGAGTAAACGCTTGGCAATGTAAGAAGAACTTCTCTTGCAAAGATCATCATTGATTGCTGTTAAGAACTTATGCTCTTGCTCAAGTTTGAGATTTTCAAAGCGTAGCTTCTCATGAATCTTTAAAAGTTCTTGATGATCTTCCAAGGTTGTTTCATGAGCTAACTTAAGAGTGTTTAGTTCTTTAGTTAGACGCTCAATTTCCTTCTTATCATTGTCATTCGTTTTATCTTGATTAGCATGATTAATAGCAAGTTCATCATAGTTTTCATAACTAGAGTTGTCAATAAGTAAATCATCATCACCTAGCAAATCATCTTCATCACTATTGAAATCAACATACTTCGGGTGTGATACCTTTGGGCCTTTAGCCATGAAGCATCTTCCAGTTCCTTCATTTGGTGAGTCAAATATGTCGTAGGAGTTGGTTGAGACAAGTGCTAGACCAGCAACACCTTCATCCTGAGTATATTCAGAGTCGGAGTGATAACTTCTTTCGGAGTCGGAGCCGGATACCCATTCACCAACATGAGCTTGATGTCTTCGTTTTGTGTAGCTCTTTGATGACTTGTCATTCCTTTCCGAATCATTGCTTCTCCGTGATGTTCTTCGTTCATAACGGTCATCTCTACTCCTTCTCTCTCTTGGTGGTGATTCTTCTCTTCTACTTCTTCTTTTGGGAGAATCTTCTCTTCTTTTGTAGGGAGCCGTACACTCATTTGAATAGTGCCCGGGTCTTCCACAATTGTAGCAATTGCGTTCACGACTTGAAGATCTTTTGTCATTGTAGGACCTTGACTTGGAACTTCTTTCCTTGCTTCTACTCTTGTAAAACTTGTTGAAGTTCTTCACCATTAGGCTCAATTCTTCGTTGAAGGTTTGTTTCTCACTTGATGATGTGGGAGAATCACATGAGGCTTTGTAAGCACCACTTGACTTGTTGTGAAGCTCTTCCTTATCCTTGAGTGACATCTCATGAGCAACAATTCTTCCAATGACTTCTGTTGGCTTGAGATCTTTGTAATTGGGCATCATTTGGATCAATGTGCACATGGTATCATATTTTCCATCCAAGGCTCTTAGGATCTTCTTGATGATGAATCTATCGGTCATCTCTTCACTTCCTAAGTCGGCAATCTCATTTATGATGAGAGCAAGCCTAGAGTACATTTCAGCGACACCTTCACCATCCTTCATTTTGAACTTGTCAAGTTGACTTTGAAGCACATCCAATTTGGATTCCTTGACGGAGTCAGTACCTTCATGCATATCAATCAAACTATCCCAAATTTCCTTTGCATTCTCAAGACGGCTGATTTTATTGAATTCTTTGGGGCACAATCCGTTGAAGAGAATATCACAAGCTTGAGCATTGTATTGCAGCATCTTCAACTCTTCCGCGGTAGCTTCACGGTTCGGTTCTCTCCCATCAAATAATTCACCTTGCAAGCCAATACACACAATAGCCCAAACGGCGGGGTTATGTCCAATAATATGCATTTTCATCTTATGTTTCCAATTAACAAAATTAGTATCATCAAAGTAAGGACCTCTACGGTGGTAATTTCCCTCACTAGACGCCAAACTCTCCTAGGTTGTGAAACCAAGGCTATGATCACCAAAAGCTATGGAAATCAAAACTAATGGAGACCAAAGCTCTGATACCACTTGTAGGATCGAAAGTATGTCTAGAGGGGGGGGGTGATTAGACTACTTGACCAAATAAAAATCTAGCCTTTTCCCAATATTAAATCTTGGCAGATTTTAGCAACTTAGCACAATTCAAGTAATCAACCTACACATGCAATTCTAAGAGTATAGTAGCAGAATGTAAAACAATTGCATATGAAGGTAAAGGAAGAAGTTTGGAGGGAGCAAACGCAATGTAGACACGGAGATTTTTGGCGTGGTTCCGATAGGTGGTGCTATCGTACATCCATGTTGATGGAGACTTCAACCCACGAAGGGTAACGGTTGCGTGAGTCTGTAAGTGCATCTAGTGCCACCCCTAGTTGGTTTTGGAGTATTGACGACAAACCTGGTTGAGGGACTAATGTGTTTGTGAGAATTGCAGGATAACACAGGTAGAAGTCCCTCATTGATTCGGTTTTCCTACCGGAGATGACCCCTAAAAATGTATGAAGACATTGAAGTCAAAGGTGGTATGTGAAGACATTCACATTGAAGACTATGACAAGATAAGACATCGCGTGAAGACTATGGAGTGCGAAGACTTAGTTGTTTCATCGTTCTTTTTCTTCTTTGTTGAGTCATAGGAACCACCGTACTGTTAAGTGGGGTCCAAGTGAACCAGTCAGAATGACTGAAGTGATGCTTAACCAAAATCCTATGTCTTTGAGCGAAGACAATGAGAGCAAATCTTATCCAGAGCTGGATAAGTCAGCTTTGCTTGTAGCTCAAGTAAACTTGTTGTGTGTGTTTGAAATCTGACTGTTGGAACACGTGTCAGTTCATTAGTGACTCAGGGTCATTTCGGACAAATCAAGTCGGGTTGCCTAGTGGCTATAAATAGCCCACCCCCTACACCATAAATTGGTTGGCTGCTCAGAGTTAGTGCACGGCTTTTGTCGTTTGAGAGCAACCCACCTCGAAGCCTTTGAGAGGGAAATCCTTGCGAGGACAAAGCCCTGAACACCCAGAGCCAAAGAGTGTTAGGCATCACTTAAGTCTTCTTGTCTGTGTGATCTGAAGACTTATTACACTTGAGGACTGTGAATCCTCTAGCCGGTTAGGCATCGCGTTCTGAGCATCCAAGAGTCATTGTGGATCGCGGGTGAATGAAGTCTGTGAAGGTTTGGAAGTCTACCCTGAAGACTTACCAGAGTAATTGGGCGAGGACTAGGTGTCCTTAGCTCAAGGGGAATAAGGTGAAGACGCGGTCTTCTGAGTTGAATCTCAGCCTCCCTAACCAGACGTACGGTTGTCACAGCAACTGGAACTGGTCCAACAAATCATTGTCTTCAATGAGCCACTGGTTCTATCCTCTCCATCTCTTTATTTACTGTTAGTCCTCGTGAAGTCATTGCATGTTTGCATTATCTTTTGTCTTCACTGAGTGACTGCTTGTTCTGATTGGCTTCATACTATCTTCCATCCTGATCTATACTGCCTAGCTGCTATTAGTCTTTGTGCCTTCATTTCATTGAATACTTGACTATGGCTTGCTTAGTGTAGTCTACCTTCCGATGCATGGTAATAGGTTTATTTCTATCGTTTGTCTTCGAAACTTCCATGTTTTGAAGACTTCCATAAAGATCGCCTATTCACCCCCCTCTAGTCGATCACTAGCACTTTCAATTGGTAACAGAGCAAGGTACTCCCTTGTTCTGTGTGATTCGGTTTAACCACCTGGAATTTTAGCTATGTCGACTACAGGGATAATCAAAGTCTCCGCTGCGTGCCTCGTCTTTGATGGAACTGAATATCCCTACTGGAAGAGTAAGATGTGCATGCATCTTGAAGCCATTGATGTCGACCTTTGGTATGTCGTCAAGAATGGCGTCCCCAAGGCTGGTGAAGGTGGCACCGCTGCTGATGTCAAGAAGTTCGTTCAACTGGACTCCACTGCCAAGAACATCATCTGTGGTCATCTGACCAAAGGGCAGTATGGCCGTGTGAGTGCGTTATATCGACTAGAGGGGGGGGGGTCTGGGACTATCTCTCCAAGGTCAACAAAGGCGTCTCAACCCAGAGAGATCAAAGAATCAGTGTCCTTCGCAACCTCTTGAAAGTGCGTTATATCGACTAGAGGGGGGGGGGTGAATAGGCGATTTTTATGAAAGTCTTCAAAACGTGAGAGTTATGAAGACAAACAGCGAAGATTATGCCTTTTACTATGCAGCGGAAGTTAGATTACACTAGGCCAGCCATGGTCATGTATTCAATAGAGTGAAAGTACAATGACAAACAACTGCAGTGTAATAAGGATCAGGTAGGAAGAAGTTATGAAGCCAAACAGTTCAAACATACACGTTGTGAAGACAAGAGATAAAGCAAGCATGCAATGGCTTCACAATGTGTAACAGTAAGAAAAGGAAGTGAAGATGAAACCAGTGACTCGTTGAAGACAATGATATGTTGGACCAGTTCCAGTTGCTGTGACAACTGTACGTCTGGTTGGAGCGGCTAGGTATTTAAACCTTAGGACACACAGTCCCGGACACCCAGTCCTGAACACACAGTTCAGGACACCAAGTCCTCACCGTATTCTCCTTGAGCTAAGGTCACTTAGTCCTCACCCAATCACTTTGGTTAGTCTTCAAGGTAGACTCCCAAACCTTCACAAACTTCGTTCACTGGCAATCCACAATGTCTCTTGGATGCTCTGAACACGACGCCTAACCGTTTGGAGGATTCACAGTCCTCAAGTGTAATAAGTCTTCAGATCACACAGACAAGAAGACTCAAGTGATGCCCAATTTTCTCTGGCTCTGGGTGGTTAGGGGTTTTCTCCTCACTAGGAATTTTCTCTCAAAGGCTTCGAGGTGGGTTGCTCTCAAACGACAAAAGCCGTGCACTGAAATCTGAGCAGCCAATCGTTTATGGTTGTGGGGGTGGGCTATTTATAGCCACTTGGCAACCCGACATGATTTGTCCGAAATGACCCTGGGTCACTAAGGAACTGACACGTGTCTCAACGGTCAGATTTCAAACTCTCATGGGAACTTTGCTTGGGCTACAAGCAAAGCTGACTTGTCCGGCTCTGGACAACATTCGCTCTCATTGTCTTTGTTCGAAGACATAGGTTTTTGATTTAGGCATCACTTCAGTCATTCTGACTAGTTCTCCTGGACCCCACTTAACAGTACGGTGGTTCCTATGACACAACATAAAAGAAAAAGAACTACGAAAGATCTAAGTCTTCGAGCTCCATAAGCTTCATAACTTCTCTTCTTTTGTCATAGTCTTCAATGTGAATATCTTCATAAACCACCTTTGTCTTCAATGTCTTCATACATTTTTAGGGGTCATCTCTGGTAGTAAAACCGAATCAATGAGGGACTTCTACCTGTGTTTTCCTGCAAATGCACATGGCAGGTTGTACTTGTGGAGATCCTCTTCAGCTTATGATGACAATCCACTATGCATGTGAAAGCATATGAAGATAATGACATGCATAATGGAAAATGGACGTCTGCAGAATGAGATAAGTGCGGAATTTATCGTCGCACATGCGGAATTTATCTTCGCAAACAGAGTGGCAAACAAGTAGCAGACGACCATCGAGTTTTAGTGTTTACAACTCAAAGAACCAAATGAAGCAAAAACAAGAGTTGTAAACACGAAGCAAAATATGACAAAACATAAGGCACCCGCCCATATTGACCCGCTTGAAGACTATAAACATCATACGCTTCTCCCCCTTTTGTCAGTAATGACCAAAAAGGTTTGAAGACATAGAGTTTGCTACGCGTTCCCAGGCGCAACAAGGTCGGTGGAGTTGTTTGGCGGTGCAGAGCTGGGATGTGCTGAAGCAGGTGGTGGTGATGTGGCATCGTCGTCTTCATCAATGATCCTTGCAGTAACTGTGGCAGCAGATGAAGAGAACTCAGAGTCTTCTAGTGATGGTGTGTTGCGCATCATAGCCCTTCTGGGAGGTGTGATGTCAAACTTGAAACGCTCTGTGAAGCCATCCTCTTCAAGTTCAGCTCTAGTACATATCATGGAGAGCCCTTTTCGTGTACGACGGCAGGTTTCGTGTGTAACAAAGGCATTCTTGGTGGCAAGGTTTTGAAGACGATTGACATCCACCAAGAGGCTCTTCATCTGACATTTTAGCCAGTCGTGATGCCTATCTTGCTTTTGGTGAAGGGCCACAAGAAGCTCTCGGTCAGTGAGGACACGAGCAGGCTTCTTGGGTCTTGGAGCATTTGTGCTGTCTGTGGCTTCAGTAGATGCTGGCGCACGTGTAGTGCCAGCCAACGGATATACCCTGGATATGGCTTCAACACCTTCAACATTCTGCGTGAAGCTCAGGGTATATTGCTGCAGCAGAGATATCCACATCTGGCAAGAAGATTCGATGGTTTTGGGCAGAGGGCTGATACGAGATCGCAGAGTGCAGTTTGATTAGCCTCATCACCCAAGGAGCATAGAACTTCAAACCAAATAATTCCGAGCCTGACGCTGCAAGTTGGCGTATGAAGAGATCCTGTGCATTGAAGCATTTGCCATGCAGGATATAGAATATGAGAGTCTTCATTGCACCCTCGATCTTGGCATGTGGTGAGTGTCCCTTAATGGGCCAGAGAGTCCGCCGGATGATGTGATATATGGTCCTAGGCAGGTACTCTAGGTCTTCAACGAAGAACTCCGTTGGATAGGGTGCATCCTGAGGCAATGGCTTCATCATTGAGAGCATCTGACTCATATTGGGTTCAGGCCTCTGGAATATGCTCTCAATAGCTTCAGAATGTAGTTGACAGCCTTCCTCGAAGAATTCGCCTGGAGTCGGCAGGCCGGTGAGCTCAATGATATCAAATGCATTGGCTTCATGATGGACATTGCCGGTCATCCACTCCAAGATCCAAGTCTTCGGATCTCTGTTGTATCCTTTGATATGGAGAGTGGCATAGAACTGAAGTAGAAGCTCTTCATTCCAGTGCTCTTCATCAGTCACAAACGGCAGCAGACCCACTTGCTTGAAGCAATCCAAGGCTTCCTCAAGACATGGCAGACCAGCAATGGCTTCAACCTCAAGGCGCTTGTGTGGAAAGATGCGACCTTAGTTGTATAAGATGCATGAGTAATAGCTGCGCTGAGAATAGCTCCAGAACCTGTCTGATACAATCCTTTCCCTTGAATAGGGGTTCTTGGAGCTATTGAAAAATGTATTGTCTGCCTTGAAGCTGTTAATATCAAAGGAGCCAGGTGCTGATGCAGGACCTAGAAACCTTGGAAGCCTTGGGACTGGCTTCTGGACATGAGGCCTGTGCTCAATATGATAATCAAACTGTGGACCTGCAGCAGATTCAGGGACTGAAGTGTCTGGCTCAGTAGCTTCGCTGTCCGCTGAAGCATTTGGTGGGGCGGGCTCCACATTGGCTTCAGTGTTTGTGGTGGCAGCCGCAACATTTTCTTCCTCCGCTTTTGTAGTTGGAGGGACAACCTCAGGCACATTCTCGTGAAGAACTGCATCTTGATGGAGCGGGGAAGTGGGTTCTGGTGGTGCTTCTTCATTGTCTTCGGCTGACGCAGCCGGAATTTCTGCAGTATGGACTTGAGGCCGTGGACCTTTGCGAAGCCTATGGAACGCAGACGACGCTTGTGGGGTCGGAGTGGGCTGGACCTCAAATTCTTGTTCCTCCTGAGGGCGATCCGCCCATGACTCATCTTGTGCCATTGGCGTCAGAGGACGACCAATACTAATGAGTTCGCTTGTTTCAAGCTGAGGAAGGGCTGCATCATCTTGTACATTGTCTTGATGACCAATGTCTTCAGCAGCTATGGGGTCGGCCGCTGGAATATCTTCAGCTTCAGGAGCCTCTGTGGGAGCAGGCTCATGAACTATCAAGTGAAGGACAGAGAGGGGTTCAACTATCAAGGGCTCTGTGGGAGCAGCCCGAGATTTCTTGATCTTGTGTTTCTTTTTGCTGGGGGCAGTAGGAGAGGCTTCAAAGCTTTTCCTTTTCCTGGCTTCAGCCTCTGCATTCCGTGTCTTCTTAAGCTCAGAAGCGGTTGACCGACTCTTTGGCTTCGAGCCAGTCGTGGAGGTTGGGAAGACAATCGAAATAGCTTCTTGTCTTGGTGCCTCTGGTTCATTCACAGCAGGCTGCTTCTTCTTCTTCGCGGCCATCTTGGGGTCGATGCTAGGACGCCCAAGTGCCTTGCGCTTCTCGGCCTCACTGTAGGCCTGCACACATCGTTCTGCCAGAGACTTCATCCGCTCACGTGAGCCCTGAGCTTCAGCATGCTTCTTCAGGAAATTTTCCTTGAGCTCATGCAACATGGTTTTGAAGCTCTTTACTTCCTGCACGCTGAGCCTGGCTATGTGCTTCTTGAACTGAGCCTTTTCATGATCAATTTTCTGCTTCAGCTCAACTATGCGCTGAGCAATGGCAAGTTCTGAAGCAATTGCGCCTTGGAAGGCGACGCTAAGACCGACAGGCAGCTGTAGATCTTCGAAGCTGATGTCTGGTGAGGCAAACCATTCATCGATGAAGTTGTGGATGATGGCGACATCAAAGAGAGGTAAATTGTTAAAGATTTCAGCTTCTTCTTTGCTTTTGATAAGCTGCTCTAGAGCGTCATCTCCCAGATCTTCATCGCTTGATAGATCAATGGCTTTGCTGTGCAGAATGGCAGCAGCAGTGAGCTCTTTGCCTGTTTGTTGCTGGGGCTCCTTTTCCTTCTGGGGCTTGGAGACGCGGGATACGTCTTCAGACTGCACACTGACTTCAGGAGGTGCAGTTTTCAATGGCTTCGCCCTTGAGATTTTTGAGGCAGAGGCCAGCTTTGAAGCTTTTGGTTTCTTCGTCTGCTTTGGCTTCGGCACAGCAGGAGCTTCATCAGACTCAGAGTCAGCTGGAGGGTCATTTACGGCAGTCCCTTGGACTAAGATGTGAGTGATCAGGCCCTCAAGATTGGCAAACGGACCGATGACATTGGGTTCCGCGTCGCGTGTGCCATCTGCCCTTGGTGCGGAGGGACCAGGGTTGAAGTCTAACCCAAATTTCTTCTTGTTTAGCTTCGCTGACTGTTGGGCAAACTGAAAGTTGCCCTTGAAGAGATTGTCGTCACGACACCAGAGGAGTGACTACGGATGCGCTTCATCAGGCTGTGGTCCTCGGACCATGCATGGGTAGAAGCCTTGAGCAATGGCTTCATCTCTGGTCCTGGGCAAGAGATTCTTGAAGCGGATGTCCCCCCATGGTCTCCTGATGGCACTTTTCTCAGCATACTCCTCGGTGACGAAGCGGTATTTGAACCACTGTTCTGCCCAATAGCGTCGAATCCATTGGATTCGTGTCTTGCGCTGCCCATAGCTCTCTTCTGGATCTGTTTTGTACATTTCTGCCAAGTCTTCAGGCAGATCCTTGGAAGTTCCCTCACATCTCTGTCTGCCCCCCTTCCTTGCTGCTGCTTCTGAAGCCATAAACTTTAACTTGAAAGGCTTCAAAGCTTTCAAAGGCTTCAAAAGCTTTCTTTTTCTGGACCAACAGGAACTGGCTTTAGGAGAGTTTATGTGATGCTGTAGGAATTCTGCAAATGAATGCAGACTATGAGAACCGAAGGATTCTCCCACGGACATGTACCTGTGACAGCATTAATGTGCGAGGGAAGGGGAAGAGGTCATATGCATTCTCAGAAGGTTTTGAAGATTAATCAGTTTAGAAGACATTGACCTCATCGTGCGAAGACATTCACTCATAGATAAGAAGTTGGTTCCAGATTTGTACGAACCCACAGATCAGTACAAGTGAGGAATCTAACTACTTTATGAAGCACAAGTGAATAAACTAGGCATGTTATGAGATGTAGCAAGAGATCTAACTAGTGTGAAGAGAAACTTCTTATGGTAGAAAGTGACAGAACCATGAGATCAAAAGAGGCTGTAAAAAGAAGTTTTATTTACCAAACTTGAACTGCTAGACGGAAGGGAGTTGATGCCGAGCAGTTCAGTCCTCCGTGCCCTAACTTGGCGACGGAAAACACCTACGGCGACGACGGAGAGGACGATGTCTGCGGTCGGCGTGAGGACGGCGTTGGAGAGGTTGCGGCAGCGAAGCGCTTCGTCTCCGGCGTCGTCGAGTGCTAGCGGTGGCGCTAGGGTTCTTGTGAGGGTGGAAGAAGGAGATAATGACTGCGGTAAGTGTGAATTTATAGGCTCAGGGGCGGCACTGTGCTATTACACAGGTGCCCCTGGCGGTTCGCATTTGGGGAACGCGTGGCCAGTTAGCGGAAGTTTGGGGTTTGTTCCACGTCCCACGCACGCCTAAATTGTCGGGCGGTTGTTCCTATTTCTCCGGATTTTATGTGGAGGAATGAGCATTAAAAACGGACTTGATGGTTGTCTCTATATCTTCAGCTGACAAGGACACAGTGAAGACATTCGACAGTTTCAACAGAATGCATATGACTTAGAGAGATAGAGTTTGAGATAGAAAGCATAGAGAAGTTTGGGGTCCGATCACATTCACTTAGTTCAAAAGATTCAACATGAAGACATAGCTATAAGTGAATGCTGTAGAGGACAGAGCACTAGCATATATATATCTATACAAGCAACGTAGTGAAGATAATCATGAAGACATGTTCGAAGCCAAACCAAATGTGAAGACAACCAAATGTGAAGATATTGCAAGGTAATGCCATGAGTGAAACACTTCAAAATAGAACGTTTGGTGGTGGCGTTACCGACCGTATAGGAAGTATTAGACCCAGACACGGCGCACAATTATCGTGGCGCTTCGAAGTCAAATTCCACATTAATGTATTCACACTTAGAATGTATGTCTTCATTGAATGAAGATACACTTTACTTTGTGTGTTGCACATCTAAGTCATCAATATGCATAAGTGTTAGGATGTGTGCCTGATCACAGGACATTTGAGGACTCCAAGATATTTAGCTCACACTGTAACTTGCAAAATCTCTTCTCATCCAAGGGCTTGGTGAAGATATCCGCCAATTGCTCTTCAGTGTTGACATGTATGATATCAATGTCTTCCTTCACAACATGATCTCTAAGAAAGTGATGACGAATTTCAATGTGCTTTGTCTTCGAGTGCTGAACTGGGTTGTTGGCAATCTTGATGGCGCTTTCATTGTCGCAGTAAAGTGGCACTTGCTTCAGATGAATGCCATAGTCCTTGAGTGTTTGCTTCATCCATAGAAGCTGAGCGCAGCAAGATCCAGCAGCAATGTATTCAGATTCAGCAGTGGAGAGAGATACACAGTTCTGCTTCTTTGAAGACCAACATACAAGTGATCGTCCCAGAAAGTGACATGTGCCAAATGTAGACTTGCGATCAACCTTGTCACCAGCATAATCAGCATCCGAAAATCCAACCAAATCAAACTCTGAGCCCTTTGTATACCATAATCCTAGAGTTGGGGTGTGAGCCAAATATCAAAGAATTCGCTTCACAGCTAAGTGATGCGACTCCTTTGGTGCCGCTTGAAATCGAGCACACATGCAAACACTAAGCATAATATCTGGCCTAGATGCACATAAATAAAGCAAAGACCCAATCATGGAGCGGTATACCTTTTGATCGAACTCTTTACCATTGTCGTCAGGACCTAGATGATGTTTGGCTGGCATTGGTGTTGTGAAGCCTTTGCAGTCTTGCATACCGAACTTCTTCAGGCAATCTTTGATATACTTCTCTTGAGATATGAAGATGCCATTGCGTTGTTGTCTTATTTGAAGACCAAGGAAGAACTTCAGTTCCCCCATCATGGACATCTGATATTGCTCTTGCATCATATATCCAAACTCTTCACTATACTTCTGATTGGTGCAGCCGAAGATAATGTCATCCACATATATTTGGCACACAATCAGATCACCATCATATGTCTTCGTGAAAAGAGCGGGATCTAGGGAACCAGGTATGAAGCCTTTGCTCTTCAGGAAGTATTTGAGTGTGTCATACCAGGCCCTAGGGGCTTGTTTGAGGCCATACAGTGCCTTGTTGAGCTTGTATACCATGTCAGGATGTTTTGGATTTTCAAAGCTAGGTGGTTGTGCAACATACACTTCTTCTTCAATCTTGCCATTGAGAAAGGCACTTTTCACATCCATTTGATATAGAAGTATGTTATGATGATTTGCATAGGCCAGCAGTATGCGTGTAGCTTCAAGCCTTGCCACAGGAGCAAATGTTTCATCGAAGTCAATGCCCTCCACTTGAGTATATCCTTGAGCAACGAGACGAGCTTTGTTTCTGACAACTTGACCATGCTCATCTTGCTTGTTGCGGTATATCCATTTGGTGCCTATTATGTTGTGCTTCCGTGGATCAGGACGCTTAACCAGTTCCCATACATTATTCAGCTCAAACTGTTGAAGCTCTTCTTGCATAGCTTGAATCCATTCAGGTTCCATGAAGGCTTCTTCAACTTTCTTGGGTTCTGATATTGAGACGAATGCGAAGTGCCCACAGAAGTTTGCTAGCTGAGTTGCCCTTGAACGAGTGAGTGGACCAGGTGCATTGATGCTGTCAATTATTCTGTCAATCTGCACTTCATTTGCAACACGAGGATGTACAGGGCGAAGACTTTGCTCTTACTGATCTGCGTTGTTGTTGGGAGGAATGTCTTCAGGCTGAGCATTGTCTTCATGTTGATCAGGTGCTGAGATGATAAGTTCTTCTTCAGGATGAGTTTCAGAAGGTATAATCTCTCCAGTTCCCATAAGCTTGATTGATTCACTAGCTGGAACTTCATCTAGCACATTTGGCAGTTGCTCTCTTTGTGAACCATTTGTCTCATCGAACCGCACATCCACTGTTTCAACCACTTTGTAATGAAATAGATTGAAGACTCCGTAGGAGTGCGAGTCCTTTCCATATCCAAGCATAAAGCCCTCATGTGCTTTAGGTGCAAATTTTGAAGTGTGATGTGGGTCCTTGATCCAGCACCTTGAGCCAAATACTCTGAAGTAACTGACATTTGACTTCTTGCCAGTTAGGAGTTCATAAGATGTCTTGTTCAGAAGCTTGTGAAGATAAACACGATTGATTGTATGGCATGCAGTGTCAATGGCTTCAGTCCAGAATTTTCTTGGAGTCTTGTATTCATCTAGCATTGTTCTGGCCATCTCAATGAGTGTTCTGTTCTTGCGTTTGACGACGCCATTCTGCTGTGGCGTGTACGGTGCTGAGAATTCATGTGTGATGCCCAAGGTATCAAGATATGTATCAAGGCCAGTGTTCTTGAATTCAATGCCATTGTCACTTCTGATGTGCTTTATCTTGGCGCCAAAATTGTTCATAACTCGATTGGCGAATCGTCTGAAGACATCCTGCACTCCAGTCTTGTAAAGGATTATGTGCACCCAAGTATATCTAGAGTAATCATCAACAATCACGAAGCCATAGAGGCAAGCAGTGGTAGTAAAAGTTGAGTAGTGAGTGGGACCAAAAAGATCCATGTGGAGCAGTTTGAAGGGTTGAGTAGTAGTCATGATTGTCCTCGAAGGATGCTTTGCCCTTGTCATCTTCCCTGCTTCACAGGCACCGCATAAGTGATCTTTCTTGAACTTGATGCCCTCGATGCCTATGACATGCTTCTTCTTCGCAAGGGTGTGGAGGTTCCTCATGCCAGCATGCCCATGCCTCCGATGCCAAAGCCAACATTCTGAAGCTTTTCCAAGAAGACATACTGCAAGTTGTGGTCCTGTTGAGAAATCTACCACGTACAAATCACCTTTCCGATACCCTTCAAACACTAGAGACTTGTCAGATTCCATTAGTACCAGGCAACGATATTTTCCAAACATTACGATCATATTCAAATCGCAAAGCATTGAGACAGACATTAAGTTGAAGCCAAGGGATTCAACAAGCATGACTTTATCCATGTGTTGATCCTTTGAGATTGCAACTCTACCTAGACCCAATACCTTACTTTTACCAATGTCAGCAAATGTGATGTGGCTCTTGTCGGATGGACGTAATGTTGAGTCCATAAGAAGGCTTCTTTTGCCAGTCATGTGATTTGTACACCCACTGTCAATAATCCATTCTGAAGACTTTGAAGTCGCTGGTGTCGTACCCTACAATGCAGTTAGGGGGATAGGCTTCACGAACAGAATTGTGAAGGATAAACATTTGACGAACCAGTGGGTTATGAAAACTTAGATCCAAATTAGGACTAATAGGGAGAGTAGCATGCGATTCAGGAACGAAGTACATAATGATGCCATTCGGGCATTTTATCTTGCGCCCTACAAGATTTTTAAGGTCCCCAGCAATAGCATCAGAAGATTTTGTTTTTCTGCTGGAGACCTTTCCCTACAAAAGAGAGTTAAGCTTTCTTAACCACCCACATCTTCAAGGGTGGCTTAGAGGCAATAAGTCTAAGTGCAGCATCTGAGAATTTTGGCTTTGAAGCCTTAGCAAACAGTCTAGCAGGTGGACAATAGTACTCATAGGAATAGGCAGAATAATTTTTGGTCATATGAACATGACGATTCGAAGAACCGCTCTCATATTCATATGCCTGATTATGGTTTCCCTGCAAAACATTTGCATTAGTGTGACTCAGGTGAGTCCTTTGTTTGTATGAAGCCTTTGGACCATATGAAGCCTTTGGTCTGAGGTTTGTCTTCTTCAAGTGAGGTGTCATGAAGACATTCACAGGAAGATTTTCCAGACATTTTTTCGGAACCCAGATCTTCTTCATAGGCGGTCCATTCCTGCAGTTAGTACCAATGTACCTGGCAAACACTTCACCATTCTGATTCTTAAACAGTTTATAGTTTGCATCAAAGGATTCATCACTGATAATCGGGTTAGCACAAGTGAAGCCAGATAAATTGGATGGATCTGCTGAAAGTTCCTTTGCAGCAACCCATGTGGTTTTGAGGTACTGCTCAGGTTTCCAGTAAGAGCCATCTGCATTTATTTTCCTCACAAACCCAACACCCTCTTTCCTAGGGTTTCGGTTCAGAATCTGCTTCTTGAGGACATCACATAATGTCTGATGTCCTTTAAGACTTTTGTACATCCCTGTTTCCAGCAATGTCTTCAACCTAGCATTCTCATCAGCAATAGCAGTGGTATCCTCAGCAGAGGGGTTAGTTACCACATCAACAGTTGAAGATATTGGAACAACAGTAGCAGTGGAACATTCAGCAACAGAAGTAGCATTATCACGTTCAATGCATTTAAGACATGGTGGTTCAAATCCTTCCTGAGCGGGACTGATCTGTTCGGCGCGAAGTGACTCGTTTTCCTTTTGAAGATCTTCATGAGCCGCTCTCAACTTCTCAAATTCTTGCTTCCTTTGAAGATAATCATAGGAAAGCTTTTCATGAGTTGTTGAGAGAGTATCAAGACGATCTTCAAGTTCCTGATACTTAACGTGAAGGTTTTTTATGTCTTCAATTAAGGATTCAGATCGAGTCATTTCAGCACCCAATAGATCATCGCTTCTGTCTAACAGTTTTTGAGTATGTTCCATAGCTTTCTGTTGTTCAGTTGCAATTTTAGCAAGTGTTTTGTAGCTGGGTTTTGAATCACAGTCAGAGTCATCATCACTAGATGTTTGATAGCGAGTAGTGCGTGTGTTTACCTTGGCACCGCGTGCCATGAAGCAGTAGGTAGGAGTGGAGTCGTTCTTGTCATTTGCGTCGGTGTCGGTGATGCAGTCATTGTCTTCAGTGTTGAAGATGGACTTGGCGACGTATGCTGTAGCCAGACTCGCAATGCCAGAATCAGACTCCTCCTCAGACTCCACCTCTGCCTCCTCAGACGCGGACTCCTCCTCTGAATCCATCTCCTTGCCAACAAACGCACGTGCCTTGCCAGATGAGCTCTTCTTGTGTGATGAAGACTTTGAGGAAGACTTGGAAGAAGACTTTGTGTATTTCTTCTTCTTCTTGTCGTCAGAATCATATTCCTTGCTCTTCTTCTTCCTTCTGTTCTCATTGTCCCACTGTGGACACTCAGAGATGAAGTGTCCAGTTTTGTTGCACTTGTGACATGTTTTCTTCTTGTAGTCATGAGCAGAAGCTTCATCATTCCTTGAGCTTGATCGTGAAGATTTTCTGAAGCCTCTCTTTTTGGTGAATTTTTGGAACTTCTTCACTAGCATTGCAAGTTCCCTTCCAATGTCTTCAGGATCATCAGAACTGCTGTCAGATTCTTCTTCAGATGAGGAAACAGCTTTTGCCTTCAAGGCACGAGTTCGTCCATAGTTTGGACCGTAGATATCTCTTTTCTCAGAAAGCTGAAACTCATGTGTGTTGAGCCTCTTAAGTATGTCAGATGGATCGAGTGTCTTGAAATCAGGACGTTCTTGAATCATCAGGGCTAGGATGTCAAACGAACTTCAAGTGATCTCAGCAGCGTCTTGACGATTTCATGTTTGGTGATCTCAGTGGCGCCAAGGGCTTGAAGCTCATTTGTGATGTCAGTGAGCCGATCAAATGTGTGCTGGACATTCTCATTGTCATTTCGCTTGAAGCGGTTGAAGAGGTTGTGAAGGACACTGATTCTTTGATCTCTCTGGGTTGAGACGCCTTCATTGACCTTGGAGAGCCAGTCCCAGACCAGCTTGGATGTCTTCAAGGCACTCACACGGCCATACTGTCCTTTTGTCAGATGGCCACAGACGATATTTTTGGCGGTAGAGTCCAGTTGAGTGAACTTCTTGACATCAGCAGCAGTGACACCTTCTCCAGCCTTGGGAACACCGTTCTCGACGACATACCATAGGTCGACGTCAATGGCTTCAAGATGCATGCGCATCTTATTCTTCAAGTAGGGATATTTAGTTCCATCGAAGACGGGGCACGCAGCGGAGACTTTGATTATCCCTGCAGTCGACATAGCTAAAACTCCAGGTGGTTAAACCGAATCACACAGAACAAGGGAGCACCTTGCTCTGATACCAATTGAAAGTGCGTTATATCGACTAGAGGGGGGGTGAATAGGCGATTTTTATGAAAGTCTTCAAAACGTGAGAGTTATGAAGACAAACAGCGAAGATTATGCCTTTTACTATGCAGCCGAAGTTAGATTACACTAGGCCAGCCATGGTCATGTATTCAATAGAGTGAAAGCACAATGACAAACAACTGCAGTGTAATAAGGATCAGGTAGGAAGAAGTTATGAAGCCAAATAGTTCATAGATACACGTTGTGAAGACAAAAGATAAAGCAAGCATGCAATGGCTTCACAATGTGTAACAGTAAGAAAAGGAAGTGAAGATGAAACCAGTGACTCGTTGAAGACAATGATATGTTGGACCAGTTCCAGTTGCCGTGACAACTGTACGTCTGGTTGGAGCGGCTAGGTATTTAAACCTTAGGACACACAGTCCCGGACACCCAGTCCTGAACACACAGTCTAGGACACCAAGTCCTCACCGTATTCTCCTTGAGCTAAGGTCACTTAGTCCTCGCCCAATCACTCTGGTAAGTCTTCAAGGTAGACTCCCAAACCTTCACAAACTTCGTTCACTGGCAATCCACAATGTCTCTTGGATGCTCTGAACGCGATGCCTAACCGTTTGGAGGATTCACAGTCCTCAAGTGTAATAAGTCTTCAGATCACACAGACAAGAAGACTCAAGTGATGCCCAATTTGCTCTGGCTCTGGGTGGTTAGGGGTTTTCTCCTCACTAGGAATTTTCTCTCAAAGGCTTCGAGGTGGGTTGCTCTCAAACGATAAAAGCCGTGCACTGAAATCTAAGCAGCCAACCGTTTATGGTTGTGGGGGTGGGCTATTTATAGCCACTTGGCAACCCGACCTGATTTGTCCGAAATGACCCTGGGTCACTAAGGAACTGACACGTGTCTCAACGGTCAGATTTCAAACTCTCATGGCAACTTTGCTTGGGCTACAAGCAAAGCTGACTTGTCTGGCTCTGGACAAGATTCGCTCTCATTGTCTTTGTTCGAAGACATAGGTTTTTGATTTAGGCATCACTTCAGTCATTCTGACTGGTTCTCCTGGACCCCACTTAACAGTACGGTGGTTCCTATGACACAACACAAAAGAAAAAGAACTACGAAAGATCTAAGTCTTTGAGCTCCATAGGCTTCATAACGTGTCTTCTTTTGTCATAGTCTTCAATGTGAATATCTTCATAAACCATCTTTGTCTTCAATGTCTTCGTACATTTTTAGGGGTCATCTATGGTAGTAAAACCGAATCAATGAGGGACTTCTACCTGTGTTTTCCTGCAATTCTCACAAACACATTAGTCCCTCAACTAGGTTTGTCGTCAATGCTCCAAAACCAACTAGGGGTGGCACTAGATGCACTTACACCTCTTCAACCGCTTCAAGAGAAATGACAATGAGAATGTTCAGCTCACGTTTGATCGACTCACTGACATCACAAATGAGCTTCAAGCTCTCGGCGCTACTGAGATCACCAAGCATGAAATCGTCAAGACACTCCTGAGATCACTTCACAGCTCGTTTGACACCCTAGCCCTTATGATTCAAGAACGCCCTGAATTCAAGACACTCGATCCGTCTGACATACTTGAAAGGCTCAACACACATGAGTTTCAGCTTTCTATGAAAAGAGACATATACGGTCCCAACTATGGGCGAACTCGTGCTTTGAAGGCAAAAGTTGTTTCCTCATCTGAAGAAGAATCTGACTGCAGCTTTGATGATCCTGAAGACATTGGAAAGGAGCTTGCTATGCTTGTGAAGAAGTTCCAGAAATTCACCAAGAAGACAGGCTTCAGAAAGTCCTCACGATCCAGCTCAAGGAATGATGAAGCTTCTGCTCATGACTACAAGAATAGAACATGCCACAAGTGCAAAAAACCTGGTCACTACATCTCTGAGTGTCCACAGTGGGACAATGAGAACAACAACAAGAAGAGGAGCAAGGAATATGATTATGACGACAAGAAGAAGAAGAAATACTGAAAGTATTCTTCCAAGTCTTCCTCAAAGTCTTCATCGCACAAGAAGAGCTCATCTGGCAAGGCTCGTGCATTTATTGGCATGGAAATGGATTCAGAGGAGGAGTCCGCTTCTGAGGAGGCGGAGGTGGAGTCTGAGGAGGAGTCCGATTCTGGCGTTGCAAGTCTGGCTACAGCCTACGTTGCCAAGTCCATCTTCAACACTGAAGACAATGACTTCATCACCGACGCCGATGCTAATGACAAGAACAACTCCGCTCCCACCTACTGCTTCATGGCACGCGGTGCCAAGGTAAACTCACGCACTACTCACTATCAAACATCCAGTGAAGATGACTCTGATTGTGGTTCCAAACCCAGCTACAAAACACTCGCTAAAATTGCAACTGAACAACAGAAAGCTATGGAACATATTCAAAAACTGTTAGACAAAAGCGATGACCTGTTAGACGCTGAAATGACTCGATCTCAGTCCTTAATTGAAGACATAAAAAATCTTCTTGTTAAGTATGAGGAACTTGAAAGTCGTCATGAAAAGCTTTCCTATGATTATCTTCAAAGGAAGCAAGATCTTGAGAGATTGAGAGTGGCTCATGAAGATCTTCAAAAGGAAAACGAGTCACTTCGCGCCAAACAGATCAGTTCCGCTTAGGAAGGATTTGAACCACCATGTCTTAAATGCATTGAGCGTGACAATGCTACTTCTGTTGCTGGATGTTCTACTACTGCTACTATTGCAATATCTTCAACTATTGATGTGGTAACTAACCCCTCTGCTGAGGATACCACTGCTATTGCTGATGAAAATGCTAGGTTGAAGACATTGCTTGAAACAGGGATGTACAAAAGTCTCAAAGGGCATCAGACACTATGTGATGTCCTCAAAAGGCAGATCCTAAACTGAAACCCTAGAAAGAGGGTGTTGGGTTCGGAAGGAAAATGAATGCTGATGGCTCTTACTGGAAACCTGAGCAGTACCCCAAAACCACATGGGTTGCTACAAAGGAACCTTCAGTGGATCCATCCACCCTATCTGGCTTCACTTGTACTAATCCCATTGTCATTAATGAATCCTTTGATGCAAACTATAAACTGTTTAAGAATCAGAATGGTGAAGTGTTTGCCAGGTATATTGGTACTAACTGCAGGAATGGGCCACCTATGAAGAAAGTCTGGGTACCGAAAAGGTGTCTGGAGAATCTTCCTATGAATGTCATTGTCGTTGTCAAAACCGGCGGATCTCGGGTAGGGGGTCACGAACTGTGCGTCTAGGCCGGATGGTAACAAGAGGCAGGGGACACAATGTTTTACCCAGGTTCGGTACCTCTTGATGGAGGTAAAACCCTACGTCCTGCTTGATTAATATTGATGATATGGGTAGTACAAGAGTAGATCTACCACGAGATCAGAGAGGCTAAACCCTAGAAGCTAGCCTATGGTATGATTGTATGTTGTCCTACGGACTAAAACCCTCTGGTTTATATAGACACCGGAGAGGGTCAGGGTTACACAAGGTCGGTTACAAAGGAGGAGATATCCATATCCGTATTGCCTAGCTTGCCTTCCATGCCAAGTAGAGTCCTATCAGGACACGAGAAGAAGTCTTCAATCTTGTATCTTCATAGTCTAATAGTCCGGCCAAAGGATATAATCCGGCTGTCCGGAGACCCCCTAATCCAGGACTCCCTCAGTAGCCCCTGAACCAGGCTTCAATGACGATGAGTCCAGCGCGCAGTATTGTCTTCAGCATTGCAAGGCGGGTTCCTCCTACGAATACATCACAGAAGAAGTTGAATACGAGGATAGTGTCCGACCCTGCAACATAAGTTCCACATACCTCCGTAGAGAGAATAATATTTTCGCAAATCTAATTTGCTGACTTGTTTTGACAGTATGACGTTATGTCATGTCCCGGTGATTATTCGATCCGTTTCCTTTAACTAGCCCCGCACATAACGCGAGGCAGTTTTTCGACACGTCTTGTCAAAGCAGAGATCGTGTCCCCTTATTACGGGATTCTCATCAATACGGGCGTGGGTAACCCAACCGCGCCATCGATTATGGTGCTTGGGAGATAAGCGAGTTTTACCAGGCAAGTGAGGATGCTTAGTTTCGTTCGCCCATATAAAGGGATGAGGATTCACCTTTCTATCCACGCCTTCTTCCTCCTTTGCTCATCCGTTTTCGCATACTTGAGCTCTAGCGCCCAAGTCCGCACTTCCCACCTCAACCTTCTCCAACCATGTCCGGAGCAGGAGGCAGGTGGATGTGACGCCCGGATAATCAAGCTACAGTAACCTCTGTTAATGATGCCACATCACCACTCTTACTGTTGCTAACCTCGCAATGATTCGAAACATTTTCAAATTCAAATTCAAATTAATGTCAAGCGACAAAGTTTTCAAAATATTAAACTAAAATGTTGGAGTGTGCAGTTAAATGCCTAGGTGATTATAGTGCAACAAACACCCTTTTTGAAAATGTCTAAATATATTAAAATGAAATAAAACAGAAAAGTGAAATAAATAAAAGGAAAAGACAAATCTAACTAAAAATAAAAAGAGGCACCCCCCCACTGGGCCATCTATGGCCCAGCTGGCCAGCCCAACTGGGCAAAGGCCCAGCCGACTGGCCCAGCCGGCCGACCCAGCCCCCTCCATATCCCCACCAGGGAGGAAACCCTAACCCACGACCCACCTCACTCCCCCCCGACGCCACCTCTCCCCCCTCCCGATCCAGATTGGATCGGGATCGAACCACCCCGCTCCCCTGACGACGCCCGCTTCTCCGGACCTCC
>NC_041380.1:558218925-558226840 GCF_002162155.2 Triticum dicoccoides | reverse complement strand
TCCCGCGCACCCGCGTCCGACGACCCAACCACGGCGCCCCTCGCCTTGCGCCCCACCTCGTCGCCTCATCGCTCCACCAGCGGTGCTGCAACTCCGGTGTCGTCCTTGCGCTGCCCCGCGCCCGCCGTTCCCCCATGCGCCCTCTCCAGTCACGGCCAGCGGGCCGCCCTGCTCCCCTCGCCCCGTGCTGTCGCTGCCTTGGCCGCCGGCACCCAGGCGCGCCGATGGCCACCCCTGAGCCAGCGTCCGGGCTCGCCCCTGACGGGCGCCCACGCACCCGTTAGCTCCCGTGCCTGTTAAGGCCCTGTGTGCCACTGATTAGGGGGGCCCACCCCTCAGAACAAAAAAAAAGAATTCTAATAATAATAATAATAATAATAAAATTAATAAATTTAATTAATTAATTAATTAATTAACTAAATTAATTAAGTTAATTAATCCTACTTAGATAATCTAATTGACCAGTTAGTTTAGTTAAACAGTGTTTTGTTTAACCTAAACCCCAATCAACCTATGAGAGTATGACAGGTGGGTCCCACTGGGCCCACACGTCAGTTTGACCCAGTCAACCTCTGTTGACTGCTGATGTCATGCTGACGTTAACAAACACTATTCTGGATAATGTTAGTTTAAATTAATTAAATAAATTCTAAAAATGATTTAAAACTTTAGAAAATCATATAAAATAAACCGTAGCTCAGATGAAAATACTTTCTACATGAAAGTTGCTCAGAACAACGAGACGAATCCGGATACGCAACCCGTTCATCCGCCACACGCCCCTAGCATACCGAACACGCAACTTTTCCCCTCCGGCTCCTTTGTCCGAAAATGCGAAACACCGGGGATACTTTCCCGGTTGTTCCCCCCCTTCACCGGTATCACCTCATACCGCGTTAGGGCACACCTAGCATCGTTACTTGTCATGTCATGCATCGATATGCATTTGTTTGCATTGTATTCATTGTTTCTTCCCCCTCTTCTCTCCGGTAGACTACGAGACCGACGCTGCTGCTGCCCAGTTCGACTACGGAGTTGACGACCCCTCCTTCTTGCCAGAGCAACCAGGCAAGCCCCCCCTTTGATCACCAGATATCGCCTATTCTACCCTCTACTGCTTGCATTAGAGTAGTGTAGCATGTTACTGTTTCGATTAATCCTATTCTGTTGCATAGCCTGACATTGTTGCTACATCTGTTGATACCTTACCTGCAATCCTAAATGCTTAGTATAGGATGCTAGTTTATCATCATTGGCCCTACATTCTTGTTAGTCTGCCTTGCTATACTATTGGGCCGTGGTCACTCGGGAGGTGATCACGGGTATATACTATATACTTTGTACATGATACATGTGGAGACTAAAGTCGGGTCGGCTGGTGGAGCACCCGCGAGTGGATCTTTGAGGCGGAGCGGCAGGGCAGGTTGAGACCGCCTAGGAGAGAGGTGGGCCTGGCCCTGTTCGGCGTTCGCGGATACTTAACACGCTTAACGAGATCTTGGTATTTGATCTGAGTTGGCTACGAGCCTATACGCACTAACCATCTACGCGGGAGTAGTTATGGGTATCCCGACGTCGTGGTATCAGCCGAAGCACTTCAGACGTCAGCGACGGAGCGGCGCGTGCCGGATTGGAACGTAAGCCTGCTCTTGTATTAAGGGGGCTAGTTCTGCTTCCGGCCGCCCTCGCAACGTGCAGGTGTGCTATGGGCGATGGGCCCAGACCCCTGTGCGCTTAGGTTTAGACCGGCGTGCTGGCCTCTCTGTTTTGCCTAGGTGGGGCTGCGACGTGTTGATCTTCCGCGGCCGGGCATGACCCAGGAAAGTGTGTCCGGCCAAATGGGATCAAGCGTGTTGGGTTATGTGGTGCACCCCTGCAGGGAAGTTAATCTATTCGAATAGCCGTGATCTTCGGTAACAGGACGACTTGGAGTTGTACCTTGACCTTATGACAACTAGAACCGGATACTTAATAAAACACACCCTTCCAAGTGCCAGATACAACCGGTGGTCGCTCTACCTCAGGGATATGAGGAGGGGATCGCCGGGTAGGATTATGCTATGAGATGCTATTTGGAGATGCTACTTGGAGATGCTACTTGGAGGACTTCAATCTACTCTCTTCTACTTGATGCAAGACGGTGGCTGCGAGAAGCGTAGTCTTCGACAGGATTAGTTATCCCCCTCTTATTCTGGCATTCTGCAGTTCAGTTCACTGATATGGCCTCCCTACACATATACCCATGCATATGTAGTGTAGTTCCTTGCTTGCGAGTACTTTGGATGAGTACTCACGGTTGCTTTCTCCCCCCCTTTTCCCCTTTCCTTTCTTTCTGGTTGTCGCAACCAGATGCTGGAGTCCAGGAGCCAGACGCCACCGTCGACGACGACCCCTACTACACTGGAGGTGCCTACTACTACGTGCTGCCCGTTGATGACGACCTGGAGTAGTTTAGGAGGATCCCAGGCAGGAGGCCTGCGCCTCTTTCGATCTGTATCCCAGTTTGTGCTAGCCTTCTTAAGGCAAACTTGTTTAACTTATGTCTGTACTCAGATATTGTTGCTTCCGCTGACTCGTCTATGATCGAGCACTTGTATTCGAGCCCTCGAGGCCCCTGGCTTGTATTATGATGCTTGTATGACTTATTTATGTTTTAGAGTTGTGTTGTGATATCTTCCCGTGAGTCCCTGATCTTGATCGTACACGTTTGCGTGCCTGATTAGTGTACGATTGAATTGGGGGCGTCACAAGTTGGTATCAGAGCCGACTGCCTGTAGGAATCCCCCTTCCCAACTCCTTGGCCGAAGTTGAGTTTAGACATTGCAAAACTTTTACTAACATGGCTGAGTGTCTTACGGGCACACGTCGCCATTGGGTGGTAGTAGGATCTTTTATTCCTCGACCTATACTCTGGGACTCTGACATCTCTCCTATTCGGGTTAAACTATTTTATTGACTCGCACTCTAGGTTCTCGATAATACTTTCTCCCGGAGAGCCCCTTCAGTCCAGATGATCGCCGGCTGCACCAGAAGATTTCAAAGATACTCTCCGATTTTCTCTCGAGACCTTGTGCTCGTTGCTTTTGCAATTCCCTTCCACCGAAATATCCTTATGGATAAATACATACACTTGACGTTCTTACTTTTATTCCCAGTTGATCTTGTTATTACAAGATACCTTGAAATCCTTTCTATTGTTCCGAGAATATTTTGTGCCTACTGCCTTGCAGTTCCTTGCCACCTGAATACCCTTATGGATAATTTCTCGCCCTTATCGAGTATCCGTTCATACCTAGTTCATGTGTTTCACATTGGTCTTCGAAATACTATTCGACCCTCCAAAAATCCTTAGTAGCTTATTGCTCTGCAATACTTGTCTGCTTGCATTATGGATGCTTTCCCTATGTCTGACAATACTTGTCAGTATCCTTAGGCACCGTCATTTTGATCCTATTGAATCAACATGAGTGTGAATGCACACAATCATCAGTTGATCCTTTTAAATTATCTTTCCGGCTCATACACCATTGTAAACATGAGCTGGATCTCGACCAATCAAATTGCCATCGATTGTACCCCTAAGGCTATTCAACTTATACGTCCGTAATCAGAGTATTGCTTTTGATCCCTTGTCTTGGAATTCATAATTCCTTTGCAATTGAGCCTTGAAGTAGTCAGTTGTTTCTATCATCTGATCTCCTTGCATGCTTTCTTCTTCTGGTTGAGTACCGATGCTCACATCAGATCCCTTATGGACCACCAGATCCATTGTTGGAATGTTATCCGACGGTGTCCTTCATAGTCAATCACCTTGTGAGTTCTTCCCCTGATACATAGTGCCTTTGGTAAATTGTATCATCTGCTTGGCTAACCATGCTCTGCTTTCGAGCTGGTGGTATTTACTATTGAAGCTTGTGGTATATGTTTCCACGATACCCTGACGGGTTGAACCTATACCTTCCTTAATATGTGTGAACTAGAAAGTTTTCACGAGTCATACACTCCTGGTATTTTGCCAGATAAAATTTCAACACTACAACCTCCTCGAAAGTGAGAAGTGAATGAAAGGTTATGCATTGGAGAAGTGGGAGTCGACCTTGAACTTGTGTTCATGCCCATGGACACGATGTAGATCTTATCATTAAAGCTTCTCTTAAATTAATTATCCCTTTGGTATAAGTTCATCTTATATCTGGGATCTGGCCTTTTGCAATCGTGGTTCCGACCATGTTCTCTTTTAAATACCATTTCTCGTGCAAGTTTAAGCACTGGTCTTCTGTAGAGCAATAGCGTAGTCCAACCTCTACTTTGATCTATCATCGAGTATTACCCCCTGGTATCTCGAGATTATCATGGAACTGCGTAACTTCATGAGTTCTTCATCAAGTGCTACATTCCCATTGATTCCAATTTTTCACGGGCTCTGAGTTTTTAAACACTCAAAGACACCAATAACTGAACCAAGTCCGCACTACGGTTCAACAACTCTTCAGTAAGCTTCTGCAAGTACGAGTTTGTACCCAATCACGCCATTCCTAGCCTGTTTGACTATATCATTGTCGTGATGATTCTAACTGTGCTACCTGGTCCTTATTCTCGAAGCACAATTTTCGACGTTGAGCTAAGCTTACATCAACTTTCCTTGTCATATCATTTTGCCTTGAACAACAAGCTTGATTTTGAATTGGCGCCGTACCCTTGGTTCCAATAACATTTCACTTCATCATTCCTTTGATTAGATGTCAATTGTGTTCATGATGAGAAATACCCTCCTTGCCCTGGATGATTTTTATTATCATCGACAACACCCTTGACTTCCTTTTATCGCGAACTTGTCCACATTCTGGATACAACTTGCTCCAGCTAGTGTTGTGTTCTGCCTTGAAGTATTACTGTCTTTTATGTCGTGAATGTTGTGGGGATTGCTCCACCTCTTAGAAATTCTCGATATGATGATACTTCTCACCATCACCATTCTTCCTTGGTCCCGGTGTTGTTTTTAACCAGCATATCAATAGATGATGTTTGAGTTCTGTACTTCTAGCAACCCTATTGCTTTGAAGTTAACGATTGACAGTTCGTTCTTGGACCGTTGATTATTGAATCGTCACTCTAACATTGATCTTGCCGCCTAAGGTCATATTTCAGGCACACCTTTCAACTAATGATTGATGGTGTATGTTTTCCTAGAGCATACAACATTATATCATTTGAATCAACAAGTGTCATCTTCTTGTTCACATTATTGTGGAAATCCATCCGTTTGGAATTCTCGATGAATTGTCGCTGAGCCCATCAGCCACCTTCTCATCCCCTCCTTGGTTTATTGATGAACTTTTGTTAACGGAAATCACTTCATAGTTCATTTCCGAGAATCTTACAATGTCATCTCGTCAATTTGTTTTGCACCTTTTCTTCTTAGCCATTCCGAGCCTGAGGTATCCTGACACCAATCAGATCTAAATCTCGGGTCAGATATGATGGTTTGAACATATTTCCAGGAGTTTTAACATTGGTCTTTATAAGACCCGGTAAGGTGATGTCATGCCTAGCACACCTGGCTGGGGAACCCAATGTTATAATACCCCCCTCTTTTCTGCAAGGTTAGCCATTCTTCCATAAGGAAATTGTAAGACTTATTCTATAAGATGTTCCTGATGGATCCTTTGTGAATACAAAGTCTGACCTTTGCTTGCAAACCATGTTAGTGCTATCTCGAAGCATGTCCATGGTACTCCGATTTTCAACAAAAACATTTGAAGCCCAATGCTAAATGTTCCTGCTCGATTATCCAAACACCGTTGTTTCAGTAATGTCATGAACTTCCTCTCTCCTAACCTAAATGGTTATCTACGTTATATCCTGTCATGGATATCATGCTCTGTTTGTCCTTGGGAAGGAAATACCCCTGAAATATGTGTTTTAACACATTTTCCTTTCCATTGTTCTGTTTAATCTGATAATCATATTTTCCTTTCCATTGTTTGGTTTAACCTTTCTTGTGATCTACATGACCTAAGCGGTAATATTCTCCTGCTTATGTAAACACCTCGTGGTACCGCTCTGTCAGTAAGACCTTGTTACTATTGTTGATGACATTCCGGTAGCCACCGATGGACGAGAACCTTGCCTATTGGCCCGCCTCGTTCAACGAGCAGGAAAATGGTTCTCTTCGTCCCTCGCCCTTGGTATCGATGTTGTTGCCGACATAACAGATAGGCTACCCTTTGACACGCCTTACTATCGTGACCGTGCAAGATGACGGCCCCCTTCCTACTTTCAACCACATGGTGGGCCCATAACCCACAGTTCCACAGGATCGAAACCTAACTCTCCTGTGCTTCCCTGATGCCAAAGTTGTTCCTCGCTCTTGGCGTCGTATGTAACTCATGAGGCACCTTCCTAGTGATCAATTCTGGTATCCTACGCAATACTTATTCCCGTTGCTTGAACCCCTTTCAGACTTTGTTTCAGGCATCGAACGATTGCCTACCCACTTGAAACTTCCCATAATAACTCCTTACTTTGCTCTCGATATTTTCGGAGGTTTCAATTCGAGAGTTACTTTCCGCCTCCCTCCCCGATGTTATCTACCAAATAGTCAACCTTGCCGAGGCCCGTTCTCCCGGAATACTCCCCCTTTATTCTTTCGTTAGTACGATGGAGTTTCCAAAGAAAGGATGCCGACTTCATCTTAATGACCTGAAGCAGAAAAATGAAGACATCAATGTAATGGATCGACCACTTCGAGAAGAGCAACCAAGACCGAGAAGATTCGTTAGAATTTCGTAACCCAAACCTTTCCCCTTTACTCCCCTCTTAAATCTCGGGACGAGATTTCTTGTAGTGGAGGAGAATTGTGACGCCCGGATAATCAAGCTACAGTAACCTCTGTTAATGATGCCACATCACCACTCTTACTATTGCTAACCTCGCAATGATTCGAAACATTTTCAAATTCAAATTCAAATTAATGTCAAGCGACAAAGTTTTCAAAATATTAAACTAAAATGTTGGAGTGTGCAGTTAAATGCCTAGGTGATTATAGTGCAACAAACACCCTTTTTGAAAATGTCTAAATATATTAAAATGAAATAAAACAGAAAAGTGAAATAAATAAAAGGAAAAGACAAATCTAACTAAAAATAAAAAGAGGCACCCCCCCCACTGGGCCATCTATGGCCCAGCTGGCCAGCCCAACTGGGCAAAGGCCCAGCCGACTGGCCCAGCCGGCCGACCCAGCCCCCTCCATATCCCCACCAGGGAGGAAACCCTAACCCACGACCCACCTCACTCCCCCCCCCCGACGCCACCTCTCCCCCCTCCCGATCCAGATTGGATCGGGATCGAACCACCCCGCTCCCCTGACGACGCCCGCTTCTCCGGACCTCCACCCCGTCGAACGCCGCCCCCTGCCTCCTCCCAGGCGCCCCCCACTCGACTGGACGAGGAGGGGCTAGATCCCGCGCCCCCCAACGCGCCTCGGCGCCGCCCGTCACCGCCGGACTGCCTCGTCCCCGCTTCTCCCTCGCGCAACTCCCTCCCCGAGTTGGGCATCGTCGCCGTCGCCCCGCTACTCCGGCCCTTCCCCGAGCGCGCCTTTGCACATCTACAAGGCTATGTGAGCCCCCTTCTCTTCCCCTCTCTTCCCTGGCGGATCCGCCGTCGCGTCCGCACGCGCATACTCGCCGCCCGTGCTGCTTCCGCTCCCTGCGCACCACGCCGGACCGCGCCCGCGGCTGACGCCGTCGGTGCTCTCTGCTGCGCCCGTGCGTCACCTGCGCGCCGGACCTCCCCTGACCCGCACTCCCCGCCCCCTCGCAGCTCCGTGCCTCGCCACGGCTCCCGCGCACCCCCGCGTCCGACGACCCAACCATGGCGCCCCTCGCCTTGCGCCCCACCTCGTCGCCTCGTC
>NC_041380.1:558218230-558218804 GCF_002162155.2 Triticum dicoccoides | reverse complement strand
ACGACGCCCGCTTCTCCGGACCTCCACCCCGTCGAACGCCGCCCCCTGCCTCCTCCCAGGCGCCCCCCCACTCGACTGGATCGAGGAGGGGCTAGATCCTGCGCCCCCCAACGCGCCTCGGCGCCGCCCGTCATCGTCGGACTGCCTCGTCCCCGCCTCTCCCTCGTGCAACTCCCTCCCCGAGTTGGACATCGTCGCCGTCGCCCCGCTACTCCGGCCCTTCCCCGAGCGCGCCTTTGCACATCTACAGGGCTATGTGAGCCCCCTTCTCTTCCCCTCTTCTTCCCTGACGGATCCGCCGTCGCGTCCGCACGCGCACACTCGTCGCCCGTGCTGCTTCCGCTCCCTGCGCGCCACGCCAGACCGCGCCCGCGGCTGACGCCGTCGGTGCTCTCTGCTGCGCCCGTGCGTCACCTGCGCGCCGGACCTCCCCTGACCCGCACTCCCCCCCCCGCAGCTCCGTGCCTCGCCACGGCTCCCGCGCACCCGCGTCCGACGACCCAACCACGGCGCCCCTCACCTTGCGCCCCACCTCGTCGCCTCGTCGCTCCACCAGCGGTGCTGCAACTCCGGC
>NC_041380.1:558194862-558218220 GCF_002162155.2 Triticum dicoccoides | reverse complement strand
AGCTTCGTGCCTCGCCACGGCTCCCGCGCACCCGCGTCCGACGACCCAACCACGGCGCCCCTCGCCTTGCGCCCCACCTCGTCGCCTCGTCGCTCCACCAGCGGTGCTGCAACTCCGGCGTCGTCCTTGCGCTGCCCCGCGCCCGCCGTTCCCCCATGCGCCCTCTCCAGCCACGGCCAGCGGGCCGCCCTGCTCCCCTCGCCCCGTGCTGTCGCTGCCTTGGCCGCCGGCGCCCAGGCGCGCCGATGGCCACCCCTGAGCCAGCGTCCGGGCTCGCCCCTGACGGGCGCCCACGCACCCGTTAGCTCCCGTGCCTGTTAAGGCCCTGTGTGCCACTGACTAGGAGGGCCCACCCCTCAGAACAAAAAAAAAAGAATTCTAATAATAATAATAATAATAATAAAATTAATAAATTTAATTAATTAATTAATTAATTAATTAACTAAATTAATTAAGTTAATTAATCCTACTTAGATAATCTAATTGACCAGTTAGTTTAGTTAAACAGTGTTTTGTTTAACCTAAACCCTAATCAACCTATGAGAGTATGACAGGTGGGTCCCACTGGGCCCACACGTCAGTTTGACCCAGTCAACCTCTGTTGACTGCTGATGTCATGCTGACGTCAGCAAACACTATTCTGGATAATGTTAGTTTAAATTAATTAAATAAATTCTAAAAATGATTTAAAACTTTAGAAAATCATATAAAATAAACCGCAGCTCAGATGAAAATACTTTCTACATGAAAGTTGCTCAGAACAACGAGACGAATCCGGATACGCAACCCGTTCATCCGCCACACACCCCTAGCATACCGAACACGCAACTTTTCCCCTCCGGCTCCTCTGTCCGAAAATGCGAAACACCGGGGATACTTTCCCGGTTGTTCCCCCCCTTCACCGGTATCACCTCATACCGCGTTAGGGCACACCTAGCATCGTTACTTGTCATGTCATGCATCGATATGCATTTGTTTGCATTGTATTCATTGTTTCTTCCCCCTCTTCTCTCCGGTAGACTACGAGACCGACGCTGCTGCTGCCCAGTTCGACTACGGAGTTGACGACCCCTCCTTCTTGCCAGAGCAACCAGGCAAGCCCCCCCTTTGATCACCAGATATCGCCTATTCTACCCTCTACTGCTTGCATTAGAGTAGTGTAGCATGTTACTGTTTCGATTAATCCTATTCTGTTGCATAGCCTGACATTGTTGCTACATCTGTTGATACCTTACCTGCAATCCTAAATGCTTAGTATAGGATGCTAGTTTATCATCATTGGCCCTACATTCTTGTCAGTCTGCCTTGCTATACTATTGGGCCGTGGTCACTCGGGAGGTGATCACGGGTATATACTATATACTTTGTACATGATACATGTGGAGACTAAAGTCGGGTCGGCTGGTCGAGCACCCGCGAGTGGATCTTTGAGGCGGAGCGGCAGGGCAGGTTGAGACCGCCTAGGAGAGAGGTGGGCCTGGCCCTGTTCGGCATTCGCGGATACTTAACACGCTTAACAAGATCTTGGTATTTGATCTGAGTTGGCTACGAGCCTATACGCACTAACCATCTACGCGGGAGTAGTTATGGGTATCCCGACGTCGTGGTATCAGCCGAAGCACTTCAGACGTCAGCGACGGAGCGGCGCGTGCCGGATTGGAACGTAAGCCTGCTCTTGTATTAAGGGGGCTAGTTCTGCTTCCGGCCGCCCTCGCAACGTGCAGGTGTGCTATGGGCGATGGGCCCAGACCCCTGTGCGCTTAGGTTTAGACCGGCGTGCTGGCCTCTCTGTTTTGCCTAGGTGGGGCTGCGACGTGTTGATCTTCCGCGGCCAGGCATGACCCAGGAAAGTGTGTCCGGCCAAATGGGATCAAGCGTGTTGGGTTATGTGGTGCACCCCTGCAGGGAAGTTAATCTATTCGAATAGCCGTGATCTTCGGTAACAGGACGACTTGGAGTTGTACCTTGACCTTATGACAACTAGAACCGGATACTTAATAAAACACACCCTTCCAAGTGCCAGATACAACCGGTGGTCGCTCTACCTCAGGGATATGAGGAGGGGATCGCCGGGTAGGATTATGCTATGAGATGCTATTTGGAGATGCTACTTGGAGATGCTACTTGGAGGACTTCAATCTACTCTCTTCTACTTGATGCAAGACGGTGGCTGCGAGAAGCGTAGTCTTCGACAGGATTAGTTATCCCCCTCTTATTCTGGCATTCTGCAGTTCAGTCCACTGATATGGCCTCCCTACACATATACCCATGCATATGTAGTGTAGTTCCTTGCTTGCGAGTACTTTGGATGAGTACTCACGGTTGCTTTCTCCCCCCTTTTTCCCCTTTCCTTTCTTTCTGGTTGTCGCAACCAGATGCTGGAGTCCAGGAGCCAGACGCCATCGTTAACGACGACCCCTACTACACTGGAGGTGCCTACTACTACGTGATGCCCGTTGATGACGACCTGGAGTAGTTTAGGAGGATCCCAGGCAGGAGGCCTGCGCCTCTTTCGATCTATATCCCAGTTTGTGCTAGCCTTCTTAAGGCAAACTTGTTTAACTTATGTCTGTACTCAGATATTGTTGCTTCCGCTGACTCGTCTATGATCGAGCACTTGTATTCGAGCCCTCGAGGCCCCTGGCTTGTATTATGATGCTTGTATGACTTATTTATGTTTTAGAGTTGTGTTGTGATATCTTCCCGTGAGTCCCTGATCTTGATCGTACACGTTTGCGTGCCTGATTAGTGTACGATTGAATCGGGGGCGTCATAGTGGATGGTCTCCTCCGTCACGGATGGAGACATCAAGAAGCTGAGGAGAGCCGGATACCTGCTCGACGACATCGCGCACCGGCTCCCAGATGAGGGGCAGCTCATCCCCACCCCCAGGCCCCATGAGAGGGTAGTGTTCCTCACCCATTTCCTCCCCGGACTGGGATTCCCCCTCCACCCATTCGTCCGGGGGCTCATGTTCTATTACGGGCTGGATTTCCATGATCTGGCCCCGAACTTCATCCTCAACATCTCGGCGTTTATCGTTGTGTGCGAGGCCTTCCTCCGCATCAAGCCCCACTTCGGCTTATGGTTGAAGACCTTCAATGTCAAGCCAAAGGTTGTGGGCAGCCGCCAGGCGGAGTGCGGAGGCGCCATGGTGGGCAAGATGCCCAACGTAACATGGCTCGAGGGCTCCTTTGTGGAAACCATAAAGGGGTGGCAATCGGGGTGGTTCTACATCACCGAGCCGCGCGACCCTGCATGGGCAGCGGCCCCCGAGTTCCGATCTGGCATCCCCACGCGGCTCACCTCCTGGAAAGAGAAGGGCCTGTCCTGGGGTAGTTCGGGAGAGCTGACCGGACTCCAAACATGTATTCAGAACATGGTGAACAAGAAGCTCAAACTCGTCAACATGGTCCAGGTCATGCTCCACCGCCGGATCCTCCCGTGCCAACAACGGGAGTTCAACTTGTGGGAGTTTGACCCGGTGCATCATCGAACTCTGAACAGGCTCTTCGACACAACTCACGAAGATGCCTGGAGGGTGCTGTTCAAAAGCGCTGAGGTCCCCACTCCCATTACTGGGGATCGCAGATTCAGCGCGAAGCGCCCAGCCAATGCGGTAAGCTGCTTTACCTTTCACAGGATACTTATTTTTTATAGATTGACTCCATGCGGGATCTAAACTCCCGTACCTTTGACAGGACTGGCAGGAGACGGCCAGACAGATCGATTGTCCGGCTCCTTTGCCCGAAGGCCCAGCAGACGCTCTCCTGGCGAAGATGCTGACTCCGGCTCCTTATACGGTGCCGGAGAAGACCAAGAAGGCCAAGGGAACCCGAAAGAGTTCCCGACGCCAGGCGTCGTCGGACTCACTGTCCGACGACTCTGCGGCGCACTCCTCCCCCGAAGACAAGGAAGAAGAAGAAGATGCTCCCCCTCCAGCTAGGGGAGATAAGAAAAGGAAGGCCGCCCCAACTGGGGGGCCGAAGGGTCCAAGAAGGGAAGGACACTCCTTCCGGACAGTTCCACCGCCGCCGATGAAGGCGAAGACAAGTGGTTGCCCAGAGCCAAGCCCCTGGGGAGATTGTAAGTATTCGTATACCAGAGTAACTCATAGCATTCCTTTGTCGCACTGCTTTCCCTAACGCCGAACATAATTATGCAGGCCGCCACGAGCCAGTATCAATGTATCATCGGATGGCTCCCTGGGCTCGTCGGACATGGATAGCGATCCAGTCCCGACCGCCACCTCCCCTCATCCTGCTGACGACGCCGAGGTGCTATCTCAAGAGGCACCAGATCAAGGGGAGACAGTCCCGGAGGCACCTCAAGGCGACCTTCCGGACTCCGGGAGCCGAGGGGACGGGGCCCCTGAGAGCTCCGAGTTCGGCCCTCAGCCGAATACCGCGCCGGAACCTCCAGTGGTTCCGGGCTCGGGCAGGCGGCCTCCTTCTGAGAGGGGCAAGACGCCTGTGCCGGTGACCTCTGTCCATCCAGAGGCGCCGGACAATCTGCTGGAAGCTCTTCACAGTGCTTCCATCAACGAGGAGCACCATACTATTATGAGTGCGGTGGTTCAGAAGGTTCAGTCCGCCAAGAGCGGGTTGACTGAAGCCTGTGCCGGCCTTCTAATAGGTTTTGAGGTAACTGTTTTAAAATGTAGTAGAAATATTACTGCTTTGTTCGGTGTTCACAAAGAAAAGTTGAACGGAGGATCAAATAATATCGCGGGAGTCTAATATAAGTATGTCAATATGCATATGCAGGCTTCGCTGCTGGCGTCCGCCGCACTGACTGCGGAGGTCGCCGTACTGAAGCAGGACCTCGAGGGGTCCAGGAAAGAGCTCGGCCTTGTCAAGAGGCAGCTTGAGGAGAACAAGGGTAAGTAATACCCTGTCTATAGATATGTATATATAAAAGAAGACGCGATTGCAAAATGATAGGATCATCGTATATTCGCCAGGGGCCACGAGCGAGGTGGCGACCTTGAAGCAAGCGCTAACCAAGGCCGAAGATAACGCGGCCAAGGAGCGCACTGAACGAGAGAAGCACGAGGCTCGGGTGGGCGACGTGCAGCAAGAGCTCCAGGCTCTCGTGGCGAAGCACGAGGCGTTGGAGCTTGACTCAAAGATGCGGGAGTCTGAGCTTGCCGCGGCCCTCGAGAGCGCAAAAAGTGCCAAGGCCGAAGCCCGAAGGGCCCTCCAGGAGATCGATGCAATAAAGAAGATAGCGGCGGGTAAGGCTTTCTATATGCAAAGCAAGCATGTTAAAGTAAATTACCGATTACTTACCCGAATCCGGAGCTCTCCAGGAGCATTCGCTGATTTGCCCCGCAGCGTGTCCGATGCCGCACAATTTTACCAGGCCGAGGATGGAAGCTCAACGGAGAAGCTGTTCTGGTCTCAGTATGCTGAGGCCGAACACCCGGTGCCAATGAGCGACCAGCTGAAGCAGATGGTCGAGCTACATAAGGTGGCCGATCGGGCCATGAAGGGCTTTATAGTCCGGCTGTGGCCTGGTGACGCCCTTCCAAATAGCTTCTTCGGCCTAGTGAGGTAGCTTGTGGATGCCTGCCCGCGGCTGGAGGTCGTAAGCGGTCTGTCTGCATTGAAGGTGCACGCTGGGCTTTTGCCCGTGTGAAATTGTAGTGGGTCAAGCTAGACGCCGTGAAGCTGATCAAGGAGGGGCCGCCGGAGGGCAAGGAGCACCGCCACCCCGAGATGTACTACGAGGGTGTTCTGCCGGGTGCCCATCTCATAGCGGACGAGTGTTCAAAAGATGTAATATTTGAGTGAGACTTGCTCGTTTTATCCTGTATTTATGAAAACTTGTTTCATATGCGCTATGGAACGCTTGTTTGAATTTAAAATATTACCTTCTATTTGGCTGTTTATCCAATCTGAGAGATGGCTAGTCCTTGGCTTCTGCCCCCATGCCACGAGTGCTGGGGTGTTTGGGATAAACCTGAGCACTCTTGTTCCCATGTTTGGGTCCTTCGAGGGAGGTGCTCAGCATAGCGAACAAGGTAACCAGACTAATAATGCTTTATCACTCTCACTTAGCCATATAATTCTATAATTTTAAATTTCGGCGAAGCCCCTGGTATCCGGAAGGCCGAATTTTGGGCGCGATACACGCCTTTAAGCCGGATAGGGCCGGCCCCTCGCTCTAAGCGGCATAAGTCTTTAGGGCCTCGAAAACCTCGCCGAACAGCGACCAGTCTCTCGCCTTATCATGACAGTCAGTTTTAGCTTTTTCTACTGAGGTGCTGAACCCAGCAAAACCGGGGCACAATCGCAGTAGTTCTCCTAGCGCTACCTTAGCAGATAGAGCGGAACGTAAGGTACCAAAACATAGGAGCCAGGCAAACCCAACATTTGACCAAAGACATGATTCGGAGCTGATGCATATAATGATATAAGTTCGGGGTGCCGCACTTGTGAGAGTGTTCGAACTTTTCACACCGTATTGTGGGGTACGTAAGCCCCTGGTGTATTGGCCGTCCCAAAGTGTACGGTTGCAAGGCGTCATTAATGAACACACACACACACACATATATATATATATATATATATATATATATATATATATAACAAGAATGCAATAATAGTCGTAATGCCATGCATTGTTTATTCAAAAAATTGCGTTAAAGCAGAGTGATACAGATAGTGTGATAAGCAAAGAGTAGGACTATGTCCCTTCCAAGGGCAAGCTGAGGAATGATATTAAATCGAATATTTCGCTCGTTACTGCAATCCACCTGGGAATTCCGTGGTATCACGTAGCTGTCTGCCTCCTTGGTTGCTGCATCATGTGTTCGGCAATAATGCTGCCGGACAGTGTTTCCAGAGATTAATGTCCTGAAAAAAAGAAAAATAACTAAACGGGAAGCCCCTAGTGCGGTTTAAGCCGCGTCTTGGGGCGTGCCGCAGTTGTGCCCCCCTCCCCACCTGTGCCCATGGTATTTTTAATGCGTAATTATGTACACGTGGTACGAGTTTCGTCGTTGGGCTGGGATTGGGGTGGCCGCCGTATTGCTACGCGAGCTCAAATTGCGCCAGGCGGTCTATTTGCCGATTGCTCCGTGTTGGAAATATGCCCTAGAGGCAATAATAAATTAGTTATTATTATATTTCCTTGTTCATGATAATCGTTTATTATCCATGCTAGAATTGTATTGATAGGAAACTCAGATACATGTGTGGATACATAGACAACACCATGTCCCTAGTAAGCCTCTAGTTGACTAGCTCGGTTATCAATAGATGGTTACAGTTTCCTGACCATGGACATTGGATGTCATTGATAATGGGATCACATCATTAGGAGAATGATGTGATGGACAAAGACCCAATCCTAAGCCTAGCACAAGATCATGTAGTTCGTATGCTAAAGCTTTTCTAATGTCAAGTATGATTTCCTTAGACCATGAGATTGTGCAACTCCCGGATACCGTAGGAGTGCTTTGGGTGTGCCAAACATCACAACATAACTGGGTGGCTATAAAGGTACACTACAGGTATCTCCGAAAGTGTCTGTTGGGTTGGCACGAATCGAGACTGGGATTTGTCACTCCGTGTAAACGGAGAGGTATCTCTGGGCCCACTCGGTAGGACATCATCATAATGTGCACAACATGATCAAGGAGTTGATCACGGGATGATGTGTTACGGAACGAGTAAAGAGACTTGCCGGTAACGAGATTGAACAAAGGTATCGGGATACCGACGGTCGAATCTCAGGCAAGTAACATACCGATAGACAAAGGGAATTGTATGCGGGATTGATTGAATCCTCGACAACGTGGTTCATCTGATGAGATCATCGTGGAACATGTGGGAGCCAACATGGGTATCCAGATCCCGCTGATGGTTATTGACCGGAGAGTCATCTCGGTCATGTCTGCATGGTTCCCGAACCCGTAGGGTCTACACACTTAAGGTTCGGTGACACTAGGGTTGTAGGGATATGTATATGCAGTAACCCGAATGTTGTTCGGAGTCCCGGATGAGATCCCGGACGTCACGAGGAGTTCCGGAATGGTCCGGAGGTAAAGAATTATATATAGGAAGTGCTGTTTCGGCCATCGGGACAAGTTTCGGGGTCACCGGTATTGTACTGGGACCACCAGAAGGGTCCCGGGGGTCCACCGGGTGGGGCCACCTATCCCGGAGGGCCCCATGGGCTGAAGTGGGAAGGGATCCAGCCCAAAGTGGGCTGGGGCGCCACTTCCCCCTAGGGCCCATGCGCCTAAGGGTGGGGGAAACCCTAAGGAAGAGTCCTAAGAGGGGAAGGCACCTCCTAGGTGCCTTGGGGAGGAGGGATTCCTCCCTTGGCCGCCGCCCCCCTAGGAGATTGGATCTCCTAGGGCCGGCGCCCCCCCTAGGCCGCCCTATATATAGTGGGGGAGATGGAGGAATTCTCACCTTGGCCTTTGGTGCCTCCCTCTCCCTCTCCAACACCTCCTCCTCCTCCATAGTGCTTAGCGAAGCCCTACCGGAGTACTGCATCTTCACCACCACCACGCCGTCGTGCTGCTGCTGGAGCCATCTTCCATCAACCTCTCCTCCCCCTTGCTGGATCAAGAAGGAGGAGACGTCGCTGCTCCGTACGTGTGTTGAACGCGGAGGTGCCGTCCGTTCGGCGCTAGGATCATCGGTGATTTGGATCACGACGAGTACGACTCCATCAACCCCGTTCTCTTGAACGCTTCCGTTCGCGATCTACAAGGGTATGTAGATCCACTCCTCCCTCATTGCTATATGACTCCATAGATTGATCTTGGTGATACGTAGAAAATTTTGAATTATTGCTACGTTCCCCAACAGTGGCATCATGAGCTAGGTCTATGCGTAGTTTCTATGCACGAGTAGAACACAAAGTAGTTGTGGGCGTTGATTTTGTTCAATATGCTTACCGTTACTAGTCCAATCTTGATTCGGTGGCATTGTGGGATGAAGCGGCCCGGAACGACCTTACACGTACTCTTACGTGAGACTGGTTCCACCGACTGACATGCACTAGTTGCATAAGGTGGCTAGCGGGTGTCTGTCTCTCCCACTTTAGTCGGATCGGATTCGATGAAAAGGGTCCTTATGAAGGGTAAATAGCAATTGGCATATCATGTTGTGGTTTTTGCGTAGGTAAGAAACACTCTTGCTAGAAACCCATATCAGCCACGTAAAACATGCAAACAACAATTAGAGGACGTCTAACTTGTTTTTGCAGGGTATGCTATGTGATGTGATATGGCCAAAAGGATGTGATGAATGATATATGTGATGTATGAGATTGGTCATGTTCTTGTAATAGGAATCACGACTTGCATGTCGATGAGTATGACAACCGGCAGGAGCCATAGGAGTTGTCTTAATTTATTTATGACATGCGTGTCAACATAAACGTCATGTAATTACTTTACTTTATTGCTAACCGTTAGCTGTAGTAGTAGAAGTAATAGTTGACGAGACAACTTCATGAAGACACGATGATAGAGATCATGATGATGGAGATCATGGTGTCATGCCGGTGACGATGATGATCATGGAGCCCCGAAGATGAAGATCAAAAGGAGCAATATGATATTGGCCATATCATGTCACTATTTGATTGCATGTGATGTTTATCATGTTTATACATCTTATACATCTTATTTGCTTAGAACGACGGTAGTAAATAAGATGATCCCTCACTAAAATTTCAAGAAGGTGTTTCCCCTAACTGTGCACCGTTGTGAAAGTTCGTCGTTTCGAAGCACCACGAGATGATCGGGTGTGATAGATTCTTACGTTCGAATACAACGGGTGTTGATGAGCCTAGCATGTACAGACATGGCCTCGGAACACATGCGAAACACTTAGGTTAACTTGATGAGCCTAGCATGTAAAGACATGGCCTCAGAACACAAGCGACCGAAAGGTCGAGCATGAGTCATATAGAAGATACGATCAACATGAAGATGTTCACCGATGTTGACTAGTCCGTCTCACGTGATGATCGGACATGGCCTAGTTGACTCGGATCATGTAATCACTTAGATGACTAGAGGGATGTCTATCTGAGTGGGAGTTCATAAGATGAACTTAATTATCCTGAACATTGTCAAAAGGTCTTCGCAAATTATGTCGTAGCTCGCGCTTCAGTTCTACTGTTTAGTTATGTTCCTAGAGAAAATTTAGTTGAAAGTTGATAGTAGCAATTATGTGGACTAGGTCCGTAAACTGAGGATTGTCCTCATTGCTTCATAGAAGGCTTATGTCCTTAATGCACCGCTCAGTGTGCTGAACCTCGAACGTCGTCTGTGGATGTTGCGAACATCTGACATACACATTTTGATAACTACGTGATAGTTCAGTTAAACGGTTTAGAGTTGAGGCACCGAAGACGTTTTGAAACATCGCGAAACATATGAGATGTTTCGAGGGCTGAAATTGGGATCTCAGGTTCGTTCCCACGTCAAGAGGTATAAGACCTCCGACGATTTTCTTAGCCTGCAAGCTAAGGGAGAAAAGCTCAATTGTTGAGCTTGTGCTCAGATTGTCTGTGTACAACAATCATTTGAATCGAGTGGGAGTTGATCTTCCAGATGAGATAGTGATGTTTCTTCGAAGTCATTACCACCAAGCTGCTAGAGCTTCGTGATGAACTATAATATATCAGGGACATATATGATGATCCTTGAGATATTCGCGATGTTTGACACCACAAAAGTAGAAATCAAGAAGGAGCATCAATTGTTCATGGTTGGAGAAACCACTAGTTTCAAGAAGGGCAAGGGCAAGAAAGGGATACTTCATGAAACGACAAGTCAGTTGCTGCTCAAGTGAAGAAACCCAAAGTTGAACCCAAACCCGAAACTAAGTGCTTCTGTAATAAAGAGGAACAACCACTGGAGCAGAATTACCCTAGATACTTGGTAGATGAGAAGACGGTCGATAGAAGTATATTGGATGTATTATGTTGATGTGTACTTTACTAGTACTCCTAGTAGCACCAGGGTATTAGATACCGGTTCGGTTGCTAAGTGTTAGTAACTCGAAATAAAAGCTACGGAATAAACGGAGACTAGCTAAAGGTGAGATGACGATATGTGTTGGAAGTGTTTCCAATGTTGATATGATCAAGCATCGCACGCTCCCTCTACCATCGAGATTGGTGTTTGCGTTGAGCATAGACATGATTGGATTATGTCTATCGCAATACGGTTATTCATTTAAGGAGAATAATGGTTACTCTGTGTATTTGAATAATACCTTCAATGGTCTTGCACCTAAAATTAATGGTTCATTGAATCTCGATCATAGTGATACACATGTTCATGCCAAAAGATATAAGATAGCAATGATAGTACCACCTACTTGTGGCACTGCCACTTAAGTCATATCGGTATAAAACGCATGAAGAGGCTCCATGTTGATGGATCTTTGGACTCACTCATTTTTGAAAAGTTTGAGACATGCGAACCATGTCTATTGGTGTATATGCATGAAGAAACTCCATGCAAATGGACCATTTGGACTCACTTGATTTTTGAATCACTTGAGACATGCAAATCATACCACATGGGCAAGATGACTGAAAGCCTCGGTTTCAGTAAAATGGAACTAGAAAGCAACTTGTTGGAATTAATACATTTTGATGTGTGCAGTCTAATGAGTGCTGAGGCGTGTAGTGGATATCGTTATGTTCTTACTTCACAGATGATTTGAGTAGATGTTGAGTATATTTACTTGATGAATCACGAGTCTGAATTATTGAAAGGTTCAAGTAATTTCAGGGTGAAGTTGAAAGATCATTGTGACAAGAGGATAAAATATCTATGATATGATCATAGAGATGAATATCTGAATTACGAGTTTGGCACAGAATTAAGACATTGTGGAAATTGTTTCACAACTAATACAGCCTGGAACACCATAGTGTGATGGTGTGTCCGAACATCATAACTGCACCCTATTGGATATGATGCATACCATGATGTCTCTTATCAAATTACCACGATAGTTTATGGGTTAGGCATTAGAGACAACCGCATTCACTTTAAATAGGGCACCACGTAATTCCGATGAGATGACACCGTATGAACTATGGTTTAGAGAAACCTAAGCTGTCATTTCTTGAAAGTTTGAGCTGCGACGCTTATGTGAAAAAGTTTCAGGCTGATAAGCTCGAACCCAAAGCGGATAAATGCATCTTCATAGGACACCCAAAAACAGTTGGGTATACCTCCTGTCTCAGATCCGAAAGCAATAACGGATTGTTTCTAGAATCGGGTCCTTTGTCGAGGAAAAGTTTCTCTCGAAAGAATTGAGTGGGAGGATGGTGGAGACTTGATGAGGTTATTGAACCATCTCTTCAACTAGTGTGTGGCAGGGCACAGGAGTTGTTCCTGTGGCACCTACACCAATGAAGTGGAAGCTTATGATAGTGATCATGAAACTTCAGATCAAGTCACTACCAAATCTCGTGGGATGACAAGGATGCGTACTACTTCAGAGTGGTACATAATCCTGTCTTGGAAGTAATGTTGCTAGACAACAATGAACCTACGAGCTATGGAGAAGCGATGGTGGGCCCGTATTCCGATAAATGGCTCGAGGCCATAAAATCCGAGAGAGGATCCATGTATGAAAACAAAGTGTAGACTTTGGCAGAACGGCTCGATGGTCGTAAGGCTGTTGAGTACAGATGGATTTTAAAAGGAAGACGGACAATGATGGTAAGTATCACCATTAAGAAAGCTCGACTTGTCGTTAAGATGTTTTCCGACAAGTTCAAGGAGTTGACTACGATGAGACTTTCTCACTCGTAGCGATGCTAAGAGTCTGTTGGAATTATATTAGCGATTACTGCATTATTTATGAAATCTTGCAGATAGGATGTCAAAACATTGTTTCCTCGATGTTTTTTTTGAGGAAAGGTTGTATGTGATACAAGCCGGAAGGTTTTGTCAATCCTGAAAGATGCTAATAAGTATGCAAAGCTCCAGCAATCCTTCTAGGGACTGGAGTAAGCATCTCGGAGTTGGAATGTATGCTTTGATGATGATCAAAGATTTTGGGTTTATACAAAGTTTATGAGAAACTTGTATTTCCAAAGAAGTGAGTGGGAGCACTATAGAATTTCTGATGAATATATGTTGTTGACATATTGTTGATCAGAAATGACGTAGAATTTCTGGAAAGCATATAGGGTTATTTGGAAAGTGTTTTTCAATGGAAAGCCTGGATTAAGCTACTTGAACATTGAGCATCAAGATCTATAAGGATAGATCAAAACGCTTAATGGTACTTTCAAATGAGCACATACCTTGACATGATCTTGAAGGTGTTCAAGATGGATCAGTCAAAGAAGGAGTTCTTGCCTGAGTTGTAAGGTACGAAGTTAAGACTTAAAGCTCGACCACGGCATAATAGAGAGAAAGGATGAAGGTCGTCCCCTATGCTTAAGACATAGGCCCTACAGTATGCTATGCTGTGTACCGCACCTGAAATGTGCCTTGCCATGAGTCAGTCAAGGGGTACAAGAGTGATCCAAGAATAGATCACAAGACAGCGGTCAAAGTTATCCTTAGTAACTAGTGGACTAAGGAATTTTCTCGATTATGGAGGTGGTAAAAGAGTTCGTCGTAAAGGGTTACGCTGATGCAAACTTTGACACTAATCCAGATTATTCTGAGTAGTAAACTGGATTCGTATAGTAGAACAGTTATTTGGAATAGCTCCAAATATAGCGTAGTAGCTGCATCTCCAAGATGACATAGAGATTTGCGAAGTACATACGGATCTGAAAGATTCAGACCCGTTGACTATAACATCTCTCACAAGCATAAACATGTTCAAACCCAGAACTCATCGAGTGTTAATCACATGGTAATGTGAACTAGATTATTGACTCTAGTAAACTCTTTGGGTGTTAGTCACATGGGGATGTGACCTTGAGTTTTAATCACATATCGATGTGAACTGGATTATTGACTCTAGTGCAAGTGGGAGACTTTTGGAAATATGCCCTAGAGGCAATAATAAATTAGTTATTATTATATTTCCTTGTTCATGATAATCATTTATTATCCATGCTAGAATTGTATTGATAGGAAACTCAGATACATGTGTGGATACATAGACAACACCATGTCCCTAGTAAGCCTCTAGTTGACTAGCTCGTTGATCAATAGATGGTTACGGTTTCCTGACCATGGACATTGGATGTCATTGATAATGGGATCACATCATTAGGAGAATGATGTGATGGACAAAGACCCAATCCTAAGCCTAGCACAAGATCATGTAGTTCGTATGCTAAAGCTTTTCTAATGTCAAGTATCATTTCCTTAGACCATGAGATTGTGCAACTCCCGGATACCGTAGGAGTGCTTTGGGTGTGCCAAACGTCACAACGTAACTGGGTGGCTATAAAGGTACACTACAGGTATCTCCGGAAGCGTCTGTTGGGTTGGCACGAATCGAGACTGGGATTTGTCACTCCGTGTAAACGGAGAGGTATCTCTGGGCCCACTCGGTAGGACATCATCATAATGTGCACAACGTGATCAAGGAGTTGATCACGGGATGATGTGTTACGGAACGAGTAAAGAGACTTGCCGGTAACGAGATTGAACAAAGGTATCGGGATACCGAAGGTCGAATCTCAGGCAAGTAACATACCGATAGACAAAGGGAATTGTATGCGGGATTGATTGAATCCTCGACATCGTGGTTCATCCGATGAGATCATCGTGGAACATGTGGGAGCCAACATGGGTATCAAGATCCCGCTGATGGTTATTGACCGGAGAGTCATCTCGGTCATGTCTGCATGGTTCCCGAACCCGTAGGGTCTACACACTTAAGGTTCGGTGACGCTAGGGTTGTAGGGATATGTATATGCAGTAACCCGAATGTTGTTCGGAGTCCCGGATGAGATCCCGGACATCGCCGGGAGTTCCGGAATGGTCCGGAGGTAAAGAATTATATATAGGAAGTGCTGTTTCGGCCATCGGGACAAGTTTTGGGGTCACCGGTATTGTACCGGGACCACCGGAAGGGTCCCGGGGGTCCACCGGGTGGGGCCACCTATCCTGGAGGGCCCCATGGGCTGAAGTGGGAAGGGATCCAGCCCAAAGTGGGCTGGGGCGCCACTTCCCCCTAGGGCCCATGCGCCTAAGGGTGGGGGAAACCCTAAGGAAGAGTCCTAAGAGGGGAAGGCACCTCCTAGGTGCCTTGGGGAGGAGGGATTCCTCCCTTGGCTGCCGCCCCCTAGGAGATTGGATCTCCTAGGGCCGGCGCCCCCCTAGGCCCCCCTATATATAGTGGGGGAGATGGAGGACTTCTCACCTTGGCCTTTGGTGCCTCCCTCTCCCTCTCCAACACCTCCTCCTCCTCCATAGTGCTTAGCGAAGCCCTGCCGGAGTACTGCAGCTTCACCACCACCACGCCATCGTGCTACTACTGGAGCCATCTTCCATCAACATATCCTCCCCCCTTGCTGGATCAAGAAGGAGGAGACGTCGCTGCTCCGTACATGTGTTGAACGCGGAGGTGCCGTCCGTTCGGCGCTAGGATCATCGGTGATTTGCATCACGACGAGTACGACTCCATCAACCCCGTTCTCTTGAACGCTTCCATGCGCGATCTACAAGGGTATGTAGATCCACTCCTCCCTCGTTGCTAGATGACTCCATAGATTGATCTTGGTGATACGTAGAAAATTTTGAATTATTGCTACGTTCCCCAACACTCCGAGCACGCTTGAAGGTGTCCGGGCTTTGAGGCGCCGAACTGGTTGATTGCCTTGAGAGGCTGCTTTGCGCTTCTACTGCGAGGGCCGCGGTGTGGTCCTCTGTTCGGAGAGAGCGCTCTGTGTTTCCATTGACTGTAATAACTCCGCGAGGTGCTGGCATCTTGAGCTTGAGGTATGCATAATGCGGTACCGCATTGAATCTAGAAAATGCGGTTCGCCCGAGCAGCGCGTGATAACCACTGCGGAACGGGACTATATCGAAGATTAACTCTTCGCTTCGGAAGTTATTCGGGGATCCAAAGACCACTTCCAGTGTAATTGAGCCTGTGCAATGGGCCTCTACACCTGGAATGACGCCTTTAAAGGTCGTTTTTGTGGGTTTGATCCTTGAGGGGTCTATAACCATTTTGCGCACTGTGTCCTGATAAAGCAGGTTCAGGCTGCTGCCGCCATCCATAAGGACTCGAGTGAGGGGAAATCTGTCAATGATTGGGTCTAGGACCAGTGCGGCGAATCCGCCATGACGGATACTAGTGGGGTGGTCCCTGCGATCGAAGGTCATAAGACAGGAGGACCAAGGGTTCAACTTTGGGGCGACTGGCTCCAACGCATATATGTCCCTGAGCGCACGCTTCCGCTCCCTCTTGGGGATGTGGGTTGCGTATATAATGTCACCGTCCGCACTTGCGGGGGAAACCTCTTCTGTCCTCCGGTGTGCGGGTGCTGGGGCTCCTCCTCGTCATCGCTATGCGGCCCCTTGTCCTTGTTTTCGGCAATTAACTTGCCGGCCTGCTTGAACACCCAACAATCCCTATTGGTGTGATTGGCTGGCTTGTCTGGGGTACCGTGTATTTGACACGAGCGATCGGGTATACGGTCCTGAAAGTGCGTTATATCGACTAGAGGGGGGGTGAATAGGCAATTTTTATGAAAGTCTTCAAAACGTGAGAGTTGTGAAGACAAACAGCGAAGATTATGCCTTTTACTATGCAGCGGAAGTTAGATTACACTAGGCCAGCCATGGTCATGTATTCAATAGAGTGAAAGTACAATGACAAACAACTGCAGTGTAATAAGGATCAGGTAGGAAGAAGTTATGAAGCCAAACAGTTCAAACATACACGTTGTGAAGACAAGTGATAAAGCAAGCATGCAATGGCTTCACAATGTGTAACAGTAAGAAAAGGAAGTGAAGATGAAACCAGTGACTCGTTGAAGACAATGATATGTTGGACCAGTTCCAGTTGTTGTGACAACTGTATGTCTGGTTGGAGCGGCTAGGTATTTAAACCTTAGGACACACAGTCCCGGACACCCAGTCCTGAACACACAGTTCAGGACACCAAGTCCTCACCGTATTCTCCTTGAGCTAAGGTCACTTAGTCCTCGCCCAATCACTCTGGTAAGTCTTCAAGGTAGACTCCCAAACCTTCACAAACTTCGTTCACTGGCAATCCACAATGTCTCTTGGATGCTCTGAATGCGACGCCTAACCGTCTGGAGGATTCACAGTCCTCAAGTGTAATAAGTCTTCAGATCACACAGACAAGAAGACTCAAGTGATGCCCAATTTGCTCTGGCCCTAGGTGGTTAGGGGCTTTCTCCTCACTAGGAATTTTCTCTCAAAGGCTTCGAGGTGGGTTGCTCTCAAACGACAAAAGTCGTGCACTGAAATCTGAGCAGCCAACCGTTTATGGTTGTGGGGGTGAGCTATTTATAGCCACTTGGCAACCCGACCTGATTTGTCCGAAATGACCTTGGGTCACTAAGGAACTGACACGTGTCTCAACGGTCAGATTTCAAACTCTCATGGCAACTTTGCTTGGGCTACAAGCAAAGCTGACTTGTCCGGCTCTGGACAAGATTCGCTCTCATTGTCTTTGTTCGAAGACATAGGTTTTTGATTTAGGCATCACTTCAGTCATTCTGATTGGTTCTCCTGGACCCCACTTAACAGTATGGTGGTTCCTATGAGACAACACAAAAGAAAAAGAACTACGAAAGATCTAAGTCTTCGAGTTCCATAGGCTTCATAACGTGTCTTCTTTTGTCATAGTCTTCAATGTGAATATCTTCATAAACCACCTTTGTCTTCAATGTCTTCATACATTTTTAGGGGTCATCTCTGGTAGTAAAACCGAATCAACGAGGGACTTCTACCTATGTTTTCCTGCAATTCTCACAAACACAATAGTCCCTCAACTAGGTTTGTCGTCAATGCTCCAAAACCACTAGGGGTGGCACTAGATGCACTTACAATCTCCCCCTTTTTGGTGATTGATGACAAACGAGTTGAGGTTTTCAATGGGGAATATAATGTGTGAAGTTTGTAAAGGACAGGGAATTGTCTTCATAAGTTGCAAAGGCTCCCCCTGAAGATGTGCATATAAGTTAATTTGCTTTTGGAATGCAAATGCACATGGCAGGTTGTACTTGTGGAGATCCTCTTCAGCTTATGATGACAATCCACTATGCATGTGAAAGTATATGAAGATAATGACATGCATAATGGAAAATGGACGTCTGCAGAATGAGATAAGTGCGGAATTTATCGTCGCACATGCGGAATTTATCTTCGCAAACAGAGTGGCAAACAAGTAGCAGACGACCATCGAGTTTTAGTGTTTACAACTTAAAGAGCCAAATGAAGCAAAAACAAGAGTTGTAAACACGAAGCAAAATATGACAAAACATAAGGTACCCGCCCATATTGACCCGCTTGAAGACTATAAACATCATACGCTTCTCCCCCTTTTGTCAGTAATGACCAAAAAGGTTTGAAGACATAGAGTTTGCTATGCGTTCCCAGGCACAGCAGGGTCGGTGGAGTTTTTTGGTGGTGCAGAGCTGGGATGTGCTGAAGCAGGTGGCGGTGATGTAGCATCGTCGTCTTCATCAATGATCCTTGCAGTAACTGTGGCAGCAGATGAAGAGAACTCAGAGTCTTCTAGTGATGGTGTGTTGTGCATCACAACCCTTCTAGGAGGTGTGGTGTCAAACTTGAAACGCTCTGTGAAGCCATCCTCTTCAAGTTCAGCTTCAGTACATATCATTGAGAGCCCTTTCCATGTACGACGGCAGGTTTCGTGTGTAACGAAGGCATTCTTGGTGGCAAGGTTTCGAAGATGATTGCCATCCACCAAGAGGCTCTTCATCTGACGTTTTAGCCAGTCATGATGCCTATCTTGCTTTTGGTGAAGGGCCACAAGAAGCTCTCGGTCAGTGAGGACACGAGCACGCTTCTTGGGTCTTGGAGCATTTGTGCTGTCTGTGGCTTCAGTAGATGCTGGTGCACGTGTAGTGCCAGCCAACAGATATACCCTGGATATGGCTTCAACACCTTCATCATTCTGCGTGAAGCTCTGGTGTTCTGCATTCTGAAGACTTATCGGTTGCTTGGCAGGCTCAGGGTATATTGCTTCAGCAGAGGTATCCACATCTGGCAAGAAGATCCGATGGTTTCGGGCAGAGGGCTGATACGAGATCGTAGAGTGCAGTTTGATTAGCCTCATCACCCAAGGAGCATAGAACTTCAAACCAAATAATTCTGAGCCTGACGCTGCAAGTTGGCGTATGAAGAGATCCTGTGCGTTGAAGCATTTGCCATGCAGGATATAGAATATGAGAGTCTTCATTGCACCCTCGATCTTGGCATGTGGTGAGTGTCCCTTAATGGGCCAGAGAGTCCGCCAGATGATGTGATATATGGTCCTGGGCAGGTACTCTAGGTCTTAAACGAAGAACTCAGTTGGATAGGGTGCATCCTGAGGCAATGGCTTCATCATTGAGAGCATCTGACTCATGTTTGGTTCAGGTCTCTGGAATATGCTTTCAATAGCTTCAGAATGTAATTGACAACCTTCCTCGAAGAATTCGCCAGGAGTGGGCAGGCCGGTGAGCTCAATGATATCAAATGCATTGGCTTCATGATGGACATTGCCGGTCATCCACTCCAGGACCCAAGTCTTCGGATCTCTGTTGTATCCTTTTATTTGGAGAGTGGCATAGAACTGAAGCAGAAGCTCTTCATTCCAGTGCTCTTCATCAGTCACAAACGGCAGCAGACCCACTTGCTTGAAGCAATCCAAAGCTTCCTCAAGACATGGCAGACCAGCAATGGCTTCAACCTCAAGGCGCTTGTGCGGAAAGATGCGACCTTGGTTGTATAAGATGCATGAGTAATAGCTGCGCTGAGAATAGCTCCAGAACCTGTCTGATACAATCCTTTCCCTTGAATAGGGGTTCTTGGAGCTATTGAAAAATGTATTGTCTGCCTTGAAGCTGTTAATATCAAAGGAGCCAGGTGTTGATGCAGGACCTAGAAACCTTGGAAGCCTTGGGACTGGCTTCTGGACATGAGGCCTGTGCTCAATATGATAATCAAACTGTGGACCTGCAGCAGATTCAGGGACTGAAGTGTCTGGCTCAGTAGCTTCGCTGTCCCCTGAAGCATTTGGTGGGGCGGGCTCCACATTGGCTTCAGTGTTTGTGGTGGCAGCCGCAACATTTTCTTCCTCCGCTTTTGTAGTTGGAGGGACAACCTCAGGCACGTTCTCGTGAAGAACTGCATCTTGATGGAGCGGGGAAGTGGTTCTGGTGGTGCTTCTTCATTGTCTTCGGCTGACGCAGCCGGAATTTCTGCAGTATGGACTTGAGGCCGTGGACCTTTGCGAAGCCTACGGAACACAGACGACGCTTGTGGGGTCGGAGTGGGCTGTACCTCAAAGCCTTCTTCCTCCTGAGGGCGATCCGCCCATGACTCATCTTGTGCCATTGGCGTCAGAGGACGACCAATACTGATGAGTTTGCTTGTTTCAAGCTGAGGAAGGGCTACATCACCTTGTACATTGTCTTGATGACCAATGTCTTCAGCAGCTATGGGGTCGGCCGCTGGAATATCTTCAGCTTCAGGAGCCTCTGTGGGAGCAGGCTCATGAACTGTCAGTCTTCTTTCTGCATTGGGGTGAAGGACAGAGAGGGGTTCAACTATCAAGGGCTCTGTGGGAGCAGACCAAAATTTCTTAATCTTGCGTTTCTTTTTGCTGGGGGCAGTAGGAGAGGCTTCAGAGCTTTTCCTTTTCCTGGCTTCAGCCTCTGCATTCCGTGTCTTCTTAAGCTCAGAAGCGGTTGACCGGCTCTTTGGCTTCGAGCCAGTCGTGGCGGTTGGGAAGACAATCGGAATAGCTTCTTGCCTTGATGCCTCTGGTTCAGTCACAACAGGCTGCTTCTTCTTCTTCGCGGCCATCTTGGGGTCGATGCCAGGACGCCCAAGTGCCTTGCGCTTCTCGGCCTCATTGTAGGCTTGCACGCATCGTTCAGCCAAAGACTTCATCCGCTCACGTGAACCTTGAGCTTCTGCACGCTTCTTCAAAAAAATTTCCTTTAGCTCATGCAGCATGGTTTTGAAGCTCTTCACTTCCTGCACGCTGAGCCTGGCCATGTGCTTCTTGAACTGAGCCTTTTCATGATCAATTTTCTGCTTCAGCTCAACAATGCGCTGAGCAATGGCCAGTTCTGAAGCAATTGCTCCTTGGAAGGCGACGTTGAGACCGACAGGCAGCTGCAGATCTTCGAAGCTGTTATCTGGAGAGGCAAACCATTCATCGATGAAGTTGTGGATGATGGCAACATCAAAGAGAGGTAAATTGTTGAAGATTTCAGCTTCTTCTTTGCTTTTGATAAGCTGCTCGAGAGCGTCATCTCCCAGATCTTCATCGCTTGATAGATCAATGGCTTCGCTCCGCAGAATGGCAGCAGCAGTGAGCTCTTTGCTTGTTTGTTGCTGGGGCTCCTTTTCCTTCCGGGGCTTGGAGACGCGGGATACGTCTTCAGACTGCACACTGACTTCAGGAGGTGTAGTTTTCAATGGCTTCGCCCTTGAGATTTTTGAGGCAGGGGCCGGTTTTGAAGCTTTTGGTTTCTTCGTCTGCTTTGGCTTCGGCATAGCAGGAGCTTCATCACACTCAGAGTCAGCTGGAGGGTCCTTTACGGCAGTCCCTTGGACTAAGATGTGAGTGATCAGGCCCTCAAGATTGGCAAACGGACCGATGACTTTGGGTTCCGTGTCGCGTGTGCCATCTGCCCTTGGTGCGGAGGGACCAGGGTTGAAGTCTAACCCAAATTTCTTCTTGTTTAGCTTCGCTGACTGTTGGGCAAACTGAAAGTTGCGCTTGAATAGATTGTCGTCACGACACCAGAGAAGTGACGACGGATGTGCATCATCAGGCTGTGGTCCTCGGACCATGCATGGGTAGAAGCCTTGAGCAATGGCTTCATCTCTGGTCCTGGGTACAAGGTTCTTGTATAAGATATCCCCCCTCGATCTCGTGATGGCACTCTTTTCAGCATACTCCTAGGTGACGAAGCGGTATTTGAACCATTGTTCTGCCCAATAGCGTCGAATCCATTGGATTCGGGTCTTGCGCTGCCCATAGCTCTCTTCAGGATCTGTTTTATACATTTCTGCCAAGTCTGCAGGCAGATCTTTGGAAGTCCCTTCACGTCTCTGTCTGCCCCCCTTCCTTGCTACTGCTTCTGAGGCTTGAAAGGCTTCAAAGCTTTCAAAGGCTTCAAAGGCTTTCTTTTTCTGGACCAACAGGAACTGGCTTCAGGAGAGTTTATGTGATGCTGTAGGAATTCTGCAAATGAATGCAGACTATGAGAACCGAAGGATTCTCCCACAGACATGTACTTGTGACAGCATTAAGGTGCGAGGGAAGGGGAAGAGGTCATATGCATTCTCAGAAGGTTTTGAAGATTAATCAGTTTAGAAGACATTGACCTCATCGTGCGAAGACATTCACTCATAGATAAGAAGTTGGTTGCAAGTGAGGAATCTAACTACTTTATGAAGCACAAGTGAATATACTAAGCATGTTATGAGATGCAGCGAGAGATCTAACTAGAGTGAAGAGAAACTTCTTATGGTAGAAAGTGACAGAACCATGAGATCAAAATAGGTTGTAAAAAGAAGTTTTATTTACCACACTGGAACTGCTAGACGGAGGGGAGTTGATGTCGAGCAGTTCAGTCCTCCGTGCCCTAACTTGGCGACGGAAAACACCTACGGCGACGGCGGAGAGGACGATGTCCGCGGTTGGCATGAGGACGGCGTTGGAGAGGTTGCGGCAGTGAAGCGCTTCGTCTCCGGTGTCGTCGAGTGCTAGCGGTGGCGCTAGGGTTCTTGCGAGGGTGGAAGAAGGAGATAATGACTGCGGTAAGTGTGAATTTATAGGCTCAGGGGCGGCACTGTGCTATTACACAGGTGCCCCTGGCGGTTCGCATTTGAGGAATGCGTGGCCAGTTAGCGGAAGTTTGGGGTTTCTTCCACGTCCCACACACGCCTAAATTATCGGGCGGTCGTTCCTCCTTCTCCGGATTTTATGTGGAGGAATGAGCATTAAAAACGGACTTTATGGTTGTCTCTATATCTTCAGCTGACAAGGACACAGTGAAGACATTCGATAGTTTCAATAGAACGCATATGACTTGGAGAGATAGAATTTGAGATAGAAAGCATAGAGAGATTAGGGTCTGATCACATTCACTTAGTTCAAAAGATTCAACCAAGAAGACATAGCTATAAGTGAATGCTGTAGAGGACAGAACACTAGCATA
>NC_041380.1:558138359-558194413 GCF_002162155.2 Triticum dicoccoides | reverse complement strand
TCATGAAAACATGTTCAAAGCCAAACCAAAAGTGACGACAACCAAATGTGAAGATACTGCAAGGTAACGCCATGAGTGAAACACTTCAAAATAGAATGTTTGGTGGTGGCGTTACCCACCGTATAGGAAGTATTAGACCCAGACACGGCGCACAATTATTGTGGCGCTCCGAGGTCAAATTCCACATTAATGTATTCACACATAGAATGTATGTCTTCATTGAATGAAGATATACTGTACTTTGTGTGTTGCACATCTAAGTCATCAATATGCATAAGTGTTAGGATGTGTGCCTGATCACATGACATTTGAGGATTCCAAGATATGTAGCTCACAACGTAACTTGCAAAATCTCTTCTCATCCAAGGGCTTGGTGAAGATATCCGCCAATTGCTCTTCAGTGTTGACGTGTATGATATCAATGTCTTCCTTCACAACATGATCTCTGAGAAAGTGATGACGAATTTCAATGTGCTTTGTCTTCGAGTGCTGAACTGGGTTGTTGGCAATCTTGATGGCGCTTTCGTTGTCGCAGTAAAGCGGCACTTGCTTCAGATGAATGCCATAGTCCTTGAGTGTTTGCTTCATCCACAGAAGTTGAGCGCAGCAAGATCCAGCAGCAATGTATTCAGATTCAGCAGTGGAGAGAGATACACAGTTCTGCTTCTTTGAAGACCAACATACAAGTGATCGTCCCAGAAAGTGACATGTGCCTGATGTAGACTTGTGATCAACCTTGTCACCAGCATAATCAGCATCCGAAAATCCAACCAAATCAAACTCTGAGCCCTTTGGATACCATAATCCTAGAGTTGGGGTGTGAGCCAAATATCGAAGAATTCGCTTCACAGCTAAGTGATGCGACTCCTTTGGTGCCGCTTGAAATCGAGCACACATGCAAACACTAAGCATAATATCTGGCCTAGATGCACATAAATAAAGCAAAGACCCAATCATGGAGCGGTATACCTTTTGATCGAACTCTTTACCATTGTCGTCAGGACCTAGATGATGTTTGGCTGGCATTGGTGTTGTGAAGCCTTTGCAGTCTTGCATACCGAACTTCTTCAGGCAATCTTTGAGATACTTCTCTTGAGAACCAGGTATGAAGCGTTTGCTCTTCAGGAAGTATTTGTGTGTGTCATACCAGGCCCTAGGGGCTTGTTTGAGGCCATACAGTGCCTTGTTGAGCTTGTATACCATGTCAGGATGTTTTGGATTTTCAAAGCCAGGTGGCTGTGCAACATACACTTCTTCTTCAATCTTGCCATTAAGAAAGGCACTTTTCACATCCATTTGATATAGAAGTATGTTATGATGATTTGCGTAGGCCAGCAGTATGCGTATAGCTTCAAGCCTTGCCACAGGAGCAAATGTTTCATCAAAGTCAATGCCCTCCACTTGAGTATATCCTTGAGCAGCGAGACGAGCTTTGTTTCTGACAACTTGACCATGCTCATCTTTCTTGTTGCGGTATATCCATTTGGTGCCTATTATGTTGTGCTTCCGTGGATCAGGATGCTTAACCCGTTCCCATACATTATTCAGCTCAAATGTTGAAGCTCTTCTTGCATAGCTTGAATCCATTCAGGTTCCATGAAGGCTTCTTCAACTTTCTTGGGTTCTGATATTGATACGAATGCGAAGTGCCCATAGAAATTTGCTAGCTGAGTTGCCCTTGAATGAGTGAGTGGACCAGGTGCATTGATGCTGTCAATTATTCTGTCAATCTGCACTTCATTTGCAACACGAGGATGTACAGGGCGAAGACTTTGCTCTTGCTGATCTGTGTTGTTGTAGGGAGGAATGTCTTCAGGCTGAGCATTGTCTTCATGTTGATCAGGTGCTGAGATGATAAGTTCTTCTTCAGGATGAGCCTCAGAAGGTATAATCTCTCCAGTTCCCATAAGCTTGATTGATTCACTAGCTGGAACTTCATCTAGCACATTTGGCAGTTGCTCTCTTTGTGAACCATTTGTCTCATCGAACCGCACATCCACTGTTTCAACCACTTTGTAATGAAAGAGATTGAAGACTCTGTAGGAGTGCGAGTCCTTTCCATATCCAAGCATAAAGCCCTCATGTGCTTTAGGTGCAAATTTTGAAGTGTGATGTGGGTCCTTGATCCAGCACCTTGAGCCAAATACTCTGAAGTAACTGACATTTGGCTTCTTGCCAGTTAGGAGTTCATAAGATGTCTTGTTCAGAAGCTTGTGAAGATAAACACGATTGATTGTATGGCATGCAGTGTCAATGGCTTCAGTCCAGAATTTTCTTGGAGTCTTGTATTCATCTAGCATCGTTCTGGCCATCTCAATGAGTGTTCTGTTCTTGCGTTTGACGATGCCATTCTGCTGTGGCGTGTACGGTGCTGAGAATTCATGTGTGATGCCCAAGGTATCAAGATATGTATCAAGGCCAGTGTTCTTGAATTCAGTGCCATTGTCACTTCTGATGTGCTTTATCTTGGCACCAAAATTGTTCATAGCTCGATTGGCGAAGCGTTTGAAGACATCCTGCACTTCAGTCTTGTAAAGGATTATGTGCACCCAAGTATATCTAGAGTAATCATCAACAATCACGAAGCCATAGAGGCAAGCAGAAGTAGTAAAAGTTGAGTAGTGAGTGGGACCGAAAAGATCCATGTGGAGCAGTTCGAAGGGTTGTGTAGTAGTCATGATTGTCTTCGAAGGATGGTTTGCCCTTGTCATCTTCCCTGCTTCACAGGCACCGCATAAGTGATCTTTCTTGAACTTGACGCCCTCGATTCCTATGACATGCTTCTTCTTCGCAAGGGTGTGGAGGTTCCTCATGCCAGCATGCCCAAGCCTCCGATGCCAAAGCCAGCATTCTGAAGCTTTTGCAAGAAGACATACTGCAAGTTGTGGTCCTGCTGAGAAATCTACCACGTACAAATCACCTTTCTGATACCCTTCAAACACTAGAGACTTGTCAGATTCCATCAGTACCAGGCAACGATATTTTCCAAACATTACGATCATATTCAAATCGCAAAGCATTGAGACAGACATTAAGTTGAAGCCAAGGGATTCAACAAGCATGACTTTATCCATGTGTTGATCCTTTGAGATTGCAACTCTACCTAGACCGAATACCTTACTTTTACCAGTGTCAGCAAATGTGATGTGGCTCTTGTCGGATGGACGTAATGTTGAGTCCATAAGAAGGCTTCTTTTGCCAGTCATGTGATTTGTACACCCACTGTCAATAATCCATTCTGAAGACTTTGAAGTCGCTGGTGTCGTACCCTACAGTGCAGTTAGGGGGATAGGCTTCACGAAGAGAATTGTGAAGCATAAACATTTGACGAACCAGTGGGTTATGAAAACTTAGATCCAGATTACGACTAATAGGGAGAGTAGCATGCGATTCAGGAACGAAGTACATAATGATGCCATTCGGGCATTTTATCTTGCGCCCTACAAGATTTTTAAGGTCCCCAGCAATAGCATCAAAAGATTTTGTTTTTCTGCTGGAGACCTTTCCCTGCAAGAGAGAGTAAAGCTTTCTTAACCACCCACATCTTCAAGGGTGGCTTAGAAGCAATAAGTCTAAGTGCAGCCTCTAAGAATTTTGGCTTTGAAGCCTTAGCAAACATTCTAGCAGGTGGACAATAGTACTCATAGGAATAGGCAGAATAATTTTTGGTCATATGAACATGACGATTCGAAGAACTGCTCTCATATTCATATGCCTGAGTATGGTTTCCCTGCAAAACATTTGCATTAGTGTGACTCGGGTGAGTCCTCTGTTTGTATGAAGCCTTTGGACCATATGAAGCCTTTGGTCTGAGGTTTGTCTTCTTCAAGTGAGGTGTCATGAAGACATTCATAGGAAGATTTTCCAGACATTTTTTCGGAACCTAGATCTTCTTCATAGGCGGTCCATTCCTGCAGTTAGTACCAATGTACCTGGCAAACACTTCACCGTTCTTATTCTTAAACAGTTTATAGTTTGCATCAAAGGATTCATCAATGATAATGGGGTTAGCACAAGTGAAGCCAGATAAATTGGATGGATCTGCTGAAAGTTCCTTTGCAGCAACCCATGTGGTTTTTGGGTACTGCTCAGGTTTCCAGTAAGAGCCATCTGCATTTATTTTCCTCACGAACCCAACACCCTCTTTCCTAGGGTTTCGGTTCAGAATCTGCTTCTTGAGGACATCACATAATGTCTGATGTCCTTTAAGACTTTTGTACATCCCTGTTTCAAGCAATGTCTTCAACCTAGCATTCTCATCAGCAATAGCAGTGGTATCCTCAGCTGAGGGGTTAGTTACCACATCAACAGTTGAAGATATTGGAACAGCAGTAGCAGTGGAACATTCAGCAACAGAAGTAGCATTATCACGCTCAATGCATTTAAGACATGGTGGTTCAAATCCTTCCTGAGCAGAACTGATCTGTTCGGCGCGAAGTGACTCGTTTTCCTTTTGAAGATCTTCATGAGCCACTCTCAATTTCTCAAGTTCTTGCTTTCTTTGAAGATAATCATAGGAAAGCTTCTCATGAGTTGTTGAGAGAGTATCAAGACGATCTTCAAGTTCCTGATATTTAACGTGAAGATTTTTTTTGAATATGTTCCATAGCCTTCTGTTGTTCAGTTGCAATTTTAGCAAGTGTTTTGTAGCTGGGTTTTGAATCACAGTCAGAGTCATCGTCACTAGATGTTTGATAGCGAGTAGTGCGTGTGTTTACCTTGGTACCGCGTGCCATGAAGCAGTAGGTAGGAGTGGAGTCGTTCTTGTCACTTGCATTGGAGTCGGTGATGAAGTCATTGTCTTCAGTGTTGAAGATGGACTTGGCGACGTATGTTGTAGCCAGACTCGCAATGCCAGAATGAGACTCCTCCTCAAACTCCACCTCTGCCTCCTCAGAAGCGGACTCCTCCTCTGAATCCATTTCCTTTCCAACAAACGCACGTGCCTTGCCAGATGAGCTCTTCTTGTGTGATGAAGACTTTGAGGAAGACTTGGAAGAAGACTTTGAGTATTTCTTCTTCTTTTTATCGTCAGAATCATATTCCTTGCTCTTCTTCTTCCTTCTGTTCTCATTGTCCCACTGTGGACACTCAGAGATGAAGTGTCCAGTTTTCTTGCACTTGTGACATGTTTTCTTCTTATAGTCATGAGCAGAAGCTTCATCATTCCTTGAGCTTGATCGTGAAGATCTTCTGAAGCCTTTCTTCTTGGTGAATTTTTGGAACTTCTTCACTAGCATTGCAAGTTCCCTTCCAATGTCTTCAGGATCATCAGAACTGCTATCAGATTCTTCTTCAGATGAGGAAACAACTTTTGCCTTCAAGGCACGAGTTCGCCCATAGTTTGGACCGTAGATATCTCCGTTTTCAGAAAGCTGAAACTCATGTGTGTTGAGCCTCTCAAGTATGTCAGATGGATCGAGTGTCTTGAAATCAGGACGTTCTTGAATCATCAGGGCTAGGATGTCAATGAACTATCAAGTGATCTCAGCAGCGTCTTGACGATTTCATGTTTGGTGATCTCAGTGGCGCCGAGGGCTTGAAGCTCATTTGTGATGTCAGTGAGCCGATCAAATGTGTGCTGGACATTCTCATTGTCATTTCGCTTGAAGCGGTTGAAGAGGTTGCGAAGGACACTGATTCTTTGATCTCTGTGGGTTGAGACGCCTTCATTGACCTTGGAGAGCTAGTCCCAGACCAGCTTGGATGTCTTCAATGCACTCACACGGCCATACTGTCCTTTTGTCAGATGGCCACAGATGATATTTTTGGCGGTAGAGTCCAGTTGAGTGAACTTCTTGACATTAGCAGTAGTGACACCTTCTCCAGCCTTGGGAACACCGTTCTCGACGACATACCATAGGTCGACGTCAATGGCTTCAAGATGCATGCGCATCTTATTCTTCCAGTAGGGATATTCAGTTCCATCGAAGACGGGGCACGTAGCGGAGACCTTGATTATCCCTGCAGTCGACATAGCTAAAACTCCAGGTGGTTAAACCGAATCACACAGAACAAGGGAGAACCTTGCTCTGATACCAATTGAAAGTGCATTATATCGACTAGAGGGGGGTGAATAGGCGATTTTTATGAAAGTCTTCAAAACGTGAGAGTTATGAAGACAAACAGCGAAGATTATGCCTTTTACTATGCAGCGGAAGTTAGATTACACTAGGCCAGCCATGGTCATGTATTCAATAGAGTGAAAGTACAATGACAAACAACTGCAGTGTAATAAGGATCAGGTAGGAAGAAGTTATGAAGCCAAACAGTTCAAACATACACGTTGTGAAGACAAGAGATAAAGCAAGCATGCAATGGCTTCACAATGTGTAATAGTAAGAAAAGGAAGTGAAGATGAAACCAGTGACTCGTTGAAGACAATGATATGTTGGACCAGTTCCAGTTGCTGTGACAACTGTATGTCTGGTTGGAGCGGCTAGGTATTTAAACCTTAGGACACACAGTCCCGGACACCCAGTCCTGAACACACAGTTCAGGACACCAAGTCCTCACCGTATTCTCCTTGAGCTAAGGTCACTTAGTCCTCGCCCAATCACTCTGGTAAGTCTTCAAGGTAGACTCCCAAACCTTCACAAACTTCATTCACTGGCAATCCACAATGTCTCTTGGATGCTCTGAACGCGACGCCTAACCGTCTGGAGGATTCACAGTCCTCAAGTGTAATAAGTCTTCAGATCACACAGACAAGAAGACTCAAGTGATGCCCAATTTGCTCTGGCTCTGGGTGGTTAGGGGCTTTCTCCTCACTAGGAATTTTCTCTCAAAGGCTTCGAGGTGGGTTGCTCTCAAACGACAAAAGCCATGCACTGAAATCTGAGCAGCCAACCGTTTATGGTTGTGGGGGTGAGCTATTTATAGCCACTTGGCAACCCGACCTGATTTGTCTGAAATGACCCTGGGTCACTAAGGAACTGACACGTGTCTCAACGGTCAGATTTCAAACTCTCATGGCAACTTTGCTTGGGCTACAAGCAAAGCTGACTTGTCCGGCTCTGGACAAGATTCGCTCTCATTGTCTTCGTTCGAAGACATAGGTTTTTGATTTAGGCATCACTTCAGTCATTCTGACTGGTTCTCCTGGACCCCACTTAACAGTACGGTGGTTCCTATGACACAACACAAAAGAAAAAGAACTACGAAAGATCTAAGTCTTCGAGTTCCATAGGCTTCATAACGTGTCTTCTTTTGTCATAGTCTTCAATGTGAATATCTTCATAAACCACCTTTGTCTTCAATGTCTCCATACATTTTTAGGGTCATCTCTGGTAGTAAAACCGAATCAATGAGGGACTTCTACCTGTGTTTTCCTGCAATTCTCACAAACACAATAGTCCCTCAACTAGGTTTGTCGTCAATGCTCCAAAACCACTAGGGGTGGCACTAGATGCACTTACAGGTCCAAGCTGGATGGACCCGGCGTACTTTGTTTGAATGGCTTTTTCTGCTGACCGGGTTTAGAGCCTTTGAATCCGGCATTGGCTGCCGTATCCTCGGTATTTTCGCTATTAATGTGGCGCTTATGTTTGTTGCGACGTGACCTGCTATTGCCGTCCTTGGTATCAGAGGTACCATGGTTCTTTGATATGTTATTACTGCGACCCAGCCAGCTGTCTTCTCCCGCACAAAAGCGGGTCATGAGCGTCGTGAGAGCTGCCATAGATTTCGGCTTTTCCTGACCAAGGTGCCGGCCTAGCAACTCGTCTCGGATGTTGTGTTTGAAAGCCGCTAAGGCCTCTGCATCTGGACAGTCGACGATTTGATTTTTCTTTGTAAGGAACCGAGTCCATAATTGCCTGGCCGACTCTTTTGGCTGCTGAATTATGTGGCTCAAGTCATCGGCGTCTGGTGGTCGCACATAAGTGCCCTGAAAGTTGTCGAGGAATGCGGCTTCCAGATCTTCCCAACAGCTAATGGAGTCCGCTGGCAAGCTGTTAAGCCAATGCCGCGCTGGTCCTTTGAGCTTTAGTGGGAGGTATTTGATGTCGTGTAAGTCATCACCGCGGGCCATGTGGATGTGGAGGAGGAAATCCTCGATCCATACTGCGGGATCTGTTGTGCCGTCGTATGATTCAATATTTACAGGTTTGAAACCTTCTGGGAATTGATGATCCATTACTTCGTCTGTGAAGCATAATGGGTGTGCGGCGCCTCTGTATTGGGCTATATCGCTATGCAGCTCGAATGGGTCTTGCCCGCTGTGTTCGGCCCGGACGGATTTGCTTTTACTGTATCTGGCGTGACGTTTATCGTCTCGCAGAGTTGTGCGCCCTTGTGATCCGTAGATCGATCTTGCATGCTTTGCTTTGTCCTCCAATATGTCTCGCAGGTCTGGCGTATCTCCCCATGCTTTTTTATTTGAAAGGCGTCGGGGTGGAGGTTGAGTTTTTGGCTGGAATGCCTCTCTATCGCGGCCACGAGGTGGCCGATCAGCCGTATCATATGCTTCTTCCTCCAGTCGGGGTAGTAACCTGCACTTTGGGTAATTCTTGGAGGGGCGCTCGAGTTTATATTCCTCGGCTGCGAGGACTTCAGTCCATCTGTCAGCTAGCAGATCTTGATCAGCTTGAAGCTGCTGCTACTTTTTCTTCAGGCTATTTGTCGTGGCCATAAGCCGGCGCTTGAAGTGCTCTTGTTTGACGGGATCCTCTGGTACGGCGAATTCATCATCGTTGAGGCTTGCCTCGTCTTCGGAGGGGGGCATGTAATTGTCATCCTCCTCCTCTCCGTCTACCGCTCTCTCAGGAGGGCTGGCTCCTCCATCCTCCTGCTCCAAATCTTGCTGGAGGGGATTGTTGTTGTCTTCGGCACTATCCGGAGTGTTATTATCTCCTGTGCCGGCATCACCACTTTTTCTTTGGCGGGACTTAGAGCGGCACCGCTGACGTCGGCGCTTGGGTTGCTTCTTGGAGGGGTCATCCTCCGTTATCTCGTCGCCGTTGCCTTCTTTGGGTGTATCCACCATGTATATGTCATATGACGAGGTGGCTTTCCAGTGCCCTATAGGCGCTGGTTCATGTTCGTCTCCTACATCGTCATCCATACCGTTGATGTCTTCGGAGTCGAAATCGAGCATGTCGGTTAAATCATCGACAGTGGCTACGAAGTGGGTGGTGGATGGGCGTCGAATTTCTTCGTCGTCCGCATCCCAAACCTGTTGGCCATAGTCTGGCCAGGGCTCTCCTGACAAGAAGAGAGACTTTAGTGAATTTAGAATGCCACCGAAGGGCGAGTGCTGAAAGATATCCGCGGCGGTGAATTCCATGATCGGCGCCCAATCGGATTCGATTGGCAGGGGCGCGGACGGTTCGGAGTCCGAAAAAGAGTCCGGCACCTTGGAGTCACAGGCTTCGCAGAGGATTAGGCTGGTGTTCGGCTCGATCGCCATTGAGACTGCAGCCCCTGAGGCGGTGTCTAGCCACCCGTCCTCGATTGGCGCAGTTGGCTCCGAGCTAAGGGTCGGAGCTGATGCGGGCGCGGCCTCTGGGGTACTGTTCGGCGGTAGAGCTAGGTCATACCCATCATGACAGTGCAGCGCGCCTGGCTGTGGCTCGAATCCGTCGAAGATCAAGTCTCCGCGGATGTCGGCCGTGTAGTTCAAACTTCCAAATCAGACCTGATGGCCAGGGGCGTAGCTTTCAATCTGCTCCAAATGGCCAAGCGAATTAGCCCGTGGTGCAAAGCCGCCGAACACGAAGATCTGTCCGGGGAGAAAGGTCTCACCCTGGACCGCATCGTTGTTGATGATCGGAGGAGCCATCGGGCCTAAAGGTGACGACACAGAGGAACTCTCAATGAAAGCACCAATGTCGGTGTCAAAACCGGCGGATCTCGGGTAGGGGGCCCCGAACTGTGCGTCTAGGCTGGATGGTAACAGGAGGCAGGGGACACAATGTTTTACCCAGGTTCGGGCCCTCTTGATGGAGGTAAAACCCTATGTCCTGCTTGATTAATATTGATGATATGGGTATTACAAGAGTAGATCTACCACAAGATCAGAGAGGCTAAACCCTAGAAGCTAGCCTATGGTATGATTGTATGTTGTCCTACGGACTAAAACCCTCCGGTTTATATAGACAGCGGAGAGGGTTAGGGTTACACAAGGTCAGTTACGAAGGAGGAGATATCCATATCCGTATTGCCTAGCTTGCCTTCCATGCCAAGTAGAGTCCTATCCAGACACGAGACAAAGTCTTCAATCTTGTATCTTCATAGTCTAACAGTCCGGCCAAAGGATATAATCCGGCTGTCCGGAGACCCCCTCATCTAGGACTCCCTCAGTCGTCATGACACCACAAGTGAAGAAGACAAACCCCAGACCACAGGCTTCATACAGACAGAAGACTCACCTGAGTCACACTAACGCAAATGTTTTGCAGGGAAACCATACTCATGCCTATGAATATGAGCGCATTTCATCAAACCGCCATGTTCATAAGACCAAGAACTACTCTGCTTATTCTTATGAGTACTATTGTCCACCTGCAAGACTATTTGCTAGGGCTCCAAAGCCAAAGTTCTCAGATGCTGCACTTAGACTCATTGCTTCGAAGCCACCCTTGAAGATGTGGGTGGCTAAGAAAGCTTAACTCTTTTTGCAGGGAAAGGTCTCCAGCCAAAAATCAAATGCGTCTGAAGCTATTGCTGGGAACCTTAAACATCTTGTAGGGCGCAAGATCAAATGCCCAAATGGTCTTATTACGTATTTTGCTCCTGAGTCGCTTGCTACTTGCCCTATCAATCCTAACCTCGATCTAAGCTTTCATAATCCACTTGCTCGTCAAATGTTTATGCTTCACAATTCTCTTCGTGAAGCCTATCCCCCTAACTGCACTGTAGGGTATGACACCAGCTGCTTTAGAATGGATTATTGATAGTGGATGTACTAATCACATGACTGGCAATCGAAGTCTTCTCATGGACTCAACCTTACGTCCATCTGACAAGAGTCACATCACATTTGCTGACACTGGTAAAAGCAAGGTATTGGGTCTAGGTAGAGTTGCAATCTCAAGGGATCAGCACATGGATAAAGTGATGCTTGTTGAATCCCTTGGTTTCAACTTAATGTCCGTCTCAATGCTTTGCGATTTGAATATGATTGTGATGTTTGGAAAATATCGTTGCCTTGTTCTAATGGAATCTGACAAGTCTGTAGTCTTTGAAGGGTATCGGAAAGATGATTTGTACATGGTAGATTTCTCAGCAGGACCACAGCTCGCCGTATGTCTTCTTACAAAAGCTTCAGAATGCTGGCTCTAGCATCGAAGGCTAGGGCATGCTGGCATGAGGAACTTGCATACTCATGCAAAGAAGAAGCACGTCATAGGCATCGAGGGTGTCAAGTTCAAGAGCGATCACTTATGCAGTGCCTACGAAGCAGGAAAGATGACGAGGGCCAAGCATCCCTCAAAGACAATCATGACAACGACTCAACCCTTTGAATTGCTACACATGGACCTCTTCGGTCCCACTCACTACTCAACTCTTACTACTACTGCTTGTCTCTATGGCTTCGCCATTGTTGATGATTATTCAAGATATACATGGGTGCATATAATCCTCTACAAGACTGAAGTGCAGGATGTCTTCAAACGATTCGCCAATCGAGCCATGAATAACTATGGCGTCAAGATCAAGCACATCAGAAGTGACAATGGCAGTGAATTCAAGAACACCGGCCTCGACACCTATCTTGATACTTTGGGCATCACTCATGAGTTCTCAGCTCTGTACACGCTGCAGTAGAATGGCATCGTGGAACGCAAGAACAGAACACTCATTGAGATGGCCCGGACGATGCTCGATGAATACAAGACTCCAAGAAAGTTATGGCCTGAAGCCATTGATACTGCATGCCATGTCATCAACCGTGTTTATCTTCACAAGCTTCTGAACAAAACATCCTATGAGCTCCTCACTGGTAAGAAGCCAAATGTCAGTTACTTCAGAGTATTTGGTGCCAGGTGCTGGATCAAGGATCCACATCACACTTCAAAATTTGCACCGAAAGCACATGAAGGTTTTATGCTTGGTTACGAAAAGGATTCGCACTCCTACAGAGTCTTCAACCTCTTTCACTATAAAGTGGTTGAAACTGTGGATATGCGGTTTGATGAGACTAACGGCTCGCAAAGAGAGCACCTGTCAAATGTGCTAGATGAAGTTCCATCCAGTGAATCCATCAAGCTTATGGGAACTAGAGAAATCATACTGTCTGAAGCACAGCCTGAAGAGGAACTTATCATCTCTGCACCAAATCAACCTGAAGACAATGCTCAGCCTGAAGACAATCCTTCAAATGATGACAATGATCAGCAAGAGCAAAATCTTCGTCCTGTTCATCCTCGTGTTGCAAATGAAGTACAGATTGAGAAAATAATTGATAGCATCAATGCACCTGGTCCACTCACTCGTTCAAGGGCAACACAACTAGCAAATTTCTATGGGCACTTTGCATTCGTCTCAGTATCTGAACCCAAGAAAGTTGATGAAGCCTTCATGGAACCTGAATGGATTCAAGCTATGCAAGAAGAGCTTCAACAGTTTGAGCTGAATAATGTATGGGAACTGGTCAAGCGTCCTGATCCTCGTAAACACAATATCATAGGCACTAAATGGATATATCACAACAAGCAATATGAGCATGGTCAAGTTGTCAGAAACAAGGCTCGTCTCATTGCTCAAGGATACACTCAAGTTGAAGGAATTGACTTCGATGAAACATTTGCTCATGTGGCTAGGCTTGAAGCCATACGCATACTGCTAGCCTATGTAAATCATCATAACATCCTTTTGTATCAAATGGATGTGAAGAGTGCTTTTCTCAATGGCAAGATTGAAGAAGAAGTGTATGTTGCACAACTGCCTGGCTTTGAAGATCCAAAACATCCTGACATGGTTTAGAAGCTCAACAAGGCACTGTATGGCCTCAAACAAGCCCCTTGTGCTTGGTATGACACACTCAAGGACTTCCTGAAGAGCAAAGGCTTCAAACCTGGTTCCCTGGATCCCATGCTCTTCACGAAGACATATGATGGTGAACTTTTTGTGTGCCAAATATATGTGGATGACATTATCTTCGGCTGCACTAATCAGAAATACAGTGATGAGTTTGGATACATGATACAAGAGCAATATCAGATGTCCATGATGGGTGAGCTAAATTTCTTCCTTGGTCTTCAAATACGACAGCAATGCAACGGCATCTTCATATCTCAAGAGAAATACCTCAAGGATTGCATGAAGAAGTTTGGAATGCAAAACTGCAAAGGTTACACGACGCCAATGCCTACCAAGAGTCATCTAGATTCTGACGCCAATGGTAAAGAGTTCGATCAAAAGGTATACTGCTCCATGATTGGTTCCTTGCTTTACTTATGTGCATCTAGGCCAGATATCATGCTTAGTGTTTGCATGTGTGCCCGATTCCAAGCGGCACCAAAGGAATCGCATCACTTAGCTGTGAAGCGAATTCTTTGATATTTGGCTCACACCCCAACACTAGGATTATGGTATCCAAAGGGCTCAGAGTTTGATCTAGTTGGATTCTCAGATGCTGATTATACTGGTGACAAGGTGGATCGCAAGTCTATATCAGGCACATGTCACTTTCTGGGACGATCACTTGTGTGTTGGTCTTCAAAGAAGCAGAACTGTGTATCTCTCTCCACTGCTGAATCTGAATACATTGCTGCTGGATCTTGCTGTGCTCAGCTTCTATGGATGAAGCAGACACTCAAACACTATGGCATTTATCTGAAGCAAGTGCCACTCTACTGCGACAATGAAAGCACCATCAAGACCGCCAACAACCCAGTTCAGCACTCGAAGACAAAGCACATTCAGATCCGTCATCACTTTCTCAGAGATCATGTCATGAAGGAAGATAGTGATATCATTCAAGTTAGCACTGAAGAGCAACTGGCAGATATCTTCACAAAGCCATTGGATGAGAAAAGGTTTTGCAAGTTGCGGTGTGAGCTAAATATCTTGGAATCCTCAAATGTCCTGTGATCATGCACACATCCTAACACTTATGCATGTTGATGACTTAGATGTGCAAACACACAATGTAACATATATCTTCAACAAATGAAGACTTACACTCTAAGTGTGAATACATTAACGTGGAATTTGACTTTGGAGCGCCATGATAATTGTGCGCCGTGTCTGGGTCTAATACTTCCTATACGGTGGGTAACGCCACCACCAAACTTTTGTTTGGAATAATTTCTGTTGGCATTGCATTTGCAAAGTCTTCGCATTTGGTTTGTCTTCATTGTTAACATGACTTCATGTTTATCTTCAATATACTAATTTGGTTTCTGTCCTCTACAACATTCACTTATAGCTATGTCTTCTAGTTGAATCTTTTGAACTAAGTGAATGTGATCGGACCTTGACCTTTCTATGCTCCCATCTTAAGTCTATCTATCCAAATCATATGCATTCTATTGAAACTGTCGAATGTCTTCGCTGCGTCCTTGTCAGCAGAAGATACAGAGACAAACATTAAATCTGTTTTAAATGCTCAATCCTTTTTACCTGAAACCCGAAGAAGCGGGAACGACCACCCGACAATCCAGGCGTGCGTGGGAACGTGGAACAACCTCCAATGTGTTGCATGATCGCCACGTGTCCTTCAGATGTGAACCGCCAGGGGCACCTGTGTAATAACTCTGTGCCGTCCCTGTCCCTATAAATACACGCCTCACCCCAGTCATTATCTCTTCTTCCACTCTCGCACAAACCCTAGTGCCACCGCTAACCCTCGACGACGCTGGCGACGAAGCGCTTAGCTGCCGCGACCTCACCGACACCGTCATCACGACGACCGCGGACATCTTCTTCTCCACCGTTGTCGTATGTGTCCTCCGTCTCCAAGTTAGGGCACGGAAGATCGAACTGCTCGGCCTCCTCTCCCACTCCATCTAGCAGTTCCTCGTGTGGTAAATAAAACCTCTTTTTACAGTCTTTTTGATCCGATAGATTCATCCTTTCCAACCATAAGTGGTTTCGGTTGCTACAAAATTGGATCTATCCTGTTCTGCATCTCATAGCATGCCTAGTATGTTCACTTATGCTTCACAAAGTAGTTAGATTCCTCACTTGTACTTATTTGTGGGTTCGTACAAATCTGGAACCAACTCACTACATATGAGTGAATGTCTTCGCACTATGAGGTAAATGTCTTCTAAACTGATTTATCTTCAAAATCTTGTAAGAATGCATATGACCTCTTCCCCTTCCCTCGCATCTCTAATGCTGTCACAGGTACATGTCCATGGGAGAATCCCTTGGTTCTCATAGTCTGCATTCATTTGTAGAGTTCTTATAGCGTCACATAAATTCTCTTGAAGCCAGTTCCTGTCTGACCAGTAGACGGAAGACTTCGACAGTGTTGAAGCCTTTCAGTCTAAACTTCATGACAACTCAAAAATCAGTCAGGAAGGGCAGCAGACAATGCCGTGGAAACACTGCTAAGGACCTGCCACCGGATCTCTATGAGTTATACAAGTCAGATCCAGAAGAAACCTATGGAGAATGCAATAACAGAATCCAATGGATTCGAAGACATTGGGCAGAGGAATGGTTCAAGTACATATTCGTCACCAAGGAGTATGCTGAGAAGAATGCCTTAAAGGGCCCCTGGGGAGATATAATATACAAAGGTCTTCATCCCAAGTCGAAGTCCGAAGCTATTGCTCAAGGATTCTACCCCTTCATGATTCGTGGACCTCAGCCTGCTAATGCCGACCCATCCTCTCTGTTATGGTGTCGTGAAGATAATCTGTTCAAGCACAACTATCAGGCTGCAAAGAACTCGGCCAAGGAAAACAAGAAGTCTTTGGGATTATACTTCAACCCAGGCCCCTCAGCACCACGAGCTGACGGCACACGTGAAGCTGAACCCAATCTTATTGGGCCCTTCTACAACTTAGAAGGTCTCATCACTCACATTCAGGTTCAAGGGGCAGCCGTGGACTACTCTGCAGATGACACTGATTCTGACGAAGTACCTGCAGCACCGAAGCCTGTGAAGCAAAAGAAACCAAAGGCTTCAAAGCCCTCTTCTGCACCAAAGGTCTCACGGGCGAAGCCTCTGGCCACTGCACCTCCTGAAGTCAGTGTGCGGTCTGAAGATCTCTCATGCATCTCCAAGTTTGACAAGTTGAAAAAGCCCATGCAACCCACTGGTCAAGCGCTGACTCCTACTGCTGTTTTGAGAAACGAGAATGACGCCATTGATTTGTCCAGCGACGACGATCTTGGCGATGACGCTCTAGAGCAATTGATAAAGAGCAAGCAAGAGGCGGAAATCTTCAATGATCTTCCTCTCTTTGATGTGGAGATCCTGTACAAGTTTATTGATGAGTGGTTTGACAGCCCAGATGTCAGTTTTGATGATCTTCAGCTTCCAATTGGCCTCAGCGTCTCCTTCCATGGAGCCATTGCTCCTGAGCTCACTCTTGCTCAAAAAATTGTTGAGCTGAGGCATAAGATCGATTATGAAAAGGCTCAGTTCAAGAAGCACATGGCCAAGCTCAATGTTGAAGACATTCAGAACTTCAAGGTCATGATGCATGAGCTCAAGGAGGCATTCCACAAGAAACGAGAAGAAGCAAAAGGTTCTCATGACCGCATGAAGAATCTTGCTGCCAAATGTGTTCAAGGCTACAATGAAGCTGAAAAGCGCAAGGCTTTGGGGCGACCAGGCATCGACCCCAGAATGGCTGCCAAGAAGAAGAAGAAGCCAGCTATGGCTGAACCAGAAGCATCAAGGCAGGAAGAACCTCGCATTGTCTTCCCAGCCAGTATGACAGGCTCGAAGCCTAAGGTCCCCACAATGGCTTCAGAATTCAAGAAAACTAGAGCAGCTGAAGCCGAAGCCAGAAAGCGCAACACCAAAGCCACCACTGATGATGCTCCCCCAACCAAGAAAACAAAAACAAAGAAGAGAGACCGGGCTGCTTCCATAGAGCCCCTTGTTGTCGAGCCAATTTCTATTGCTCGTCCTTCCTCTCATATCGAGAACGTCGTTTGGTAGTTCATGAGCCTGCTTTCACAGAGGCTCCTGAAGCTGAAGAGAATCCAGCTGTTGACCCCACCACAGCTGAAGACATTGGTCCTCACGACAATGTTGAAGATGATAGCTACGTCTTGAGCTTGTGTTGGTTTTCCTCGAAGAGGAAGGGATGATGCAGCAGAGTAGCGTAAGTATTTCCCTCAGTTTTTGAGAACCAAGGTATCAATCCAGTAGGAGCCCACGCTCAAGTCCCTCGTACCTGCACAAAGCGATAACTACTCGCAACCAACACGATTATGGGTTGTCAAGCCCTTCACGGTCACTTACGAAAGTGAGATCTGATAGATATAATATTTTTGGTATTTTTAGTATAAAGATGCAAAGTAAAAAGTAAAGGCAAAGTAAAAAAGCAAAACAATATGATGGAGATTGATATGATGAGAATAGACCCGGGGGGCATAGGTTTCACTAGTGGCTTCTCTCAAGAGCATAAGTATTCTACGGTGGGTGAACAAATTACTGTTGAGCAATTGATCGAATTGGACATAATTATGAGAATATCTAGGCATGATCATGTATATAAGCATCACGTCCGTGACAAGTAGATCGAAACGATTCTGCATCTACTACTATTACTCCACTCATCGACCGCTATCTAGCATGCATCTAGAGTATTAAGTTAAAAACAGAGTAACACCTTAAGCAAGATGACATGATGTAGAGAGATAAATTCATGCAATATGAAATAAACCCCATCTTGTTATCCTCGATGGCAACGATACAATACGTGCCTTGCTGCCCCTTCTGTCACTGGGTAAGGACACCGCAAGATCGAACCCAAAGTAAGCACTTCTCCCATGGCAAGAACTACCAATCTAGTTGGCCAAACCAAACGGATAATTCGAAGAGACTTGCAAAGATAACCAATCATACATAAAAGAATTCAGAGAAGATTCAAATATTATTCATAGATAGACTTGATCATAAACCCACAATTCAATGGTCTCAACAAACACACCGCAAAAAGAAGATTACATCGAATAGATCTCCACAAGAGAGGGGAAGAACTTTGTATTGAGATTCAAATAAAGAGAAGAAGCCATCTAGCTACTAACTATGGACCCGAAGGTCTGAGGTAAACTACTCACACTTCATCGGAGGGGCTAGGATGATGTAGAAGCCCTCCGTGATGATGGCCCTCTTCCGGCGGAGCTTCGGAACAGGCCCCAAGATGGGATCTCGTGGATACAGAAAGTTGCAGCGGTGTAATTAGGTTTTTGGCTCCTGTTCTGATCGTTTGGGGGTACGTGTGTATATATAGGACGAAGGAGTACGTCGGTGGAGCACCGAGGGGCCCACGAGGCAGGGGGCGCGCCCTGGGGGGCGCCCCCCACTCTCGTGACCTCCTCTTTGATCCCTTGCAGTAGGGTCCAAGTCTCCTGGATCACGTTCGGTGAGAAAATCACGTTCCCGAAGATTTTATTCCATTTGGACTCCGTTTGATATTCTATTTATCCGAAACACTGAAATAGGCAAAAAACAGCAATTCTGGGCTGGGCCTCTGGTTAATAGGTTAGTCCCAAAAATAATATAAAAGTGGAAAATAAAGCCCAATATAGTCCAAAATAGTAGATAATATAGCATGGAGCAATCAAAAATTATAGATACGTTGGAGACGTATCAGGCATCCCCAAGCTTAATTCCTGCTCGTCCTCGAGTAGGTAAATGATAAAAAAAGAATTTTTGATGCGGAGTGCTACTTGGCATAATTTCAATGCAAATCTTCTTAATTGTGGTATGAATATTCAGATTAGAAAGATTCAAGACAAAAGTTTATATTGACATAAAAATAATAATACTTCAAGCATACTAACAAAGCAATTATGTCTTCTCAATATAACATGGCCAAAGAAAGTTATCCCTACAAAATCATATAGTCTGGCTATGCTCCATCTTCCCCACACAAAGTATTTAAATCATGCACAACACCGATGACAAGCCAAGCAATTGTTTCATACTCTAACTTTTTCAAAACTTTTTCAATCTTCATGCAATACATGAGCGTGAGCCATGGATATAGCACTATAGGTGGAATAGAATGGTGGTTGTGGAGAAGACAAAAAGGAGAAGATAGTCTCACATCAACTAGGCGTATCAACGGGCTATGGAGATGCCCATCAATATATATCAATGTGAGTGAGTAGGGATTGCCATGCAACGGATGCACTAGAGCTATAAATGTATGAAAGCTCAACAAAAGAAACTAGTGGGTGTGCATCCAACTTGCTTGCTCACGAAGACCGAGGGCAATTTGAGGAAGCCCGTCATTGGAATATACAAGCCAAGTTCTATAACGTAAAATTCCCACTAGTATATGAAAGTGACAACATATGAGACTCTCTATATGAAGAACATGGTGCTACTTTGAAGCACAATATATGAGACTCACTATATCATGGCGCTACTTTGAAGCACAAGTGTGGAGAAAAGGATAGTAGCATTGCCCCTTTTTTGGCCTTCTTTTTTTATTTGGCCTTTCTCTCTTTTTTTGGGACAATGCTCTATTGAATGATGATCATCACACTTCTATTTATTTACAACTCAATGATTACAACTCGATACTAAAACAAAGTATGACTCTATATGAATGCCTTCGGCGGTGTACCGGGATATGCAATGAATCAAGAGTGACAAGTATGAAATAATTATGAACGGTGGCTTTGCCACAAATACTATGTCAACTACATGATCATGCTAAGCAATATGACAATGATGGATGTGTCATGATGAACTAGATGGTGGAAAGTTGCATGGCGATATATCTCTGAATGGCTATGGAAATGCCATAATAGGTAGGTATGGTGGCTGTTTTGAGGAAGGTATATGGTAGGTGTATGATACCGGCGAAAGTTGCGCGGTATTAGAGAGGCTAGCAAGGGTGGAAGGGTGGGAGTGCGTATGATCCATGGACTCAACATTAGTCATAAAGAAGTCATATACTTATTGCAAAAATCTAGAAGTTATCAAAGCAAAGTATTACACGCATGCTCCTAGGGGGATAGATTGGTAGGAAAAGACCATCGCTTGTCCCCGACCGCCACTCATAAGGAAGACAATCAATAAATAAATCATGCTCCGACTTCATCACATAACGGTTCACCATACGTGCATGCTACGGGAATCACAAACTTCAACACAATTATTCTTTAAATTCACAACTACTCAACTAGCATGACTTTAATATTATCACCTCCATATCTCAAAACAACTATCATGCTTCAATCTTTTCTTAGTATTCAACACACTCAAAAGAAAGTTTCACAAATCTTGAATACCAAGCATATTATTATTAAGCAAATTACCATGCTATTAAGAGACTCTCAAATTAATTTAAGTGAAGCATGAGAGATCAATAGTTTCTTTAAAACGAATCCACCACCGTGCTCTAAAAGATTTAAGTGAAGCACACAGAGCAAAATTATCTAGCTCAAAAGATATAAGTGAAGCACATGGAGCAAAACTACTTAGCTCAAAAGATATAAGTGAAGCACATAGAGCAAAACTATCTATCTCAAAAGATATAAGTGAAGCACATAGAGCAAAACTATCTAGCTCAAAAGATATAAGTGAAGCACATAGAGTATTCTATCAAATTTTAATTCATGTATGGCTCTCTCAAAAGGTGTGTACATCAAGGATGATTGTGTCATACTAACAAACAAATACACAAATAATACAAGACGCTCCAAGCAAAACACATATCATGTTGGTGAATAAAAATATAGCTCCAAGTAAATTACCGATGGGAGTGGACGAAAAGAGGGGATGCCTTTCGGGGCATCCCCAAGCTTTGAATTTTTGGTGTACTTGGATTATCTTGGGGGTTCCATGGGCATCCCCAAGCTTAGGCTCTTTCCACTCCTTGTTCCATGATCCATCAAAAGAATTCACCCAAAACTTGAAAACTTCACAACACAAAACTCAAAATAGAAAACTCGTGAGCTCCGTTAGCGAAAGAAAACAAAAGACCACTTCAAGGTACTGTAATGAACTCATTATTTATTTATATTGGTGTTAAACCTATTGTATTCCAACTTCTCTATGGATTATAAACTATTTTACTAGCCATAGATTCATCAAAATAAGCAAACAACACACGAAAAACAGAATCTTTCAAAAACAGAACAGTCTGTAGTAATCTGTAGCTAGCGCAAGATCTGGAACCCCAAAAATTCTAAAATAAATTGATGGACGTGAGAAATTTATCTATTAATCATATTCAAAAAGAATTAACTAAATATCACTCTTCAAATAAAAATGACAGCATTTCTCGTGAGCGCTAAAGTTTCTGTTTTTTACAGCAAGTTCAACAAGACTTTCCCCAAGCCTTCCCAACGGTTCTACTTGGCACAAACACTAATTAAACACAAAAAACACAACAAAAACAGAGGCTAAATAATTTATTTATTAAATAACAGCAAGGATAAACATTGGGTTGTCTCCCAACAAGCACTTTTCTTTAAAGCCTTATAGCTAGGCATAATATTTCAATGATGCTCACATGAAAGACAAGAATTGAAGCACAAAGAGAGCACCATAAAACATGTGACAAACACATCTAAGTCTAACATACTTCCTATGCATAGGCATCTTATAGGCAAACAAATTATCAAGGCAAGCAAAAACTAGCATATGCAAGGAAGCGGAAAGAAACAATAGCAATCTCAACATAACGAGAAGTAATTTAGTAACATGAAAGTTTCTACCACCATATTTTCCTCTCTCGTAATAATTACATGTAGGATCATAAGCAAATTCAACAAAATAGCTATCACATAGAATACTTCCAACATGATCCACATGCATGTAAAGTTGACACTCTTCCAAAATAGTGGGATTAACATTAACTAAAGTCATGACCTTTCCAAACGCACTTTTATCAAAAACTTCATAATATTGAACATTCTCCAAATATGTGGGATCTAAAGTTGACATTCTTCCAAACCCACTTTCAATATTATTGCAAACATTATAATCAATCTCATATTCATCATGGGGCTTAAATAAATTTTCAAGATCATAAGAAGAATCACCCCAATCATGATCATTGCAACAAGTAGAGGACATAGCAAAACTAGCATCCCCAAGCTTAGGGTTTTGCATATTATTAGCACAATTTATATTAATAGAATTTATACTATCATCATTGCAATCATGCTTTTTATTCAAAGATCTATCGTAAATCACTTCATGAAGTACTTCATCACACTTTTCAGATTCACAAATTTCAAGCAAAACCTCATAAAGATAATCTAGTGCACAAAACTCACTAGCAATTAGTTCAACATAACTGGATCTTTTAAAAAGATTAGAAAGCGGATGAGGATCCATAGATCTTTAGGTTCTCTGTTTAGTAATAAATAAATGACTATTCCAACCATACGAGCAAACAAGAAACGGGCAAAAGAGGCAAATAGAGAGGGGGGATAGAGAGAGAGAGGGCGAATAAAACGGCAAGGGTGAACTGGGGGAGAGGAAAACGAGAGGCAAATGACAAATAATGTAATGCGAGAGATAGGGATTGTGATGGGTACTTGGTATATTGACTTTTTGCATAGACTCCCCGGCTACGGCGCCAGAAATCCTTCTTGCTACGCCTTGAGCTTGCGTTGGTTTTCCCCGAAGAGGAAGGGATGATGCATCAGAGTAGCATAAGTATTTCCCTCAGTTTTTGAGAACCAAGGTATCAATCCAGTAGGAGCCCACACTCAAGTCCCTCGTACCTGCACAAAGCGATAGCTACTCGCAACCAACGCGATTAGAGGTTGTCAAGCCCTTCACAGTCACTTACGAGAGTGAGATATGATAGATATAATATTTTTGGTATTTTTGGTATAAAGATGCAAAGTAAAAAGTAAAGGCAAAGGAAAAAGCAAAACAATATGATGGAGATTGATATGATGAGAATAGACCCGGGGGCCATAGGTTTCACTAGTGGCTTCTCTCAAGAGCATAAGTATTCTACGGTGGGTGAACAAATTACTGTTGAGCAATTGATAGAATTGAGCACAATTATGAGAATATCTAGGCATGATCATGTATAAAGGCATCACGTCCGTGACAAGTAGATCGAAACGATTCTGCATCTACTACTATTACTCCACTCATCGACCGCTATCCAGCATGCATCTAGAGTATTAAGTTAAAACAGAGTAACGCCTTAAGCAACATGACATGATGAAGAGAGATAAATTCATGCAATATGAAATAAACCCCATCTTGTTATCCTTAATGGCAACGATACAATACGTGTCTTGCTGCCCCTTCTGTCACTGGGTAAGGACACCACAATATCGAACCCAAAGCTAAGCACTTCTCCCATGGCAAGAACTACCAATCTAGTTGGCCAAACCAAACAAATGATTCAAAGAGACTTGCAAAGATAACCAATCATACATAAAAGAATTCAGAGAAGATTCAAATATTATTCATAGATAGACTTGATCATAAACCCACAATTCATCGTTCTCAACAAACACACCACAAAAAGAAGATTACATCGAATAGATCTCCACAAGAGAGGGGAGAACTTTGTATTGAGATTCAAAGAGAGAGAAGAAGCCATCTAGCTACTAACTATGGACCCGAAGGTCTGAGGTAAACTACTCACACTTCATCGGAGGGGCTAGGATGATGTAGAAGCCCTCCGTGATGACAACCCTCTTCCGGCAAAGCTCCAAAACAGGCCCCAAGATGGGATCTCGTGGATACAGAAAGTTGCGGCGGTGGAATTAGGTTTTTGGCTCCTGTTTTGATTGTTTGGGGGTACGTGTGTATATATAGGAGGAAGGAGTACGTCAGTGGAGCACCGAGGGGCCCACAAGGCAGGGGGCGCATCCTAGGGGGGCGCCCCCCACCCTCGTGACCTCCTCTTTGATCCCTTGCAGTAGGGTCCAAGTCTCCTGGATCACGTTCGGTGAGAAAATCACGTTCCCGAAGATTTTATTCCGTTTGGACTCCGTTTGATATTCTATTTATCCGAAACACTGAAATAGGCAAAAAACAGCAATTCTGGGTTGGGCCTCCGGTTAATAGGTTAGTCCCAAAAATAATATAAAAGTGGAAAATAAAGCCCAATATAGTCCAAAACAGTAGATAATATAGCATGGAGCAATCAAAAATTATAGATACGTTGGAGACGTATCAATGATGAAGTCCTTCCTCAGATCGAGCACAATTTGGTATCATCGCCTGTTCTCACAAACAGCGAACTCATCAGCATTGGTCGTCCATTGACGCCAATTGCTCAGGATGACTCATGGGCTAATCACCCTCAAGAATCCCCTCGTGCTGAAGAAACACCAGTCACTCCCCCACCACAGGTCACCACTTTGGTGATTGATAGTGAAGACTTTGAGGCCCAACCAACTCCATCTTCACAGGCGTCGTCGGCATTTCGCAGGCTTCGCAAAGGACCTAGGCCACAGGTCACATTGTCAAGTGTTCCCGAAGGAGAAGAGCGCCAATCCGTCTCACGCGAAGTCTTTCCTGAAGCCTCTCCTACTGTGAACATTCCTGAACCTGAAGCCAAAGCGGCTGAAGATATTCCGGCTGCATCAGCCGATGAAGAAGAAGAACCACGTGATGAAGAAAGAGTTGCTACACCCCCGTCCAACCCTGAAGTTGTTCTCGAGGAGAACGTGTCTGACCCTCCAGCTCCTGAAGTGGAGGTTACCAATACTGAGGCAGCCACCAACACCAACACCGAAGCCAATGACGTTGTCATGGCTAAAGCTAATGTGGCGCCTGAAGCTAATGTGGTGCCAGATGACGCTGCACCTGAAGCCAATGCAGCACCAGAAGCAAATCCGCTGCCTGAAGCCAATGCCTCTGCTCCTGTACCTCCTCCAAGGCCACACACCATCGAGCAAGCATATGATCGTGGACAGCTTGTTACCGTCCGCTGGCCAATCCTGGTTCCTCCGCCTGCTCCCGGACCTCAGTTTGCCTATCATGTGGAGCACATGCCTCAGGTCCAGAAGCCAAAGCCAAGGCTACCACGGTTTCCAGGTACTGCAACTTCACCAGGATCATTTAATCTGAATGGATTCAAGGCACATAACACATTCTTCAACAGTACCAAGAACCCCTACACAAGGCCAAGAATCTCTTCAGACCGATTCTAGAGTTATCAGCAGCGAAGCTATTATTCATGCATCTTGTACAATCAGGGACTCATCTTCCCTCACATGCATCTTGACTGTGAAGCCATTGCTGGACTGCCATGCCTTGAAGAAGCCCTTGACTGCTTCCGTGATGCGGGTCTGCTTAATTTTGTGACTGCAAAGGAACACTGGAATGAAGAACTTCTGCTTCAATTATATGCTACCCTCCACATTCATGGATACAACAGGGATCCGAAGACTTGGATCCTTGAGTGGATGATAGGAGATGTTCATCATGAAGCTAAATCTCAAGACATCATTGAGCTCACAGCCCTGCCCACTCCTGGTGAATACTATGAACCAGGTTGTCAACAACACTAGAATGCTTTGGAGAGCATTTTCTAGAAGCCAGAACCCAACATGAGTCAAATGCTGAGCATGATGAAGCCTTTGCCACGCGACGCTGAATACCCAACTGAATTATTTGTTGAAGACCTAGAGTATCTGCCCCGCACCATTTATCATATCATCAGAAAGACTCTATGGCCTGTCAAAGGACATTCATCTGCAGCGAAGCTTAAAGGAGCAATGAAGACTTTGGTTTTCTATATCTTCAATGGCATAAGCTTCAATGCTCAAGACTTCTTCATCAGGCAGTTGGCTGCATCTGGCTCCGACATTTTTGGTCTGAAGTTCTATGCTCCGTGGGTAATGCGCCTTATCAAGCTTCACTCTGCCTTCAACTATCAGCCATCTACGCGCAATCATCTTGTATTCTTGCCAGAGGTTGATCTGTCTATTGAAGCTATTTACCCACAGCCTGCTAAGGATCCAATCTATCTTCACACTGTTGATCGTCAAAGCTTCACCCAGCCCATTGAAGGAGTTCAGTCAGTCTCTCGTGCTTATCCCTTGGCTGGTAAGACACGTGCCCCTCGCGCCCAAACTGACGCCACTGGAAGCACCATTTCCCAAAGGCCTCGGAAGTGATCTCGTGTTCTCAATGACCAAGAGCTTCTCCTCGTCGCGCTACATCAGAAACATGATAAGCATCATGACTGGCTTAAGCGTCAGATGCAAAGCCTCTTGGTGGACGTCAATCGCATTCGCAATCTTGCCACCAAGAATGCCTTTGTTACACATGAAACCTGTCGAAGGTCCTGGAAGAGTTTGACTCTGCTCACTGCTGAAGAAGATCTTCAAGACGATGGCTTCACAGAAAGATTCAAGTTTGACTCCACTCCTCCAAGGAATGCTCACTTGCGTCGGACTCCCTCCCTTGAAGACTCTGACTATTCTTCCTCAGCTGCCATGGTGAATGCCAGAGTTATCGATGATCAAGATGATGCCACTTCATCACCTCCACCTTCAGCGCGTCTCGACACTGCACCAAGTTCTTCTGCACCACCAAACCTCAACGACGACCCTGCTGCTTCGCCTTCACCTCATGTGAACGAGTAGAAGCTCTATGTCTTCAAACCTTTTTGGTCATTACTGACAAAAGGGGGAGAAGCATATGAGTTGATAGTCTTCAAGCGGGTCCATATGGGTGGTTGCTTTACTTTTTGCTACTTTTGCCAAGTGCTTACAACTCTCGCTTTTGAAACATTTGGTTTGTTTTGAGTTGTAACACTTAAACTTGATGGTCGTCTGCCACCTTTTTCGACACTATGTGATGCGATGATAAATTCCGCACGTGCGACGATAAATTCCGCACGAAGTCATTTTGCAGACGTCCATTTTCCATTATGCATGTCATTATCTTCATTACATCATTTCATGCATGATGAATTTTCTTCATAAGTAGAAGAGGACCTCCGCAAGTACAACCTGCCATGTGCATTTGCATTCAAAAGCAAAATACTTACATGCACATCTTCAGGGGGAGCCTTTCTGCTACTTACGAAGACAATACTTAAAACCTTTACAATTTTACATATTTCTATCCCCGTTGAAAACTTCAACCAGTTTGTCATCAATCACCAAAAAGGGGGAGATTGTAAGTGCATCTAGTGCCACCCCTAGTTGGTTTTGGAGTATTGACGACAAACCTGGTTGAGGGACTAATGTGTTTGTGAGAATTGCAGGATAACACAGGTAGAAGTCCCTCATTGATTTGGTTTTCCTACCGGAGATGACCCCTAAAAATGTATTAAGACATTGAAGTCAAAGGTGGTATGTGAAGACATTCACATTGAAGACTATGACAAGAGAAGACATCGCGTGAAGACTATGGAGCGCGAAGACTTAGTTGTTTCGTCGTTCTTTTTCTTCTTTGTTGAGTCATAGGAACCACCGTACTGTTAAGTGGGGTCCAAGTGAACCAGTCAGAATGACTGAAGTGATGCTTAAACAAAATCCTATGTCTTCGAGCAAAGACAATGAGAGCAAATCTTATCCAGAGCTGGATAAGTCAACTTTGCTTGTAGCTCAAGTAAAGTTGCCGTGTGTGTTTGAAATCTGACCGTTGGAACACCTGTCAGTTCCTTAGTGACCCAGGGTCATTTCGGACAAATCAGGTCGGGTTGCCTAGTGGCTATAAATAGCCCACCCCCTACACCATAAATTGGTTGGCTGCTCAGAGTTAGTGCACGGCTTTTGTCGTTTGAGAGCAACCCACCTCGAAGCCTTTGAGAGAGAAATCCTTGCGAGGACAAAGCCCTAAACACCCAGAGCCAAAGAGTGTTAGGCATCACTTAAGTCTTCTTGTCTGTGTGATCTGAAGACTTATTACACTTGAGGACTGTGAATCCTCCAGCCGGTTAGGCGTCATGTTCTGAGCATCCAAGAGTCATTGTGGATCGCCGGTGAACGAAGTCTGTGAAGGTTTGGAAGTCTACCTTGAAGACTTACCAGAGTAATTGGGTGAGGACTGGGTGTCCTTAGCTCAAGGGGAATAAGGTGAAGATGCGGTCTTCTGAGTTGAATCTCAGCCTCCCTAACCAGACGTACGGTTGTCACAGCAACTGGAACTGGTACAACAAATCATTGTCTTCAACGAGCCATTGGTTCTATCCTCTCCATCTCTTTATTTACTGTTAGTCCTTGTGAAGTCATTGCCTGTTTGCATTATCTTTTGTCTTCACTGAGTGACTGCTTGTTCTGATTGGCTTCATACTATCTTCCATCCTGATCTATAATGCCTAGCTGCTATTAGTCTTTGTGCCTTCATTTCATTGAATACTTGACTATGGCTTGCTTAGTGTAGTCTACCTTCCGCTGCATGGTAATAGGTTTATTTCTATCGTTTGTCTTCGAAACTTCCATGTTTTGAAGACTTTCATAAAAATCGCCTACCCCTCCTCTAGTCGATCACTAGCACTTTCAGAGTTCATAGAGGGCTCCACCCATGAAGGGTCCACGAAGAAGCAACCTTGTCTATCCCACCATGGCCATCGCCCATGAAGGACTTGCCTCACTAGGGTAGATCTTCACGAAGTAGGCGATCTCTTTGCCGGTGCAAACTCCTTGGTTCAACTCCACAATCTTGACGGAGGCTCGCAAGTGACACCTAACCAATCTAGGAGACACCACTCACCAAAAGGTAATAGATGGTGTGTTCATGATGAACTACTTGCTCTTGTGCTTCAAATGATAGTCTCCCCAACACTCAACTCTCTCTCATAGGATTGGATTTGGTAGAAAGATGATTTGAGCGGAAAGCAACTTGGGGAAGGCTAGAGATCAAGATTTATGTGGTTGGAATGGAATATCTTGACCTCAACACGAGTGTAGGTGGTTCTCTCTCAGAAAATGTATGTTGGAAGTGTACGCATGTTCTGATGGATCTCTCCACGAATGAAGAGTGGGTGGATGGGTATATATAGCCTCCACATAAAATCTAACCGTTACACACAAATCACCGAACTTGGTGGGACCGAATTATAAAACTCGGTCAGAACGATTTAGTTCAAAATGTGAACGTTAGTATTTTCGGTGGACCGACATGTCAACTCAGTGGGACCGATTCCATTAGGGTTAGGGCATAACCTAATCTCGGTGAGATCGATTACACAAACTCGGTGGGACCGATTTTGGCAATCGACAAACAGAGAGTTGGTCAGGCAAACTCGATGGGAACGATTCGCTCATCTCAGTTAGATTGAAATGTTACGAAGGGGAAATAGAGAGTTTGCATTGCAATCTCGGTGGGACCGATCGCTCATCTCGGACAGAAGATTTTGGTGGGGCCGAGTTTGACTTTTGGTTTGGGACATATGTGGATATGAGAAAGTAGTTGAGGATTTTTGGAGCATATCACTAAGCATTTTGAGCAAGTAACTCATTAAGCAGCACCTCGCCCCCTTTTAATAGTATTGGCTTTTTCTATGGACTCAATGTGATCTTGGATCACTAAAAGTAAAATGTAGAGTCTTGTGCTTTGAGCTTGAGCCAATCTTTTGTCCTTAGCATTTTCAGGGGTCCACTTTCTAATCCATGCTATGCCAATCATTGAGCTTTCCTGAAATATTTATCTTAAAATAGCATTAGCTCAATGAGCTATATATTGTTAGGAATTACCAAAACCACCCAGGGATAGTTGCACTTTCAATATTCTAGGTCCCTCTCGGCGTGACAACATCCATCATCGTTTGGCCAAACAAACCGTGAATTGATCACGGGGATGCTGAGACATGAGAATGAGAAAATGGAACCAAAATGAGCAGTGTTGATCTCACAGAGATAGCGGTATATCTCACCTCAGGTTTTGTAAAGTATCGCAGAGTGAAAGGGACATCATATGATAACCAACAATTCACTCGAATATTCGTGTAAGTATAGGGATAAATATGGATGCCGATGGTTCTGTTGTTGATCATAGAATGAAAGGTGTTTTTCTTTCATGTCTATATTTTAAAGAACCTGCAGGGTAATAGGCTTCAGGATTTTTTGATAGAAAGACTATAAAGGGAGGCCCCTACAGTATAACCTGTGTAACAAACCCAAATTAGAAGTACCATGCCTTGAACCTGGGTGGGTGGGAAGGCATCAACTCCTTTCCACCACTAGGATATGCCTTATTGTGATTAACAAAATTATGATATGTTGAGTTCTATTGGAGTGAAGAATATGAGAAAATATTACCAGAATAGTTTTAGGAATAAAATAATTTGTTTCAGGAGAAACTAGAAGCGTCTCGGGGTTACCGGAAGGGTTTCAAAGAATACCGGGTAATGATATATAGGCGGAAAAAGTTTCTAGGGACCTAATACAAATAATAGAGGGCTCTAATATTGAATAAGAGGCCCCTAGGATTTCTTTAGGGGTTATGGGATAAAGAAAATAGGTAGAGGCATATTAGGGGAAAGTTAATGGGCCTAAGAGACCCAATAGGGGGGTGGATTAATTGGGAGAGGGACTCCCTCTCCCTTAGGGGCGCACCAAGGGAGGATCCCTTCCCATGTCGGCCACCTCCCCTCCCCTCCACCTATATAACACTGTAAGTGCATCTAGTGCCACCCCTAGTGGTTTTGGAGCATTGACGACAAACCTAGTTGAGGGACTAATGTGTTTGTGAGAATTGCAGGAAAACACAGGTAGAAGTCCCTCATTGATTCGGTTTTACTACCAGAGATGACCCCTAAAAATGTATGAAGACATTGAAGACAAAGGTGGTTTATGAAGATATTCACATTAAAGACTATGACAAAAGAAGACACGTTCTGAAGCCTGTGGAACTCGAAGACTTAGATCTTTTGTAGTTCTTTTACTTTTGTGTTGTGTCATAGGAACCACCATACTGTTAAGTGAGGTCCAGGAGAACCAGTCAGAATGACTGAAGTGATGCCTAAATCAAAAACCTATGTCTTCGAACAAAGACAATGAGAGCGAATCTTGTCCAGAGACGGACAAGTCAGCTTTGCTTGTAGCCCAAGCAAAGTTGCCATGAGAGTTTGAAATCTGACCATTGAGACACGTGTCAGTTCCTTAGTGACCCAGGGTCATTTCGGACAAATCAGGTCGGGTTGCCAAGTGGCTATAAATAGCTCACCCCCACAACCATAAACGGTTGGCTGCTCAGATTTCAGTGCACGACTTTTGTCGTTTGAGAGCAACCCACCTCGAAGCCTTTGAGAGAAAATTCCTAGTGAGGAGAAAACCCCTAACCACCCAGAGCCAGAGCAAATTGGGAATCACTTGAGTCTTCTTGTCTGTGTGATCTGAAGACTTATTACACTTGAGGACTGTGAATCCTCCAGATGGTTAGGCGTCGCGTTCAGAGCATCCAAGAGACATTGTGGATTGCCAGTGAACGAAGTTTGTGAAGGTTTGGGAGTCTACCTTGAAGACTTACTAGAGTGATTGGGCGAGGACTAAGTGACCTTAGCTCAAGGAGAATACGGTGAGGACTTGGTGTCCTGAACTGTGTGTTCAGGACTGGGTGTCCGGGACTGTGTGTCCTAAGGTTTAAATACCTAGCCGCTCCAACCAAACGTACAGTTGTCACAGCAACTGGAACTGGTCCAACATATCATTGTCTTCAACGAGTCACTGGTTTCATCTTCACTTCCTTTTCTTACTGTTACACATTGTGAAGCCATTGCATGCTTGCTTTATCTCTTGTCTTCACAACGTGTATGTTTGAACTGTTTGGCTTCATAACTTCTTCCTACCTGATCCTTATTACACTGCAGTTGTTTGTCATTGTACTTTCACTCTATTGAATACATGACCATGGCTGGCCTAGTGTAATCTAACTTCCGCTGCATAGTAAAAGGCATAATCTTCGCTGTTTGTCTTCATAACTCTCACGTTTTGAAGACTTTCATAAAAATCGCCTATTCACCCCCCCCTCTAGTCGATATAACGCACTTTCAATTGGTATCAAAGCAAGGTGCTCCCTTGTTCTATGTGATTCGGTTTAACCACCTGGAGTTTTAGCTATGTCGACTGCAGGGATAATCAAGGTCTCCGCTGCGTGCCCCGTCTTCGATGGAACTGAATATCCCTACTGGAAGAATAAGATGCGCATGCATCTTGAAGCCATTGATGTCGACCTATGGTATGTCGTCGAGAACGGTGTTCCCAAGGCTGGAGAAGGTGTCACTGCTGCTGATGTCAAGAAGTTCACTCTACTGGACTCTACCGCCAAAAATATCATCTGTGGCCATCTGACAAAAGGACAGTATGGCCGTGTGAGTGCCTTGAAGACATCCAAGCTGGTCTGGGACTGGCTCTCCAAGGTCAATGAAGGCGTCTCAACCCAGAGAGATCAAAGAATCAGTGTCCTTCGCAACCTCTTCAACCGCTTGAAGCGAAATGACAATGAGAATGTCCAGCACACATTTGATCGGCTCACTGACATCACAAATGAGCTTCAAGCCCTCTGCGCCACTGAGATCACCAAACATGAAATCGTCAAGACACTGCTGAGATCACTTGATAGTTCATTTGACATCCTAGCCCTGATGATTCAAGAACGTCCTGATTTCAAGACACTCGATCCATCTGACATACTTGAGAGGCTCAACACACATGAGTTTCAGCTTTCTGAAAAAAGAGATATCTACGGTCCAAACTATGGGAGAACTCATGCCTTGAAGGCAAAAGCTGTTTCCTCATCTGAAGAAGAATCTGACAGCAGTTCTGATGATCCTGAAGACATTGGAAGGGAACTTGCAATGCTAGTGAAGAAGTTCCAAAAATTCACCAAGAAGAAAGGCTTCAGAAGATCTTCACGATCAAGCTCAAGGAATGATGAAGCTTCTGCTCATGACTACAAGAAGAAAACATGTCACAAGTGCAAGAAAACTGGACACTTCATCTCTGAGTGTCCACAGTGGGACAATGAGAACAGAAGGAAGAAGAAGAGCAAGGAATATGATTCTGACGACAAAAAGAAGAAGAAATACTCAAAGTCTTCTTCCAAGTCTTCCTCAAAGTCTTCATCACACAAGAAGAGCTCATCTGGCAAGGCACGTGCGTTTGTTGGCAAGGAAATGGATTCAGAGGAGGAGTCCGCTTCTAAGGAGGCAGAGGTGGAGTCTGAGGAGGAGTCTGATTCTGGCATTGCGAGTCTGGCTACAGCATACGTCGCCAAGTCCATCTACAACACTGAAGACAATGACTTCATCACCGACACCAATGCAAGTGACAAGAATGACTCCACTCCTACCTACTACTGCATGGCACGCGGTGCCAAGGGTACGACACCAGCGACTTCAAAGTCTTCAGAATGGATTATTGACAGTGGGTGTACAAATCACATGACTGGCAAAAGAAGCCTTCTTATGGACTCAACATTACGTCCATCCGACAAGAGCCACATCACATTTGCTGACACTGGTAAAAGTAAGGTATTGGGTCTAGGTAGAGTTGCAATCTCAAAGGATCAACACATGGATAAATTCATGCTTGTTGAATCCCTTGGCTTCAACTTAATGTTTGTCTCAATGCTTTGCGATTTGAATATGATCGTAATGTTTGGAAAATATCGTTGCCTGGTACTGATGGAATCTGACAAGTTTCTAGTGTTTGAAGGGTATCGGAAAGGTGATTTGTATGTGGTAGATTTCTCAGCAGGACCACAACTTGCAGTATGTCTTCTTGCAAAAGCTTCAGAATGCTGGCTTTGGCATCGGAGGCTTGGGCATGCTGGCATGAGGAACCTCCACACCCTTGCGAAGAAGAAGCATGTCATAGGCATCAAGGGCGTCAAGTTCAAGAAAGATCACTTATGCGGTGCCTGTGAAGCAGGGAAGATGACAAGGGCAAAACATCCTTCGAAGACAATCATGACTACTACACAACCCTTCGAACTGCTCCACATGGATCTTTTCGGTCCCACTCACTACTCAACTTTTACTACTTCTGCTTGCCTCTATGGCTTCGTGATTGTTGATGATTACTCTAGATATACTTGGGTGCACATAATCCTTTACAAGACTGAAGTGCAGGATGTCTTCAGACGCTTCGCCAATCGAGCTATGAACAATTTTGGCGCCAAGATAAAGCACATCAAAAGTGACAATGGCACTGAATTCAAGAACACTGGCCTTGATACATATCTTGATACCTTGGGCATCACACATGAATTCTCAGCACCGTACATGCCACAGCAGAATGGCGTCGTTGAACGCAAGAACAGAACACTCATTGAGATGGCCAGAACGATGCTAGATGAATACAAGACTCCAAGAAAATTCTGGACTGAAGCCATTAACACTGCATGCCATACAATCAATCGTGTTTATCTTCACAAGCTTCTGAACAAGACATCTTATGAACTCCTAACTGGCAAGAAGCCAAATGTCAGTTACTTCAGAGTATTTGGCTCAAGGTGCTGGATCAAGGACCCACATCACACTTCAAAATTTGCACCTAAAGCACATGAGGGCTTTATGCTTGGATATGGAAAGGACTCGCACTCCTACAGAGTCTTCAATCTCTTTCATTATAAAGTGGTTGAAACAGTGGATGTGCGGTTCGATGAGACAAATGGTTCACAAAGAGAGCAACTACCAAATGTGCTAGATGAAGTTCCAGCTAGTGAATCAATCAAGCTTATGGGAACTGGAGAGATTATACCTTCTGAGGCTCATCCTGAAGAAGAACTTATCATCTCAGCACCTGATCAACATGAAGACAATGCTCAGCCTGAAGACATTCCTCCCTACAACAACACAGATCAGCAAGAGCAAAGTCTTCGCCCTGTACATCCTCGTGTTGCAAATGAAGTGCAGATTGACAGAATAATTGACAGCATCAATGCACCTGGTCCACTCACTCATTCAAGGGCAACTCAGCTAGCAAATTTCTGTGGGCACTTCGCATTCGTATCAATATCAGAACCCAAGAAAGTTGAAGAAGCCTTCATGGAACCTGAATGGATTCAAGCTATGCAAGAAGAGCTTCAACAATTTGAGCTGAATAATGTATGGGAACCGGTTAAGCGTCCTGATCCATGGAAGCACAACATAATAGGCACCAAATGGATATACCGCAACAAGCAAGATGAGCATGGTCAAGTTGTCAGAAACAAAGCTCGTCTCGTTGCTCAAGGATATACTCAAGTGGAGGGCATTGACTTCGATGAAACATTTGCTCCTGTGGCAAGGCTTGAAGCTATACGCATACTGCTGGCCTATGCAAATCATCATAACATACTTCTATATCAAATGGATGTGAAAAGTGTTTTTCTCAATGGCAAGATTGAAGAAGAAGTGTATGTTGCACAGCCACCTGGCTTTGAAAATCCAAAACATCTTGACATGGTATACAAGCTCAACAAGGCACTATATGGCCTCAAACAAGCCCCTAGGGCCTGGTATGACACACTCAAATACTTCCTGAAGAGCAAAGGCTTCATACCTGGTTCCCTAGATCCCACTCTTTTCATGAAGACATATGATGGTGAACTGTTTGTGTGCCAAATCTATGTGGATGACATTATCTTTGGCTGCACCAATCAGAAGTACAGTGAAGAGTTTGGATATATGATGCAAGAGCAATATCAGATGTCCATGATGGGGGAACTGAAGTTCTTCCTTGGTCTTCAAATACGACAACAACGCAATGACATCTTCATATCTCAAGAGAAGTATCTCAAAGATTGCCTGAAGAAGTTCGGTATGCAAGACTGCAAAGGCTTCACAACACCAATGCCAGCCAAACATCATCTAGGTCCTGACGACAATGGTAAAGAGTTCGATCAAAAGGTATACCGCTCCATGATTGGGTCTTTGCTTTATTTATGTGCATCTAGGCCAGATATTATGCTTAGTGTTTGCATGTGTGCTCGATTTCAAGCGGCACCAAAGGAGTCGCATCACTTAGCTGTGAAGCGAATTCTTCGATATTTGGCTCACACCCCAACTCTAGGATTATGGTATCCAAAGGGCTCAGAGTTTGATTTGGTTGGATTTTTGGATGCTTATTATGCTGGTGATAAGGTTGATCGCAAGTCTACATCAGGCACATGTCACTTTCTAGGACGATCACTTGTATGTTGGTCTTCAAAGAAGCAGAACTGTGTATCTCTCTCCACTGCAAAACTGAATACATTGCTGCTGGATCTTGCTGCGCTCAGCTTCTGTGGATGAAGCAAACACTCAAGGACTATGGCATTCATCTGAAGCAAGTGCCGCTTTACTGCGACAACAAAAGCGCCATCAAGATTGCCAACAACCCAGTTCAGCACTCGAAGACAAAGCACATTGAAATTCGTCATCACTTTCTCAGAGATCATGTTGTGAAGGAAGACATTGATATCATACACGTCAACACTGAAGAGCAATTGGCGGATATCTTCACCAAGCCCTTGGATGAGAAGAGATTTTGCAAGTTACAGTGTGAGCTACATATCTTGGAATCCTCAAATGTCCTGTGATCAGGCACACATCCTAACACTTATGCATATTGATGACTTAGATGTGCAACACACAAAGTACAGTATATCTTCATTCAATGAAGACATACATTCTAAGTGTGAATACATTAATGTGGAATTTGACCTCGGAGCGCCACGATAATTGTGCGCCGTGTCTGGGTCTAATACTTCCTATACGGTGGGTAACGCCACCACCAAACGTTCTATTTTGAAGTGTTTCACTCATGGCGTTACCTTGCAGTATCTTCACATTTGGTTATCGTCACTTTTGGTTTGGTTTCGAACATGTTTTCATGATTATCTTCACTACGTTTCTTGTATATATATATATATATATATATATATATATATATATATATATATATATATATATATATATATGCTAGTGTTCTGTCCTCTACAGCATTCACTTATAGCTATGTCTTCTTGGTTGAATCTTTTGAACTAAGTGAATGTGATCGGACCCTAATCTCTCTATGCTTTCTATCTCAAATTCTATCTCTCCAAGTCATATGCATTCTATTGAAACTGTCGAATGTCTTCACTGTGTCCTTGTCAGCTGAAGATACAGAGACAACCATAAAGTCCGTTTTTAATGCTCATTCCTCCACATAAAATCCGGAGAAGCAGGAACGACCGCCCGACAATTTAGGCGTGTGTGGGACGTGGAACAAACCCCAAACTTCCGCTAACTGGCCACACGTTCCTCAAATGCGAACCGCCAGGGGCACCTGTGTAATAGCACAGTGCCGCCCCTGAGCCTATAAATTCACACTTACCGCAGTCATTATCTCCTTCTTCCACCCTCGCAAGAACCCTAGCGCCACCGCTAGCACTCGACGATGCCGGAGACGAAGCACTTCGCTGCCGCAACCTCTCCAACACCATCCTCACACCGACCGCGGACATCGTCCTCTCCACCGTCGCCGTAGGTGTTTTCCATCGCCAAGTTAGGGCACGGAGGACTGAACTGCTCGACATCAACTCCCCTCCGTCTAGCAGTTCTAGTGTGGTAAATAAAACTTCTTTCTACAGCCTCTTTTGATCTCATGGTTCTGTCACTTTCTACCATAAGAAGTTTCTCTTCACTCTAGTTAGATCTCTCGTTGCATCTCATAACATGCTTAGTATATTCACTTGTGCTTCATAAAGTAGTTAGATTCCTCACTTGGAACCAACTTCTTATCTATGAGTGAATGTCTTCGCACGATGAGGTCAATGCCTTCTAAACTGATTAATCTTCAAAACCTTCTGAGAATGCATATGACCTCTTCCCCTTCCCTCGCACCTTAATGCTATCACAGGTACATGTCCGTGGGAGAATCCTTCGATTCTCATAGTCTGCATTCATTTGTAGAATTCCTACAGCATCACATAAACTCTCCTGAAGCCAGTTCCTGTTGGTCCAGAAAAAGAAAGCCTTTGAAGCCTTTGAAAGCTTTGAAGCCTTTCAAGTTAAAATTTATGGCTTCAGAAGCAGCAGCAAGGAAGGGGGGCAGACAGAGATGTGAAGGGACTTCCAAAGATCTGCCTGAAGACTTGGCAGAAATGTATAAAACAGATCCTGAAGAGAGCTATGGGCAGCGCAAGACCCGAATCCAATGGATTCGACGCTATTGGGTAGAACAATGGTTCAAATACCGCTTCGTCACCCAGGAGTATGCTGAAAAGAGTGCCATCAAGAGACCGTGGGGGGATATCTTATACAAGAACCTTGTACCCAGGACCAGAGATGAAGCCATTGCTCAAGGCTTCTACCCATGCATGGTCCGAGGACCACAGCCTGATGATGCACATCCGTCGTCACTTCTCTGGTGTCATGACGACAATCTATTCAAGCGCAACTTTCAGTTTGCCCAACAGTCAGCGAAGCTAAACAAGAAGAAATTTGGGTTAGACTTCAACCCTGGTCCCTCCGCACCAAGGGCAGATGGCACACGCGACGCGAAACCCAATGTCATTGGTCCATTTGCCAATCTTAAGGGCCTGATCACTCACATCCTAGTCCAAGGGACTGCCGTAAATGACCCTCCAGCTGACTCTGAGTCTGATGAAGCTCCTGCTGTGCCGAAGCCAAAGCAGACGAAGAAACCAAAAGCTTCAAAACCGGCCCCTGCCTCAAAAATCTCAAGGGCGAAGCCATTGAAAACTGCACCTCCTGAAGTCAGTGTGCAGTCTGAAGATGTATCCCGCGTCTCCAAGCCCCGGAAGGAAAAGGAGCCCCAGCAACAAACAGGCAAAGAGCTCACTGCTGCTGCCATTCTGCGGAGCGAAGCCATTGATCTATCAAGCGATGAAGATCTGGGAGATGACGCTCTCGAGCAGCTTATCAAAAGCAAAGAAGAAGCTGAAATCTTTAACAATTTACCTCTCTTTGATGTCGCCATCATCCACAACTTCATCGATGAATTGTTTGCCTCTCCAGACATCAGCTTCGAAGATCTGCAGCTGCCTGTCGGTCTCAGCGTCGCCTTCCAAGGCGCAATTGCTTCAGAACTGGCCATTGCTCAGCGCATTGTTGAGCTGAAGCAGAAAATTGATCATGAAAAGGCTTAGTGCAAGAAGCACATGGCCAGGCTCAGCGTGCAGGAAATGAAGAGCTTCAAAACCATGCTGCATGAGCTGAAGGAAAATTTTCTGAAGAAGCGTGCAGAAGTTCAAGGTTCACGTGAGCGGATAAAGTCTTTGGCTGAATGATGCGTGCAAGCCTACAACGAGGCCAAGAAGCGCAAGGCACTTGGGCGTCCTGGCATCGACCCCAAGATGACCGCGAAGAAGAAGAAGCAGCCTGCTGTGACTGAACCAGAGGCATCAAGGCAAGAAGCTATTCCGATTGTCTTCCCAACCGCCATGACTGGCTCGAAGCCAAAGAGCCGGTCAACCGCTTCTGAGCTTAAGAAGACACGGAATGCAGAGGCTGAAGCCAGGAAAAGGAAAAGCTCTGAAGCCTCTCCTACTGCCCCCAGCAAAGAGAAATGCAAGATTAAGAAATTTCGGGCTGCTCCCACAGAGCCCTTGATAGTTGAACCCCTCTCTGTCCTTCACCCCAATGCAGAAAGAAGACTGATGGTTCATGAGCCTGCTCCCACAGAGGCTCCTGAAGCTGAAGATATTCCAGCGGCCGACCCCATAGCTGCTGAAGACATTGGTCATCAAGACAATGTACAAGGTGATGTAGCCCTTCCTCAGCTTGAAACAAGCGAACTCATCAGTATTGGTCGTCCTCTGACGCCAATGGCACAAGATGAGTCATGGGCGGATCGCCCTCAGGAGGAAGAAGGCTTTGAGGTACAGCCCACTCCGACCTCACAAGCGTCGTCTGCGTTCCGTAGGCTTCGCAAAGGTCCACGGCCTCAAGTCCATACTGCAGAAATTGCGGTTGCATCAGCCGAAGACAATGAAGAAGCACCACCAGAACCCACTTCCCCGCTCCATCAAGATGCAGTTCTCCATGAGAACGTGCCTGAGGTTGTCCCTCCAACTACACAAGCGGAGGAAGAAAATGTTGCGGCTTCCACCACAAACACTGAAGCCAATGTGGAGCCCGCCCCACCAAATGCTTCAGCGGACAGCGAAGCTACCGAGCCAGACACTTCTATTCCTGAGTCTGCTGCAGGTCCTCAATTCGATTATCATATTGAGCACAGGCCTCATGTCCAGAAGCCAGTCCCAAGGCTGCCAAGGTTCCCATGTCCTACATCAGCACCTGGTTCCTTTGACATCAACAGCTTCAAGGTAGACAATACATTTTTCAATAGCTCCAAGAACCCCTATTCAAGGGAAAGGATTGTATCAGACAGGTTCTGGAGCTATTCTCAGTGCAGCTATTATTCATGCATCTTATACAACCAAGGCCGCATCTTTCGCACAAGCGCCTTGAGGTTGAAGCCATTGCTGGTCTGCCATGTCTTGAGGAAGCTTTGGATTGCTTCAAGCAAGTGGGTCTGCTGCCGTTTGTGACTGATGAAGAGCACTGGAATGAAGAGCTTCTGCTTCAGTTCTATGCCACTCTCCATATAAAAGGATACAACAGAGATCCGAAGACTTGGGTCCTAGAGTGGATGACAGCAATGTCCATCATGAAGCCAATGCATTTGATATCATTGAGCTCACCGGCCTGCCCACTCCTGGCGAATTCTTCGAGGAAGGTTGTCAATTATATTCTGAAACTATTGAAAGCATATTCCAGAGACCTGAACCAAACATGAGTCAGATGCTCTCAATGATGAATCCATTGCCTCAGGATGCACCCTATCCAACTGAGTTCTTCGTTGAAGACCTAGAGTACCTACCCAGGACCATATATCACATCATCCGACGGACTCTCTGGCACATTAAGGGACACTCACCACATGCCAAGATCGAGGGTGCAATGAAGACTCTCATATTCTATATCCTGCATGGCAAATGCTTCAACGCACAAGATCTCTTCATACGCCAACTTGCAGCGTCAGGCTCAGAATTATTTGGTTTGAAGTTCTATGCTCCTTGGGTGATGAGGCTAATCAAACTGCACTCTACAATCTCATATCAGCCCTCTGCCCGAAACCATCGGATCTTCTTGCCAGATGTGGATACCTCTGCTGAAGCAATATACCCTGAGCCTGCCAAGCAACCGATAAGTCTTCAGAATGCAGAACACCAGAGCTTCACGCAGAATGATGAAGGTGTTGAAGCCATATCCAGGGTATATCCGTAGGCTGGCACTACACGTGCACCAGCATCTACTGAAGCCACAGACAGCACAAATGCTCCAAGACCCAAGAAGCGTGCTCGTGTCCTCACTGACCAAGAGCTTCTTGTGGCCCTTCACCAAAAGCAAGATAGGCATCACGACAGGCTAAATCGTCAGATGAAGAGCCTCTTGGTGGATGTCAATCGTCTTCGAAACCTTGCCACCAAGAATGCCTTCGTTACACACGAAACCTGCCGTCGTACATGGAAAGGGCTCTCAATGATATGTACTGAAGCTGAACTTGAAGAGGATGGCTTCACAGAGCATTTCAAGTTTGACACCACACCTCCTAGAAGGGTTGTGATGCGCAACACACCATCACTAGAAGACTCTGAGTTCTCTTCATCTGCTGCCACAGTTACTGCAAGGATCATTGATGAAGACGACGATGCTACATCACCGCCACCTGCTTTAGCACATCCCAGCTCTGCACCACCAAACGACTCCACCGACCCTGTTGCGCCTGGGAACGCATAGCAAACTCTATGTCTTCAAACCTTTTTGGTCATTACTGACAAAAGGGGGAGAAGCGTATGATGTTTATAGTCTTCAAGCGGGTCAATATGGGCGGGTACCTTATGTTTTGTCATAATTTGCTTCGTGTTTACAACTCTTGTTTTTGCTTCATTTGGCTCTTTAAGTTGTAAACACTAAAACTCAATGGTCGTCTGCTACTTGTTTGCCACTCTGTTTGCGAAGATAAATTCCGCATGTGCGACGATAAATTCCGCACTTATCTCATTTTGCATACATCCATTTTCCATTATGCATGTCATTATCTTCATATACTTTCACATGCATAGTGGATTGTCATCATAAGCTGAAGAGGATCTCCACAAGTACAACCTGCCATGTGCATTTGCATTCCAAAAGCAAATTAACTTATATGCACATCTTCAGGGGGAGCCTTTGCAACTTATGAAGACAATTCCCTGTCCTTTACAAACTTCACACATTATATTCCCCGTTGAAAACCTCAACTAGTTTGTCATCAATCACCAAAAAGGGGGAGATTGTAAGTGCATCTAGTGCCACCCCTAGTGGTTTTGGAGCATTGACGACAAACCTAGTTGAGGGACTAATGTGTTTGTGAGAATTGCAGGAAAACACAGGTAGAAGTCCCTCATTGATTCGGTTTTACTACCAGAGATGACCCCTAAAAATGTATGAAGACATTGAAGACAAAGGTGATTTATGAAGATATTCACATTGAAGACTATGACAAAAGAAGACACGTTATGAAGCCTATGGAACTCGAAGACTTAGATCTTTCGTAGTTCTTTTTCTTTTGCGTTGTGTCATAGGAACCACCGTACTGTTAAGTGGGGTCCAGGAGAACCAGTCAGAATGACTGAAGTGATGCCTAAATCAAAAACATATGTCTTCGAACGAAGACAATGAGAGCGAATCTTGTCCAGAGCCGGACAAGTCAGCTTTGCTTGTAGCCCAAGCAAAGTTGCCATGAGAGTTTGAAATCTGACCGTTGAGACACGTGTCAGTTCCTTAGTGACCCAGGGTCATTTCGGACAAATCAGGTCGGGTTGCCAAGTGGCTATAAATAGCTCACCCCCACAACCATAAACGGTTGGCTGCTCAGATTTCAGTGCACGGCTTTTGTCGTTTGAGAGCAACCCACCTCGAAGCATTTGAGAGAAAATTCCTAGTGAGGAGAAAGCGCCTAACCACCCAGAGCCAGAGCAAATTGGGCATCACTTGAGTCTTCTTGTCTGTGTGATCTGAAGACTTATTACACTTGAGGACTGTGAATCCTCCAGACGGTTAGGCGTCGCGTTCAGAGCATCCAAGAGACATTGTGGATTGCCAGTGAACGAAGTTTGTGAAGGTTTGGGAGTCTACCTTGAAGACTTACCAGAGTGATTGGGCGAGGACTAAGTGACCTTAGCTCAAGGAGAATACGGTGAGGACTTGGTGTCCTGAACTATGTGTTCAGGACTGGGTGTCCGGGACTGTGTGTCCTAAGGTTTAAATACCTAGCCGCTCCAACCAGACGTACAGTTGTCACAGCAACTGGAACTGGTCCAACATATCATTGTCTTCAACGAGTCACTGGTTTCATCTTCACTTCCTTTTCTTACTGTTACACATTGTGAAGCCATTGCATGCTTGCTTTATCTCTTGTCTTCACAACGTGTATGTTTGAACTGTTTGGCTTCATAACTTCTTTCTACCTGATCCTTATTACACTGCAGTTGTTTGTCATTGTACTTTCACTCTATTGAATACATGACCATGGCTGGCCTAGTGTAATCTAACTTCCGCTGCATAGTAAAAGGCATAATCTTCGCTGTTTGTCTTCATAACTCTCACGTTTTGAAGATTTTCATAAAAATCGCATATTCACCCCCCCCCTCTAGTCGATATAAAGCACTTTCAAACACACACACACACATATACATGAACTGCTAACAAAATAATAATAATAATAATACACATACACACACACACACACACACGAGGGGCCCTCCATAGAGGACACACAAGTCCCTTGTCTCGGGCGCCCTCTCTCTAGTTCTTGTCTAGACTTGTTCTAGACTAGATCTAGTTCTAGTTTTCTCTTGTCAACATGATAGAGAAGCCTCGTGTGGTTATCTTTCCCTCCTCTAGTTCTCCGTTGACGTAAAGCTCTGGATGGCGAAGCGCTACCGGACCATGATGCTTGTACACGTGTAATCTGCAGAGAGATCGTGCTTTCAATATTTGTTCGAGGGATCGTTAGTGAGATGGTTCGAGGGCCTTTAAGAACGATCTACACCAATTCTCGTTCCGCTGCAACTCGAAGTTGGTAATGGATCTAACCTTGTATGCATCTTCATAGTGTTCCTATGATCTTGATCTTAGGTTTTTTTTGGTTTTTTTTACTATGTACCCCAACAGTGGTGTTCGTCCCCCCCTCTAATCTCTATTCCTCCACCTGTTTTCCACTAAAATCACATCAACTACCCCATGTCTTATTTTCTTATACTAAATAAAATCATGTTTTCTTTGGTTAGCCAATAGGTATTGAGTTTGTTGCAAAAAATAGGTATTAGTTTGAATATCAACTAAAGTCCATTTTTTGGTACACAATCACTTTAATAGTAAAATGACACATAAATCACATTGACCGCGTAAAAGACTCACTAAAATTTTAGCGCCGGTAATGTAAAGATTATGTCCCCTTTGCAACGCACTAGAAATTACCTAGTTCTCTTTAAAGTGGTGGAATTGAAGGGGAAAATGTAGTTTAAAATATATGAGTTCTTGACAGTCTTCCTTATAGATTTGGTCAAATCTTGATAAAGTAAGAGGAATGGAGGATGTTCTGCCGAGAGCTTCACAAACTAGTGGAATATATGAAAAGGTACTCCCTCTACATACAGACTGGAATGAGGGAACAAACACACAAACATACATTTATATACATCTAAATCAGAAAAAGTTAGACCATCTTATAATAGTGAGTAGAGGGAGTAATAAATACGTGGCACATTCCTCTTTTGGGGACTATAGTTTCAGTATAACTTACTTGCAACGCCTTTGCATTTTCTGATTTGTAGGTGCCCGAAGAAAGGCTTCTCACTTTTGATTAGGACGGATCCAGTAGGGTGTAGGGTGGGGTGGGTCACACCCTAAGATTTAGGCCCAACCCATATAACCATGAAGAAAAGAAACAAGAAGAAGAAATTTCAAGCTTAACTCACTTTTGGCCCACCCTAACAAATTGGGCTTGATTCGCCACTCCGGAGCAAACTAAACCGACCGTAGACCTCCTATTCCGCGCCTTTAGCGATGCCGCCGCGGAAGGCAACTGGCACTCAGTACCCCCCCCCCCTCTCCCCAAGGGCTCTCCTCGAGGAATCGAACTCCTGTCGTTACACTCATATATGTCTTGCTAACCACTAGAGTCACTGTGTGCCAGTGACTTGACTGATTGCAGCACAAAAAAATTAAGAACAACTATAGACGCACCATTTATTGCACAATATATTGTACTGTTTACTGTGTCACTTAGATTTTTGAATTACTTGAATACGTTTTGGAAAACTTTTTTTAAAAGAGTGGTATTTTTTGGAAGTTCATGGATTTTTAAAAAGTTCACGAACATGCAAAAAAAAAGTTTGTCTATTAAAAAGAAGTTCATGAATTCAAAATTAGTTCATGTATTCAATAAAGTTCATGAATTCAAAAAAGCTCACTCATTTGAGAAAAATTATGAACTTGAAAAAAGATGGCGAGTTTGGAAAAGGTACATGGATTTGAATTTTTTTGCAGATTTTGATTTTTTTTGTGAAATTGAAAATTTTTACAAATTTGAGAAAAGTTCGTGAGTTAAAAAAAATTACGGATTTGAAAAAGATCCTGAAATTTTAAAAAAAACACGAATTAGAAATAAATCAGAGCTAAAAGTTCATGAAGTTTGGAAAATATTCACAAATTTGAAGAAGTTCACAAAATTTGAAAAATTTAATGAAATGGAAAAAAGTTTAGAAAGTTTGAAAAAACGTTTGCGGATTTGGAAATATGTTCAGAGCTAAAAGTTCATGCACTTGAAAAATTTCATGGTTTTGGAAAAAGTTTACAGGCTAAAAAATTCATGAATTTTTGAAAAACAAAAAACAAAAAAGAGTAAGAAAAACCCGAAAGGAAAACCAAATCAAAAAACCAGACTGCACCGGCGACTTAGCGAACGTCGCGCGCGTTCTGCTTTGAAAAACGCCTGTAAGTGGCGCTGAGGGCGCTAAATACGATTCGGGGGTAACAGACCATACGCAACGTGGTGACTTTGTTAACACGTGCCACGGCATGCTAGTGTATAATGCCATCCACTTTGTTAAGGACACCTACTCCTTCTAATTCATATTAATTGTCGCCGATTTAACATAAAGTTGTATGGATCGGGAGTACTTTGCTTCAAATAGTAGGTTTAGGCCAATTTTAATATTAAAATCTGATCTAGTGCGAGGTAGAAAGTTCTCTGCATTCGAGGCCAGTTCATTTGTATCATCTACATATCACCACTGTTTCTGCAGTTACAGAAACTGGAAACATAGAATTCGCAAAAGTAGCTCACTCTAATTTGGGCACGAAATTGATGACTAAATTAAATTCCCATAGGCTCGTTTGTCAGCATTAGGTAAATCATGCACGCACTGGTCCGAGCTGCAACCTGTATATCTGCCTGACATATCTTGTTGCTTGGAGAAAAGCGTGCATCATTTCCCCCGGACGGCCCGGCGGGTGTCCTGCAGCTTCAGCTTGTTGGCGCCTGTAATCACACGGAGGCGCAGGTTCTGCTGGCGACGCCGGCAGCCACCTCTGCTGGCCATCTCCGTCGCGCCTTTGCGGCGGCCGGGAACCAAGGATCGGATGCGGCGACGGGCCGTGCTTCGGCGACGGTGGCGCGTGCTTGGAGTGCCTGTCCACTGCATCACGGGGCAGGTTCAGGTGCGATGAAGATGGCACCACGTCATCATCGCCATCAGACGCGACCAGGCGCTTGTAGCTGTAGTTGTATGCATCGCCTGGCGTGGGCACACGTAAGGGTAAGAGAAATTGTTCCGTTACCAAACAGAAAATCAAACAAACCAAGAATAATATATGTATGAATCGTGTACTCCCTCTGTTCCATATTACTCGTTGCTGATTTAGTACAAGGGAGTATATGCTTGTGCACAGAAATTCGGGTGCAGTGCCCTCAGCACTCACCTAGTATTCGTGCTTCCACAAGTTGAGAGAGTAGGAGGGACTGCAGGAGGAAGGATAGGAGAACCTTCGAATGAAACGATGATCTCTCCATGGGAGCTAAGGTCCTCCGGTAGATCAGTACTAAAACTATGTGTTAAGGCTGTGAGCAACAAGCATATATGTACTGCCGGCCGGGGTGCTCACTCACTCGTGTGAACATCCATGGCCAGTATTCCACGTCAATGTATGAGCCTCACTCGGTCTCTTTGCTATTAAAGTGTCAAAGGGACTTTTCTTTAAGACCAAAGACCTCGGACGAGGCCCCCAAGGACACATACAGATACAGTGTTCCAGTACCAGCAAGTTGCCCACTTGGCCCAGTGGACGTGCCTAGCTGAACCTGCCCTGTTCCCTTGAGAAGAAAAAAAAGCTGAACCTGCCCTGTTAGATGTTGCAATGCATGTGCTCGCCTTTTGTGTCGTTCCGAGTGCGCGCCGACAGTGGCCGGCAAGGACACAAAATTCGTTTTCACAATCAGAGAATAGAATTTGTTACAACACACACCCAAAATGCCACATGAATGATTACTCGTGCAAAAGAACTAGCCCTAACTTCTTCTCTCCCGGCTTAGATCCAAAGGTTTGCCTCGGCCGTGATAGTGTTTAGCAAGATTAGTGATGGGGCGCTCTTATGCCACAAACTCATGCGTTTTTCTCATTACAAACCGCCCATGACACAAGCATGATAAGCGAAGCCTTGGCTTTTCTGTTGAGGGTGCCCACGACGCTTGTGTTTGCCCACCACTCCTCAGTTGATTAAATCAAATGCCATGAAGAGGTGTCAATGTCAACAGTGTTGATTTTTCAATGACCAAGTTTTGAAGCCTCGGGGTGTAGTGACAAGAGAAGAAAAGACGAGGCCCACATTCTTGCACCCTCGTGTGCACAGGGGGCAGGGACCACAATTTGGCCAACAGCATTTGGCCGATCTATCGACAGTTCAAATTATGTCCTGAAGAGCCAACCAAGTAAAAAAACTTGACTTTTGGAGGGGTCCAAACTTTCCAAATCATTTGATCCATGGGGGAGAGCACCAAGCGCAGAAATTGTGCCTTATAGGTGGAGGCCGCCTAGTAGAGCCCACTTGTCGTATGTTTCCAAGAAATGTCATCCTCAGCGAGATCATGAAGATGGACCTCATGCAAAAGCATCCAGATGGTGAGAAAATGTCGAATGTGCTCAAAGGAAACAACGGCGGAAGGTCTGATCTTAAAGGATCCATCTGTTATTTATGGGGGCCTCTGACACCTTCCAATTTTTCTTCAAAGAGACCTTATGGATGAGAGGAATAATGTAGTTGGGCTTGCGCCCAAGAGCCAAGGAGAATCCCCAAAGGGGGTGTTCGTGCCGTTTCCAATAGTGATGGTGGTTAAGGCATAGAAAAAGCTTAGATCCTCCTCGTCACACAGGTTTCCCATTCCGACCCACATCTTCGTCAGCTCCTTCCACTCATACGAAGGCCATCGCAAACACAAAGCACACGCGAACTTGTTAGTGTTGAGGACCCCAAGCCCACCATATTCTTGTGGTTGGCAAACAATCTCCCAATTAACCTTACGTTTCCCCCCATTGTCTTATCTGATCCGGCCCAAAGGAAAGCCCTCTCGAGAATGTTTATGATGCGAATGATGTTTGGCGGAATGACAAGAGGTGTGATTAAGTAGACCACTTCAGAAGTAGTCACAGACTTGACAAGGGTCGCGCACCCAATGGTGGTGATGTTTTGACCCTCGTAAGTTGTCAATTTGCTCGCCACTTTGTCCACAAGGAATTGCAAGTCAACCAACTTGAGTTGCCAAACGGAGAGGGGGAGCCCCAAGTGATGCAGCGGGAAGGAAGCTCTAGATGTGCCGACAAACTTTGGGTGATGTGCATCAAGTCAAGGTGGTTGCGACGAATGGTGACCATCGAACTCTTAAGGAAGGTGGCGCAAAGGCCCATGACCTCCCCAAAGCCTATCAAAATAACCGCAAGATTATCGACATCTCTTTTGATCAGAGCCATGAACACGGCCACGTCGTCCGCGTAAGTAGAGGTCCGCACCATGATCCCCTTCCTCGGATCTTATGGAGAAAACCCTTTCTCATCGCCACATCGAGGATTTGTTGTAACGGGTCCATGGCAATGACGAACATAAGAGGGGAGATGAGCGTCTCCCTGTCGCAGCCCATGTCCATGCCTGATTGGACAGGCGTCCATCCCATTTAAGAGAATCCTCGAAGATGAGGAACATAGAAGAGTAGCGGTCCACTCCCTAAATTTACTTGAGAATCCTCTTCGTTGAAGTAGATCAAGGATGTACTCCCATTTGACCAAGTCAAAAGTCTGTCAAATATCAAGCTTGAATAGGAGGGGTGGGGCCTTTCTCTTATGAAGGTGTTGCTTAAGGTTTCGAAAGTACGTGAACTTGTCATGGATTCTTCACGTTTTGAAAAAAGCACTCTGAGTGTTCGAGATGAGGGTGTACATGTGCGGTCCAAGCTTATGAAGAGCGCCTTCACAATAATATTGGTGATTGCATGGATAAGGCTAATGGGCCTATAGTCGGCAATCCTTTTCGCCCCACTTTCTTAGGCAGAAGCACTACATTAGCGAAGTTCATCCCCTTGAGGTTTGTTGTTCGGAGGGAATCAAAATGTCAATCACCTTCATGAGGTCAAGTTCGATGATGTCCCAACACATTTGAAAGAATAGGCTCGTAAAACCATCCGGTCCCGGTGCCTTGTACCTCAGCATGTCGTTGATCGCCTCAAGGCCCCCCTTCTGAGTAATGGTATGGTCAAGCTCGTTAAAGTCGACTGGCTCCGAATTGAGCTCCTCCCAATTGAAGTATTTTGTGCACCTACCACCTTTTTCCATGACCCGCGAGAAGTGGTATTTAATTATTTTCTCTTTGGCTTCATGCTCGGTCACCCAACCATGCTTGTTCATAATTCTATGGATATGGCTCTTATGCGTCCTGACATTGACCCGGCGGTGGAAGAATTTTGTGTTGGCATCCCCTTCTTGATGTTGGAAATTCTAGCGCATTGCTTCTTTCGGGCTTTCTCAACCATGGCCAAATTGATTACTCTTTTCTTGAGCTAGCCCTAAGATCAAGCTCCTCGGGGAATAGTTGTCTCTCCTCTTGGGCAATGTCAAGACGAAGGTTCACCAAGAGAGCGGCCTGGATATGAACTTTGGCCTTCGAGGAAAGACTTCTACTCCACTCAGAGAGGCGGTGCCCATGTTACTAAGCTTGTGTAAGAGGATGATATAGGGGTCGGTGTGATCAACACGTACATTCCAAACCTTGTACTACGTCATTGTACCCAGGCATCAATGACCAAAAGTTCTTGAATTTGAAGGTTCTATGCCTCCTAGGACCCTTATCACCGATAAGCAGGAGCGGGCAATGGTCGGAGAGGGAGGATGAGAGGGCATGAAGTAGATGGGCTGAAGATTGTGTCCCACTCGGCATTGCAAAACAAGGAGTCAAGCTTGCACAAGGTTGGATTTCCCCACTTGTTGCCTCTAAGTAAATCTCCTATTCTGGAGATTAATTTCTTTGAGCGCACAACCATGAAGAGTTGTCCGGATGCATTTGATCCTACTCCATTTCAAACTTCTATTGTTCTTATCTCTCGCCCAATATATTTGGTTAAAGTCTTTGAAGGTAAGCCAAGCCATTCCTAAAGGCAGCTTCTGGCCTAGGAGCTTTGCAAAGAAGGCATCTTTGAGAGAGGGGTCAGTTGGTCCATACATGGATGTGATCTTGAATCCCACCTCATACTCTCTAACACGGGCCATGGTGGGAATGCAGAAGGTTATGATGGTGAGATGTTGGACATCTCAACTAGAAGGTCATCCTAAAGAAGCAGAATCCCCCCTCTAACTCCGTTGGCCGGCCTTTACGCGAAGTTATGAATCCTATGGCCCCCCCAAAAAGGCAGCCGTGTATTGGCCGACATTGTCAAGCTTTGTCTCTTGGAGACACACGACGTAGCAAGAGGAGGAAGCGATGGTAGCGTTGACCGTAGAACGACGATCCGGGCAGTTAAGGCCTCGAACGTTCGAGCTCAAGAAGTTGATCAGATGTGCTGACATAATATAACCAGATATGCCCTGGAGATAGTTGAAACACCAGCCACATTGACCACAATTGTAATAGCATCACTGAGACTGCACCATGACACTCCTGCAGGAGCTAACAAACTCCTAGCACAACCAATGCTTAGGGAAAGGCCTAGAGCAACAACCACAACAGAACCACGCCTGATACAAGGCACAAGGCGAACACATACATCTTATCTTACATACTGGTCACCCTTGAATATCAGCAGATATTAAACTCCCCTGAAGATCCACTAACTTGTACTATCATCAGGAGATTGTGCCTCACAGAATAGTGAGCAACAGCTCAGATGGACGCCGGCTGTGGCATGACATCCTCGTCGGCCCTTTCCAGGTCAAAAGCCCAGCCCCCCTCCATGCACTAGGAGGGCCTCCCCTATGACCATGGCGTTGCAGTCATCGAGCTTGAAAAGCCCACGCATGGCGGTGATCACCTCTAGAGACGGCTCATCCTTGAAACACTCTGCGAAGGCATCGAGCGCAGCTGCAGTTACATCCTCGCCATCTTTCACAATCCCCAGAGAGCTGTAGACCAATATTTAAGCCTCCCTTTCAACTGGTATAGACTTGGCACGGCTCACAGCCAGCATCCTGTGAAGCGAGAGCGCGCCCCAAACCTAGAAATGGTTACACTGCCATCATTTTCCGATGAGCCGCAGGAGCTATGGGTGGTGTCGATGCAGGGGAAGCAAGGATGGCCTCCTGACGATCTTCAAACAACGATGCTAGGCAGTAGAATCCAACAACACCGGAAAATGGCAGACCTGCAGAGCTGCACCGGCGATGGCATGCGGTGCAGTGACCCACTTGTGATGAGGGGCAGCATGGGGGAGGACACATGGCTTGGTGGTCGGGCAGGGGCAGAAAGCAGCAGTAAGAGCATCAGAGGTGAGTGATGGCTCTATATTTTATAGCATTTTTAGAGCTCATTTGTTGCATGTACTCTTTACATATTATCTCCCATTTAACCAAATAGTTGTCCATTATGTGTGTTTATCGGTTTTTACACTTTCCTTGTGAGCATTGCATATTTAGTATTTTATTTGGTTTTATTAATTTCTCTGTTTTCTTGTGTCCACGTGTGTTTTGGATCAACCTAGGACCAATCACGATAAAAAGGACCAAGGATGAGGACTCAATACAGAGGAGTTGCAATACCATACTTAGGCATTTCGGAAGGCAAAAAAGTTGTTTTTTCTGAAGTGTTCCAAATCAAAATATAAAAGCATAAATGAATCAGCATCGCTCTCATGAATCCAACAAGTCCAACAACGTCAAAAATCAGAGTCCATATGAACAAATGATGGCCAAAACACTGGATGAGGACAAAATGAACGACAATGTTCCATACGACCACACATGGGCGTATTACTTGATTCTCGCTCTGAAAGTTTCCCTTTCATACGGGATTTTTCACCGTTTTTGTCCCCGCTTGTTCCCACGAGATCCTTGGACGATAAGTAAGGGTTTGGGAGAGGATAATATTGGGGAACGCAGTATTTCAAAAAAATTCCTACGATCACGCAAGACCTATCTAGGAGATGCATAGCAACGAGAGGGGAGAGTGTGTCCACGTACCCTCGTAGACCGGAAGCGGAAGCGTTACTAACGCGGTTGATGTAGTCGAACGTCTTCGCGATCCAACCGATCCTAGCACCGAACGTACACCACCTCTGTGTTCAGCACACGTTCAGCTCGATGACGTCCCTCAAGCTCTTGATCCAGTTGAGGACGAGGGAGAGTTTCGTCAGCACGACGGTGTGTTGACGATGATGATGAAGTTACCGGCGTAGGGCCTCGCGCTAAGCGTACGATAATATGATCGAGGTGTGTAACTGTGGAAGGGGGCACCGCACATGGCTAAGAGAAGACTTGGTGTACCTTTGAGGTGCCCCCCTCCCACGTATATAAAGGAGGGGGCGAAGAGGAGGCCGGCCAAAGGGGGGCGCACCATAGGGGGGAATCCTACTTGGACTCCTAGTCCAAGTAGGATTCGCCCTCCCCCCTTTCCTATTCCAACTAGGAGAAAGAGGGAAGGAAGGAGGGGGCGGTGCCCCCACCCCTTGTCCAATTCGGATTGGCAAGGAGGAGGGTGCGCGCCACCTCCTGGCCGGCGCTCTCTCTTCTCCACTAAGGCCCATGTTGGCCCATTAACTTCCCGGGAGGGGGGGGTCCGATGACCTCCGGTACTCCGAAACTTCCTGAAACCATTCCGGTGTCCGAATGCAACCTTCCAATATGTGAATCTTTACCTCTTGACTATTTCGAGACTTCTCGTCATGTCCGTGATCTCATCCGGGACTCCAAACAATCTTCGGTCATCAAAATACATAACTCATAATACAAATTGTCATCGAACGTTAAGCGTGCGGACCCTGCATGTTCGAGAACTATGTAGACATGACCGAGACACATCTCCGGTCAATAACCTATAGCGGAACCTGGATGCTCATATTGGCTCCTACATATTCTATGAAGATCTTTATCGGTTAAACCGCATAACAACATACGTTGTTCCATTTGTCATCGATATGTTACTTGCCCGAGATTCGATCGTCGGTATCATCATACCTAGTTCAATCTTGTCACCGGCAAGTCTCTTTACTCGTTTAGTAATGCATCATCCCGTGACTAACTCATTAGTCACATTGCTTGCAAGGCTCGTAGTGATGTGCATTACCGAGAGGGCCCAGAGATACATCTCCGATATACAGAGTGACAAATCCTAATCTCGATCTATGCCAACTCAACAAACACCATCGAAGACACCTGTAGAGCATCTTTATAATCATCCGGTTACGTTGTGACGTTTGATAGCACACTAAGTGTTTCTCCGGTATTCGGGAGTTGCATTATCTCATAGTCAAAGGAACATGCATACGTCATGAAGAAAGCAATAGCAATAAAACTAAACGATCATTATGCTAAGCTAACGGATGGGTCTTGTCCATCACATCATTCTCTAATGATGTGATCCCATTCATCAAATGACAACACATGTCTATGGTTAGGAAACTTAACCATCTTTGATTAACGAGCTAGTCTAGTAGAGGCATACTAGGGACACTTTGTTTGTCTATGTATTCACACATGTACTAAGTTTCCGGTTAATACAATTCTAGCATGAATAATAAACATTTATCATGATATAATAAAAAATAAATAACAACTTTATTATTGCCTCTAGGGCATATTTCCTTCAGATAAATCTCATCTAGAGCCCTTGGATGCATACCATCAATGAAGGAGACTGAGGAGGCGCCCTATATACCATCTCCAACCCTAGCCGCCACCTCCGTCATCTCATTAATCAAAAACACATCCAAGTTCATCTCAATTGCTGCTCCATTCACCACCAAAGAAGTGGGACAATATCAAGGGAAGAAGAGAAGGTTCCAATACCGTGAGCACATGCCTTCGTGCCGGTGCCATCTCCGCCACGCCAGCGCCATCATCACCACCACCATCGCCCGCACCACCATCACCATCTCCAACGTGCCTTCTCCGTTCACCGGCTCGATGCGGGCTTGTATCTTGACCCTCTCCTTTATGTTTGACTAGTTGTATTGTTCTCGAGGATACGGATAAACTCTTTTATGATTAGAGTTATCATTCTCGATCGATCCAATATGCTTATGTTCATGTTCAAGTTAGTATTCTTCATGTGTGTTGAGAGGAGGCCTCACTCGCTTTATCATCGTGATTGGTCGTGGAGGAACTAATGTCGTTGTTTTCGTGATGTAACACCTTGTCCGCCTGGTCCCATGGCGAAGGCCCAACAATTTAGGCTCAGTCGTACCCATCAAGGCAATATAGTACTCGTAAATGCGTCTCATGATATCGTCTTCATGCAAGAGGAGCCCCCGCTTCGACTGCAATCTTAAAAATAAATCATTCTTTTGTGACCATTAGCGAAGGCATGGAAATACACAAACACACACTATAAGGGTCGCCCTTAGTAACCCAATATATGTCTCCCCGTTTAGCGAAGGCGTGCAATGGCCGGACTGACACACAAGAAGGAGAAGGAGGACAACGACGGGTCGGATAGCTTTGGCAACAAGCAGATTCAGCTCAATCCCTACTGTATATTTGACCGGTACTTCCGCAAGAAGAACGACAATGACGCTGGGAAGGGCAAGGGCGCCGTGGATGATCTTCTCCGCCACAGCCAAAACAAGCCAAATTTTGGTAGTCCGATGGCATGTGGTGATGTAGTAGCCGGACGATGTGTCTAATGCATTGTTTACGTGGTTGCATGAGTTTGTACAGATTTGAGGTATGCTAGCTAAGGTGTTCGGTTGTGAAAAAAAAATTGAGACTTGACCGATCAGTATTCACAAACGTGCTAAAAAATGTCCGCGGGCGTTTGAGGGATCGAATTTGCCATTGCAGATGCTCATTTTTAAACTGAGTGTAGTCTTGTAGATGCTCTTAGCAAAACTGAAGAATTTTTGTAAGCAATGCTCTAATTTGCTTATGCGTAAAAAAAAACTCTGATTTCCTTGCATGGTTATGACGCGGTTTTCCCTCAAAATGAACACCTGCCGGTTCTCATTTTTTTCAAAAAAAATAGGGAAAAGGAAGAAAACGCGTGCAAAACTCTCTCGCGCGCGCACCTGGTACGAGAAAATGTCCTAGGGCCGATGGGACCTGCCTGTCTGCCACCGCCGGTCCCCTCCACAAATAGTACTACTCGGCTGCGTCAGAGGCTCTCGTAATTTCTTTCCGTGCCGGTATTGCGGCCCAGATCTCAGATCGCACCTCGGTCGGAACGAAGCCTCGAGACGAACCAACCGACGCACGTACCCCGTGGACGCTGACAACGCGGGCCTGCGAAGGGGTCGGACCCATCTGCAGCCGCTGGTTTCGGCTGGAGCCGCGTTCTGCTCACGTACAGGCAGTTTTCTAATGCCTC
>NC_041380.1:558134587-558138207 GCF_002162155.2 Triticum dicoccoides | reverse complement strand
GTCTATTTCCGCCGTGATGAATCCGCCGTGGTATCCTGTAATCTTCTCTTGGGCAGATTTACCTCTCTCCCCAAGAAGTGCTTGCATGGTTATGACGTGCTAATCCTTCACGTTTTCTGTTCCTAATTCCTCTTTTCAATCCTGCAGATCTCTCTCTGCCCCGGCGGGGGCGCAGCAATTGCCGGAGGATCGCTATCGTTAGTCCATAAAGGTCTGTTATTTCTGCCTCTTCTTTTATATGGCGATTCTTAGAGATTTCCTCCTCTCTGTTTCTCATGAACAGACTACCCTCTATTTCATAGTCAGGCATAAACTAGACTTGTTCATGAATTCCTGGCTGTATTCTTGTCCGATTGCGGATTCTGCCTGCTAGTTTGTTGAGTAAATCCGGCGCTAAGGTGTTTATTGGTTATTATCTCTACATGTTTTGTCTGCATCGATTCCAAGCCACCCGACTTTGGTGCACCAATAGAAGTTTGAAAAAATTGGCCAAAATTTGTTGACCTTTTGTTGCGGGGTATGTTGATACAACATGAACCTGTAATTTCAGAAAATTTTAATTCCATATTTAATCCGATAATAAAAGTAAATCTAGCTGTGAATAGTTCATATTCTTTGTTGTGATATTCATCCGCTCATTTTGGCTGTCAACACTATATTTGCCTTTTTTTGTCTCTACGTATATTAATTATAAGAATAATTTGGATATTATCTTTGGTGCAGTCATAACCGCGAGCTGTTACAGAAATATACTTTTATGCAATAGAGCCTCAGTGTCAGTGGTAACTTCGTACCCGGGCTATGGCTAGTACGCAAAAATAATTATAATCCAACATGTTATTTTTTCAGACAAAAACATCAGGTGTATATTTTTTTTGGGAGACACTAGGCATCGGGTGGCTGATTGGCCATGTCCCGCGCCGTAGGATTAGGCTGATGGTAATCATCGGATCGTCCACCCCTTTGTATTACTTGCCCGCACCTCCTACTCCATGTCACCCTCCCTTGTCCCCCTCTAATCACGCCCGCAGGACTGCTTCTCCTGGTAGTAGCATCAGCACATTCCCACTAGCTTGGCTCACAGCGACACCACCCTTGCAGCAGTGCCAAATGTCCCCTCGCAGTATCTCTCGCCACGCTCGTAGAAGCGTAGCATTGGTGCATCCCACTTGCATCACTGTGTTTGTCCGTTGCATCATCATCAGCCACATCGCCTTCTGGCAGGGGGAAGCTCATTGGCAGTCACCTTGCAACCCCCCTCCCCCTTGAAGAAGGTAGTGGTGCCTGGCTGTCGCGGCATCACACATCTCTGGTCACAGCATTGGTGACCGGTGTGGTTCGCTTGCAGCACTGGCGATCCTGGCTTGCAGCATCTTGCATCACTAGTCGTAGCATCGGTAGATGGTGTGGTCCACTTGCAACACCGGCGAACGGTACTCTTGCTGGACTCTTCCTATGTGGATAGAGCAGCGTGACCGGTTGCAATTGCCGGAGAAATAACGGCAGCAAATTGGTGGCTCAGTTGGTGCTTGCTAGCTTGTTTGGGCTTACAAAGTTGCATCGCTCCAGGTCACGTGGGAAGCACCAAACAAGATACATTTGCACCGTGGCACCTAATCACGAACCAGATCTGCCATCCATGCGGGCTCCATTTGTGAGGATCAGGTTAAATTGCACAGGTGTGTAAAAATTGGAAAATTGAGTACTAAATAGGGTACAATGTGATCAATCTTATTAAACATGTACTTTCTGTCACTTCGGGACACTTAGTAGTATGTTTGTATGTAGGAATGAAGTCATTGGTGTAGCCACAATGAAGTTCATATGTCCCCGCCCTATAATATAAGCAATATTGTTGCGTGCATTTTACCTCTGTGTCGACGAGTTATTAACCCCAAAAGTATTATGTGTGATTCCTAAAAAAATGCATTATGTGTGTCTTGTAATGTTTCTCTTGCGTCTTTCCTCCATCCCCTTTACTTTTTCCTCTCCAGACTGACGGTCCACCTTACTGTCATGACATTCTTCTCAAATTAAGAATGTGTATTCACCTAGCGATTAAGGAGAGCCAATTAGTAGAACTCCAATTCATTTAGGTGTGTTCTCTCTCTTTGTCCTGATTTGTTGCCCCTCTGAAGGTAAATAAGGATGGAGTGTTACTTCGCTCCATTCGGCAGCACGTTGGTCACCGAAGCTTTTGTGCTGCGGTAAAGGTCCTCGTCGGCATGCTGGTTACAGAATATTTGTGATGGATATATCAAGATGAAAACTGTTGGCGATTAGCCCGGCGTCAATTTGTTAACAGAGGGGTGTGTCGGCAAAAAGGTACTCATGCTATTACCACGCAGTACAATTTCCAACCTAGTTTGGTAGTTCAATTATTTGTATTCCTTTGGTTAACACATATGTTCTGTGATGTTCTGGTTGTTTTCACTTGTTGTTTATATCACCTTTTTAGTCACATATAAGTGACTCCAGGTCTGTGAGATCTGCTCTCACCTGAGATGATATGCACCGTGGAGCTATCTTTTTGTTTGTTTTCCGTTTCATACCCAGTCTTCCTTTTTACCATGGAAGATCTACCTTTTGACCATTTTATGTATGCCACTCCTAAAATTGACTCTTTTTGTATACCTATATATAAGCTGGCCGTTTTTAGCCAATTGACCCATGGTCGCCCGTCATATCCAACACCTACCGCAGCCCAGACTTTTCTCGCCTGTCGTTGCTATTCTATCGCCGCCGCGGCCACCAAAATATCGCTACCTCCTCACCTAGTAGATTGAAGTGGCGTGCAACTCCCATGTTGTGAAGCACTACTGCTTGCACATACCTGGGTGTGGCGGGCGGGCATGGTTGTGCGGACGTCGACAAAGTACAACACCGAAGGTGTGGCTTCGTGGTGGACTGGTGGTGTGATGGTGGATGCGCATCCTGGCACACGCGTCCACAGACGGGTTCCTGAGCCATCGCGACACGTTTTTCAAAATTGTGATGTGTTTTCAAAATTAAGATTGGCAAAAGAGAAATGTCAATTTCAATAGTGGTATAGGAAAAATGTCAAAAGCTAGAGTGGGAGTAGAAACAGAATATTCAGGAGAGAAAATATGCACGAGCGGACGCTGTCAACAGAATATTCAGGAGAGAAAATAGGCACGAGTGGACGCTGTCAGGCTGTCCGCACCGCCATGATTGTTTCCAGCCGTCTGATAGTTCAACTTTGACCACCAATCAACGGCGGATCTACCATCCCACAGCAGCCTTTAAAAAAATGGTCAACGTGTATTTGAAAATGTTTAACATTTATTTGAAGAAAATGTTCAAATATGTATTTAAAAAATATTCATCATGTATTTGAAAATGTTGTGTGTGTATATTAAAATGTATGCCATGTATTAATAAAGTTTACATGCATTTTTTAAGGAAATAGAAATATTAAACCAAAAAAGAATAGAGACCAAAGAAAACACATATATAGAAACAAAAGAGGACAAATAACTACCCGGCTGGTTCGAACCGGTTCATAGAACCTTACCAATACTACTACATGGAGCTACAGTGTTGGGTTGGCCCATTAAGGGGCAGGGTGGGCTATGTCTCGCAATAAGCGAGATATAGCC
>NC_041380.1:558129331-558134324 GCF_002162155.2 Triticum dicoccoides | reverse complement strand
AAGCACCGCTGCACCAGGGCATACCACTTTATGTTTGCATGGTGAGAATTATGTGAAAACCACGTTGATGGACAGAGCCACATGAGCTGAGCTCAGCCACCAGCACTGAGTCATCACCTCAAGACGACATGGTGGGAAACGAAGTGTAATGGAGGGTCATGATTCCATTCCACTGGGACTGGGTTGGTTCCTGTGTTTGGTTGGGATAATTAGTTGAAATGGAATGGTTACATTTAAGTGTTTTGTTGGGAAGATGGAACGGAATGAATTTTGTTCAGGTCACCTCTCATATAAAAATTGTGAGATTACCTCTTATAACTAGTATACTTTTATCAACAATTATTTGAATTCTCAGCAAAAATCAAATTGTACTACAGTATGGATAATTGTATTTTTAGCATTATCATCACCACTAAACGATCCTACTAGGCAGGATCACACCACAACCACACAACATCAGTAGCCGCATGATAAATAATTGACATTAGCACACACACTTCCGAGCTGAGAGCCTCGCATGCACCAACTCTTCAGAGTTCAGACTGACATTACCACACACACACTTGCTGATTGCAGTTTAGAACCTGTAGCAATTTGTTTTCTTCGGTTTGCATTTCCTCTCTCGCCCGCGCAAGTTAGCTACCTAGCCAAGAAAAAGTTCAAAAAGATAAGGCTAGCCAAGAAGATGAAACTCTTAGGCAAGAAAGAAAAGGTTGGAGTGAGCAGATCGAGCAGAACAACCACGACGAACACACCCATGTCACATAGGTCTGCACCGGCTTCCTTGCCGTCTTGCTCTCTAAGGCAAGAGCGGTGCAATAGTGTAATTCCACAGATTCAAAGGAATGTGTGGGCTTCGGATCTAAGAGGTATATTCTCTTTTTGAGGAATGGGTGGGTTCCAGTTCCTTTCCAAACGAAACGCAAAATGTGTCAAAGTGCAGGATAGACCATTACATTATATCCCATGCCTTGAACCAAACACACCCTACCTCAAAACAAATACCTTTAACGAGCAAGATGAGAACCAAAGCAGCAGGATTTGATTATATAGCTCATCTCAAAGAAATAGATTCACCGATAATATGTGACACCATAATTTGATCAAAATTCCAGAAGTTCCTCCAACCACCATAAGTCTGAGATTAACAGATGTCACCCAACGTTATGTTCACCAATCACCGTCGCCACAAGTCTCAGATCTAAATGATTAAGTTTCTCCAACCATGCATCATTTCTATTCCACGCATTTTTTGTCGCCACCGTCACCACTGTACGCCCTCGTATGTCCACCCCCAGCTTTTGGGCTGGAAAGAAATTAAAGGTATAATATGCTCAGTAACTTTGGACAAATGCACAAATTAATGAGCTAATGGATCTGCAGCAAGTCAAGAAAACAAACTGGTACAGTAACCTTTAGAGAAATGCTTGACCATTTACTATTCAAACATAATGCACTTCTAGTTAAACAACAAAATTTGTGGAATAAGAATAATACTGGGACAGTGTCTTGATGGGGCTCATTGTTCTTCAGATTGAGCTAGACTCGGGTGAGGATGAATACCTACTACCAAGATAACAGTTTTGTCGCACTATGTTCAAATTGAGACGGACTGATTTAGTATCGTTGTACTCCTACTTACAACTGAGAACTACATTGTCTTTTCTCAGTTTTGAGCATAATATTAACAATTTGGGACTATTTGGAATTAGCACAGATCAAACAGTCACAATGCACATTGGATTTACTTGCATCAAGAGCCAAAAAAATCATTATGTAAAGATCACCTATTAATTGCCAGTAAAACGGTAAATCAGAGAACTTAAGCTTGTGCCAATGTTCCTCTCTAGTAAACCGAGAAAAGATAGAAGCACAGAATTAGTTTGAAAGTGACAATACAGAAAACAGATGGCTAATGAGTTCCCAACATCCCAGTGGATATGCTGATGCAGAGAGATTATTTATCTCAGCAAAGGTTATATGCAGCTGAGGAATGAAACACAGTGGAAACAGCGCTATCACTAATTTGATAACACTGAGAAAAGCAACCGATTTCTTTGGGGAGCAAAGAAGCAAGCAAGAACCACTACCAAGACAAAAACAACACAAGTGTTAACCGAGTACTTTCAAGTAGTGAACAATATGATTCCACAGCTCAATTTTGAGCACTAAACTCTGCAGCAACACACAGGTTACAATTAGCTTACAGTTAAACCAACCTAAGTTCCAAACAGGGGTTACAGTTCCCACAAAGTTGAGACACTTATTTTGGGACAGGGGGAGTATGCCAGTACCTCAGAATAGGCAATTCAAGTGTGTCAAGTACTGGTAGAGCTGAGTATAATAACCGAACATGAATTAAGGTAGATGTACCAAATATAATTTAAACCCATTGTTCAATTATACCAAATCAACATGAAAGATAATGTTCGTTCACATACATTGGCTGAGAGAAGCTTAGTGTTTTTTTTTCAAGCAGTCGATATTTTAAATATGAATATTATTCCTCTTATATCCAGCAGGGCAGTATCACCTATTGACATATAGCCAAAATGAGCATGATGCTGCACTAACAATGATTGTAGGTAAAGCCGCCGAAATCCTTTGCCATGTATACATCTAACATCAAGGCAGACCTCAAATTATAGCTATTATTATCATAGAACCAAGTCTATAAAGGATGGCCATGTTAAAAACAAACAATTAGTGTGTATTTTTTCTTGAGAATTTAGATACATAAATATGAAGAACGTAACTGCAATCAGCCATAATGACCGGATGTGTAAGACGACTTATATTGTCTAGCGCGAGTACCAGAAGGACACCTTTAATAAATTGTCAAAAATAAAAGTAGGTTTCTCCAAGAAGACATAAGACTTAGGGCATAGCATAGCTTCTTGTTGCAGGTACAAGCAGCACAGCTGAAAGTATGATCATACATTGATACACATACCATGATGGTTTTGCCGGTTATGCACAATGACCAACATAAGGCATTCACGTATCTAGCACAAATTCCTTTACATATCAGACCAAGCCAACCAGTAAGGCAAGCATAATTTTTCGCAGTAACAAGGCTAAAAGCACAGAAAATGTTCTCTGTATCAGTAGTAAAAGGCTAAAAGCACACAATCGTCTTACACGCTCAAAGTATTGCCACTCTATACCGTGTATCCTCTACAATATGTATATGTAGCACCTCATATTCAACTCCACCCATCATGTAATGATATATTAGTTGTCACTTTGGGCTTCAGACAAGCGAATAACCTACCAACAATATAATGGTAGCACCAAACATCATGAATGATTTCTAAACACCAACACTGCAAGCCTAGAAATAATACAGCAGGAACGTTAAAAAAAAATACAGCAGGATAGATTCTTAATCAAATACTCCCTCTGTCCGGGATTACTTGCAAACTGCTAAATAAGTAATTAACAGCAGGTGTGTACAGGACATCCTAATCAATAACATGAGCACTGCAGTCCAATCATGCACATATCCAGGTACTGAAGTATGAACTACCTGGGGATGCTTTTAGAGGTTCCCTTGCCCGGCCTTCTTGGTAAACCGGCGGTTTGTCTCCGCCCACTGCTCACGTTTGCCCTTGTTTTCAGCCCGGTCGGCCCTCACCCTACACGAAGAATAAGGTCAACTCGAATGGGTGAAGCAATGCCCGTCCTTAAATGCCGGCGGAGCAGAACTGACATATTCTGCCATGATTCAAACATAACAGATAACGCTACAATTCAATAAAAACGAGGGGAAAATGTCAGGAACCCCATCAGATGAAACAATATGCGGCTCTGCACTCCAGAAAACAAGAGCGATTTATTTTGGTACGAATAACGCGATGATACAGAAGCAAACCTGCCCCAAAACCAGCTACCGGAGAAGGAGAAAACACACAAAATCCAGAATTTATCACAGCATGTATAGGTATAGTCAGATCAACATTGGTGGAGAAACCTCACACAGTGAACAGAAGAGAACACACGAGCTACCTGATACTGTATATGCTATTCCAACTTTCCAAGTAAAACTATCCTACCCTAAAATTGGTTAAAACAAAACCAGCAAGTGCTAAATATATACCAAATTCGAGGATCGTGGCTGGCAGTTATTGGTGCATACGAAACAAGGGCAGCGAATCCTTGGTCAAAAATATCGACGCGCCCCTGATTTGGCGGGTCGGTCGTTGGCATAAACCGACCCTACTTTCCAAATCAGCTTCACGAGTAAGGAGAAACCTACCAAAGCCGAAGATCTAGCTAACCGGCGCAGCAAACCCACCATACGCTGAGAAATCTCAGCGCAAACCTTCCGAGATTCGCGAGCAGAAATCGCGTGGTGAAGGAAGAAGGGGATCGGGGGCAATCGGACCTTAGGTCTCGGTGCTGGGGGTCATGGGGCCGGGAACCAGAGAACAGGTGCCTGCTCCAGCTGCGAAGGCGACGGCGGAGGAGTACTCCGGTGACGACGATGCCGACGATGGTGAGGCCGTCCCAGATGCCCCCCGGGCTCTCCGTGATGCCGTGCACGGTGTAGTTGCCGGCGCGGCCGACGGCGGCGACGGGCAGGGTGGAAACCCTAAGAGCCATGGCCTGAGACGAGGGGAAAGTAGGTCTCTCGCTCTCGCGTCGGGAAATTTGGTAAAAGCTGGTGGGGAAGGTGACACGGCTGGAAAATGTATTTGTTGTAGTGTACTGTATCTTTTTAGTGAATGTATTTGTTATATATACTCTACTAACAAGATTAAACCCGAACATGCTCTTTTTTTTGGTAATAATAATAATAGGTCGTGCATTGTAGAAAAAATATGAGACGCCCTTAACCCAATAATCACGACTCGAGACCCAATAGGTCACATTCTTTATTTCAACATGACATCCTCATTTTTGTTGCAGCTTATCCTTCTTCTCACGCTCGTCGATGGTAACCTCAGCTAACACAATCAATATGATTAATCCTAAGGTGTGTCTCTATCTC
>NC_041380.1:558106260-558129157 GCF_002162155.2 Triticum dicoccoides | reverse complement strand
AGGTGACATGCCCACGGCATGTCACACTGCAACATGCGACCTCCCATCCGCCCTCCAATCTTCATCCAACGTTCCACAGTGATCCAAGGCAAAAAAAATATTCCCAGACGATAAACTACACAGGCTTGGACCAAATCGTGGTGGTCTGCCCGCTCGGAACCAATTTGTGGCGGGGAAAATGGGAGATTGGCACCGAGCGTTGCCGCCGCAGAGGACAGGCAGGGCAGCGCCGCCGCCGAGGAGGACCTGCAGCGTCGCGCCGCCGCGCCAGTGAAGCGCTACGCCTCGCCGCGACGGTAATCAGCGCCGCCGAGCCCCTGCGGGAACCAGCTCCGCCAAGTCGCCGAGGAACCATAAGAGCGTTGTCGTGTGCTGGGAAGCAGCGACATGCCGCTGCGGTCCACGGAGGAGCGCCACCCTGACCGCCATGTCCGGTTTCCCAGGTCGCCTCTCCTCTTCCTCACATCAGTTTGATGCATGTGCAGTTTGGGTTCAGAGTTAGCACGGTTTGGGTTTAGTTTGGTTTCAGAATTAGCTGATAATATGTGTAGTTCTATGACTTTGCATCAATATCACCGCTGCACCAAAACAAGTTAAATTATGTGTAGTTCTATAAGTTTGCAACAATGACAAAGATTGCAGTCCACTAATTTATATACTTTGTTTTCGTTTGGCAGAATTGAATGTTGTGCAATGGCAGAAATTGGAAAGAGGACACCCAAAGTTGGTATGAAGTTCAGAGATTTGGAAGAGACTTGGGAGTTTTGGGTAGATTATGGGGGTCACATCGGCTTTGACGTGAGGAAAAGAAGACAAGGTAGCATTTGAAGAAGCGTTTTCCAATATGAGTGCATAAGCAAACTTGGTTAGATAGTATCTACAAGGTGGAAGAAAAATGGGCTGAATGTTATATGAGAGATGTCTTTAGCTTGGGAGTGAGAAGTACACAATTAAGTGAGAGCTTCAACAATGCATTGCAAAATCATTTGAAATCAGATTTTCATATTCTTCGATTCTTGATGCATTTTGAGAGGACAGTGGCAGTAAAAAGAAGAGCTGAATTAGAATTAGAATTCGATGCAATAAAGAATATACCAATAATTAAAATGAAGACTCCTATGTTGGTGGAAGCAAGCGAAGTATACACTCTGATTATTTTTAGGCTTTCCAAGGTGAGTATGAAAGATCAACGGCTGCATGTTGTAGAGTATTGGATGGAAATAACAGATTTGTTGTTGCTATTGCGAGGTTGCATGGAGATTTACAGTTTGAGGAGGAGCACATAGTGATAGGTGATCCTTTGACCAAAACGGTTTCATGTAGTTGTGGGATGTTCAATAGGACAGTAATCTTGTGTGCACATGGTCTAAAAGTGCTTGATTTGATGAACATAAAGACATTGCCGGCACATTATGTCTTGAAGAGATGGACTAGAGAAGCTCGCAATGGAAGTATACAAGATAGGCAAGGAAGGAATGTGGTAGAAAATCCAAAAATGAAAGCTGAACTTCGATACAAGGATTTGTCTCATAAATTTCACAAAATGTCACAAAAAGCAGCCAACTCTCCACAATGTTGTATTCTATTGGATAATGCACTTGATTCCGTCGCTCCGCATATACATGATTTACTCAATGCATCCACTAGTGCCATGAATGAACTATGTAAAGACAAAGAGAATGTTGACCCAAATGTGCAGCAAATAGATGAGTTGCTTAGATCTGCACGACTGAAGAAAAAAGAGGTTCAGTCAAAGAACTTAAGGAGAAAGGAAAATTGGCTTGATACGTTACTCAAGAGGAAGCACAGAGTAACTAAAGGACCAACAAAACAGGGAGAAAAGATATGTTGCAATTGGTACATGATATGTTGTTATTGCTCATTTGTTAACTAATTACAGTGATTTTTGTTCTCAGCCACAAAGGAAGGAGGATGGTGTGCAACAAAAGAAAAAAGATAAAAGATGGTGTGCAGCCTTAAGTAGAAGTGGAGAAGTATGACAACAACAAAAAGTAAATTTGGTGCTTCAAGAGTGCAATAGTATTATGAGTTTCACCCAGCTCTTGACGGCTGACCATGATAATCTGTTCTAGCATGGAAGCTCCTTAGATAATATTTTGTACATGGTGGTGATGATGATGATTATCTGTTCTAGCATGGAACTTGTTAGATAGTATTTTGGATATGGTTAACTATAGTAGTATGGGGTTAACTATATTAGTATTTTGTAGCCTAAGTGTACAAGCAAGTGGTACTGAATTTGAATATATCGAGCTTTTGAATTACAAGTAAGTGGTACTGAATTTCAATCAAATGGTACTTAATTTGTATTGTTAAATTACTGTTGTTTTTGTTACTATATGACTGATGTTTGCATATAGTTTTTTTGTTTTTTTATAGCTAAGTTTAAAATTTAATTTATGCAAATTAGGTAAAAAATATATTGCTGCTGTTTGTACTGTATAATGATTGAAAAGTTGGTGATTCTATTGAACAAACTATGAAAACAGTAGTCTAATGCATTTCGCCTGTGTAGTCTGATCGCCTGGGATTTTTTTGCCTTGGATCGTTGTGGAACATTGGATGGAGATTAGAGGGCAGATGGGAGGATGCATGTTGCAGCGTGACATGCTGTAGGCATGGCACCTGATCCCAGCCCCCCCCCCCGGGGGGGGGGGGTAATGTTTTGCTGAGGTGTGCATGTGTGGTTATAAATGGTTTGTTTCGTCTCTCCAAACTAGTTTTGCTAAGGTGTTCATTTCCAATCTAGATCTTCACTGGATATGAAAGAAAGATAGTCATATGCTCCTAAATGGCATTTTTTAAAATGGTTAACAGGTAAAATAATATTATATTCAAATTCTATACATTTTTCTAATCAAATTTTATATATGACATGTTAAAATTGAAGTTACGGTTTAAAATAATATATTTTTAAAGCATTTAATATGGCTGCAGGTTGATATCAATGAACTCTTTGTATATGAATTCATCAAGGTCCTTGTTCTCAGTCATCATGTGACAAATACATCATCTGCCTACAAATGAGTGAAAAAAATCTAAAAATAATATTTCGGACATTTCATCGAACACACAGAGAACGAGGTGTATGTCCAAATGAGTAGGACGTACTAGGGTGGGGGCACGAACGGCGATGCCAGCACTGTAGGTTGGGGACAACGACGAAGGTAGGGTGGTGGCAGAGTTAGGAAGGGATAATGCGGATGAGGCAGAAGAGAGGAAAGGAAGAGGGCAAGCCTGAGCTAGGTTGGACACGATTTGGATTGTGTCCAGCCTGTCAAATCCGATGTGGTGAGCTAGGTTGAACACGATTTGGGTGGCGTCCAGCCTGTCAAATCCGATGTAGCGGACACGCCTGCACCGGTGTCTCAATTTTCACCCACTCATAGACAGGATTTGAGGGGTGCCGGACTGGCCAGAAATTTGGACTAACTTTGTGGGGGTCCAAGTGGGTGACGATGTTGTGACCGGACTGTCTACCTCGTTTGGCACGATCTGAGGGGTGAGTTGTCGATGCTCTCAAACCTAGCACATGCGGACACACCCGAGCTCAAAACAAATATCTTTAACGAACAGCCAAAGCAACAAAATTTGACCATAGCTCATCTCAAAGAAATAGGTTAACCAGTAGACCCCCCCCCCCTAGCCGCAACCCCGATGGCTGACGGTCGCTCGAGCTGCTGCCCTAGTAGCCAGATCTGGAGCAGAGGATCTGCCCAGACCGAGCAAGGCAGCACACCCAGGCCACCTGGCCAGCAGAGCACTGTGCTTCCCAGCACCTTTGCATCGCTTCGTCGTCCCCCGGTTACAGTCATTGGACTACCGTCCGAGGTAGCCACCGCCCCAGAGAGCCAGATCTGGCGCATGAGCTCCCATGGATAGCAGCGGCGGATTCCCCGGACGACTAGCCATCCACTTCACCACACTGTGCCACCGCTAGTCGCGCACGAGTCCCCGTCGCCAGGTCGCGCCCTGCGACGCCAGGCTCAGACAAGAGGAGGAAGAAACTGTCCCTATCGGTGTCGGCGCCGCCCTCATGTGGTAGCGGGAGGATTAGGAGGATAAGGAGTGGAGGAGCCGGCAGTGGCTAGGGTTTCTTTGGGCTGCCCACACAGGAGCCACACGTGAGCGGGAGGGGTGGGTGGGGGAGAGGGGTTGCCTGGTTATTGTCGATGTTTGTGGTGAACTGGTGATTCATATATTTTTAGATAAAATGGGGATTCATATTTGATCCTCTAAATACAAGTACTCTGAATGCTAGATCACCTAATTGAATTTTATCTTTATAAAAATTCAGGTAGTTAGATTCATCAGTATAAAAAGACCTACTTGTTCTTGCCCTGGTGCCATTTAGAACCGACAAGGGCTTAAGATAGATGCCAATAAATACATATTCACCGCATGCTCCTACTCTTTCGTTCACTAATGTAAGCAATGTTCAAGAATTCATTCGACTAATCAATTAATGGGCTAGTTAATTGTTACTCGTTGGGTGGCCGATTCAAATAGCATCTATTTATCACATTAACTTGTCAGGACAATTAAATGGCCTATTAGGCCGATTAAATGGCCTGTTAGGCCAATTAACTAGCCTGTCACACCGATTAATCGATTACTAGGCCGATTAATCGATGTTTTCCTACTAACTTCCGGGCAAACAAAACCCAAATTATTGGCATGTAACCTCACCATCCTCCTTTCGCTTCTCAATAACTAGGATTTGATCAAACAATATGATATTTTGGCATATTACATAGCTGGGGCATGAGAGTAGAGTATAATACATAAAAAACTAGAAAATGTTCGCAGGTTCCTATTAAATCTACCGATTAACGACTATCAGGACCCCGATTTCAAGTCACATCGATTTAGCCGGTAACACCTCATATCACTTTGCGGCCTCACGCACGGTATCCCACGGGTGTCGCCTTACCATGGCCCGGGACCGTTTGCGCCTTTTGGCTCACGTATATGATAGTGTCGCTAGCATCCATATGACAGAGAATCCGGGCCGACATGGCTAGTCGTGAACCCAAAACAGCACTAACCTATGCGGACAGGCATACATGATTCACATCGAGCGTGTCGGTCAGCGGCGTGTGAATCCGGGCTGTAGCACTGGGCTAACAGGACTGCGGGAACCCGGGCTGTAGCAGGCTAGGCAGGACTCCGGATGTCACCGCGTGACATTTCCCCGAAAGAACAGACACAGGAACGAAGTGAAACACATGCCGGCCAGTCAAGTGTCCTGAGCAGTAGTGCTGGGCTAACAAGACTCCGGTGAACCGGGCTGTAGCGGACTACTATGGCTCATGGAAGCACTTAGACTACATTTCCCCATAAGAAAGGCTGCCAAGGCTAAACAACTAGATTGTCGGATCACACACATACCAAGCATTTCAATCATACACACAATATGCTCGATATGTGTAAATACAACATGGCATCACAAACATAACTCTACAACTCAAGTATTTATTCATTAGGCTCCGAGGAGCGAGATGTTACAAACATGGGTCTCATGACCCAACAATCATAGCATACAAATCAAGGCACAAGCGGAAGCTTAACATGTCTGAGTACAGACATCTACAAATGAAAAAGGCTAAGAAGCCTGACTATCTACCAGATCCTGCCGAGGCACAAGATTGTAGCTGAGGTATCAAGCTAAACGTCGAAGTCCACGCGGAACTACTAGCGAGACTGAAGTCTCTCTCTCTGCAAAACATAAATTAAGCAAACGTGAGTACAAAGGTACTCAACAAGACTTACATCAGAACTAGCTACATATGCATCGGTATCAACAAGGGGTGGTGGCGTAGTTTAACTGCAGCAAGCCAGCTTTGACTCAGTGGCTAACCTGAACTACGATTGCTAGCAACTGTTTTGAGGTGGCGCACACGAGTCCACATATTCACCATTCAATACACCACTATGGATCCGCTCCCGTCTCCCTACGAGAAGGCCATCCATAGCACTAACATTTATCTTGCGAGTTTTAGAGTATCCACTTTCACTTGTCTATGAACTGTCATAGGCAACCCAGAAGTCCATTACCGCGGACACGGCTATTCGAATAGATGATGTTAACCCTGCAGGGGTGTACTTCTTCACACACGCTCTCACCACTTACTGCCGTTTACACGACATGTACTCGACAACCTTCAAGCGGAAGCCCAACGAGGGTGTCGGCCACGGCCTACCTAAACACTCAAGTCTCTAGTCCAGGTTTATCGCCTATCTAGGTTCCATCCGCAGGGAGTCCGACCGAGGTTTCCACATACGGCCCCGAACGATGTGTACAGGGTTCCGAGACACCAAACGGGCGCCCGGCATGCCCGGCCACAGTGTATCTACCGCAACATAGCCCACCCCTAGGGTCAGCGCTACGCACGACCGCCAACACATATCCTATAAACACCAGAAACTAATTGCAACTCCTGGACAGAGGACAAGGGTGATCAAGAAGCCGAGAGGGTCCATTGGTTTCGGACCCAATGCGTGGTAGTAACTGTTTCATGGATCACAAACACAGAACTCAGTTCCTAAGAACGGTTTCAATGAGACAACCCACCATGTACTCCTACATGGCCTCTCACCACTACCTTTACCAAATCGTGTTCACACACTTAGCTCACACACTGTAGGACATGTTTACACACCTCCGGTTCATCCCCGATGAACCAGACCTGACACGACTGTATGCAATAGCAGGCATGATAAACAAGTATGAATGAGTAGGCACATCAGGGCTCAAACAACTCCTACTCATGCTAGTGGATTTCATCTATTTACTGTGGCAATGACAGGTCATGCAGAGGAAAGGGGTTCAACTACCGCAACATGTAACAGTTGAAACGTTGTTGTCCTAATGCAGTAAAAGAGAGCCGAAGCGAGAGAGTAGGATTGTATCAGAATGAACAAGGGGTTTTTGCTTGCCTGGCACTTCTGAAGATAGTATATCTCTTCATCAGTGTCATTGATCACGTCATCAGAAACATCGTCGTCTGAGAGGGGACGGTTACCGGCAAACAGGGAAGGACACAATCAATGCCATGCAACAATATGATGCATGAATGTGACATGGCAATATGCTGTTGATTGGCCTAATGCGACTAGCAACAAGTTAAATGGAGTTGGTTTGAACACTAGGTTCAAATTCAAACTCCATATGTGCTTTATTAAATGCCATTTAATTGTTTTGTCCAAAACAGAGGACAACATTGTTCAAACATGCATGAAAATGGTACAGATGGATTCCTTGAATTTTTCTGATCATTTTTCATATATAATTTATCTCATTTGGAGTTACGGTTGAATTTCTATGAATTTTAGAAGTTTATACTATTTTCTGGAATTTCCTGCATTAAATTAAATCTAGAAAAGTAATGCTGTATCAGCATTAGGTCATGCCGACGTCAGCAGGTCAACAGGCCCGGTCCAGGTCAAACCTGACCTGTGGGACCCGCGTGTCAGTGTCACATCTAACTAACAGTGCCTGTTAGTGCTAAGTAGGTGATTAACTTAACTAATCTAGGGCTGGGCCCGCATGTCAGCGAGTCAGTGGGTTCACTAAGTTAATTAACACTAATTAAACTAACAGTAATTAAACAGGGGCCTGGGCCCACATGTCAGGACCCAGGGGAGGTCAAACCGGGGTCTACCCGGGCCAGCGGGGTCAACCCTGCCGGTCAAAGCGGTCAACCCGCCGGCGTTTAGCCGCCGGCGAGGGCCGAGACGGCGGTGCGGCTCGGGAATCGCCCACAGGCGACCATTTGCGCGGCGGAGAGGCTCTACATGATGAGGAGACTCGTCTGCGTCCAGTGGTAGTGGTGTTTGGGCTCGGGGTGGTCCGAAACGACGGCAACGTCGAGCTTTGCGGCGGCCGGAGTTCGGCCAACGGCGGGTTAGGCGATGCAGGGAACGGCAGGAGCCGCGGGTGGTCGCGGTCGACTCCTGGGAACGTGCTGAGCACGGTGACGCGCTCGGTTTCGAGCCTCAACGGCTGCAGCGATGGCAGGGACATCGCCGGCGACGTTGAGCTCTTGGTTCCGGCTGTGGAGCTAGCTAGAGGATGCGTGCGACGACGAGGTAAGGGGGGTTTCGATCGGGGGCTCACAGAGGATCGTTTGGCGCAGACGGCGAGGCCGAGGAGGGTTGAGGATGAGCGGGAGGCCGAGAGGGATCTCCGGCGACCGAGGTTGAAGAAGATAGTGGTGAGGGCGTTCGGGGGCGTCCGGCATCGCGTAGCTTGGGGGAGAGGACGAGGCAGACGTGGCGGAGCCCGTGGACTGCTCGGAGAGGCGAGTGGGAACTCGGTGGCCACGGGGACAGCGGGCGGCAGCGACGGTTGCGCTCCGGCGTTCTCGGGTCCGAGGGGGAAGCGAGACAGGGAGCGGGGTGGGGGCAAGTGAGAGGTCGAGCGGATCCGTACGGCAACGGGGTGGTCATCCGCGGCGTCGCGCTGGCCAGCGAGGGCCAGGCAGGCAGCTGCGTGCCAGCCCGCGTGGGCGCCGTGCTCGGCCTCGCCTCTGCCAATAGGCAGAGGTTGAAGACAGGTATGCCCCTGGTGGGCTAGGCCGGTTAGCTGGGCCGCCGGGTAAGGAGGCCCAAGTGGGTGAGGCAGGTGAGTTCTTCTCTCTCTCTTTCCTATTTTCTGTTTTCTATTTTTTTTGCAGTATGTTTTGACTTAGTTTAAATACTAAAACACTTTATAAAATTCTGCAAACTTTTATAGGCACTATCTGATTTAAACCAGAGGCCCTCACTAAGTTTCAGAATAATTGGAGCTAGCAAATATTTTATAGGAATTAGTAGCTCCAATTCAAATAAGTATTGACTTAATTCAAAGGCCCAAATAAATATTTCTGTGATTCTAAAAATATTGGTTTGAATTTTACCTCTTGCCAATATTTCCAGAAATGAACAGGAACATTTTCTTGGGTTTATTTGAAACAATTTTTAATGTTGATCATTTTTAGAAAAGATTTCTGAGGCTTTCCACTTTCCCCAATTCAACTTTCTATACATGATGCATGAATGCTTGTGCAACTAGTTACAACCAATTCTAGAGCTGTGACACGACCGACCGATTAATCAAGTTAATAGGACGATTCACCGGTTAATCGTTACTCCCAAGCCCACCGAGCAGCTATCAGTTACTGATTTCCTTAACAATGAATGTAAGATGTTCTAACTCTTTTCTAAATTAGATGTATAGACAAGTTTTAGTGTGTTTGTTCACTCGTTTCAGTCTTTGTATAGTCTATATTAAAATATTCAAAACATCTTATATCTATGAATGGAGGAGTACTATATATATATATATATATATATATATATATATATATATATATATATATATATATATATATATAAACTATATTAGAGTACTATATATATACTTTATTGTAGCAGCAGGGGTTGTTAGAATGCATTCTATTTCTCATCATATTCAGTTAGGAGGCTACGTTTTTTTAGGCTCATTGGTTTGTTAGAGGTAATTTTTCTTAATTTGCTCTTAGAGCATCTCTAGCAAATTCCGTATAAGCCCCGAAACTATGAAATAACCACCGTTTTGCTGTTTTGGGCAGAAAAAGTGTCCATCCCGGATCCTGCAAAACTGCTGGCAATGCGAAAAATTATCCAAGTTCCAGCTCCACCTTAAATAAATCTTGTACACAAGATACCCAGATTTGGAGTCAATATTTAGGGTGAAGCCACACAACAGTTGGCATGAGGGAAATTTCAGTCCAACTATCACTGGACCGGCACCGGACTCGTAGGAGTCCGGCGAAATTTCACCAAGGTGCTCCGATTCTGCCCAAATCCCCTCTAATTTCTGGCAACCAACCTCGATTCCGACCGATTCTCGTCAATTCCGTCATAGGATCAGGAGCTCAGGTGGGCGGCCACCATTGACGTGCGGCAACACGTGCCGCTGCTCAAACAGGCCACGGCGGTAATACACGGCTAGCCGCCAGTTGGGCGTGGAAAAAGTCCATTTTAAACCCTAAACTCGTAGAGCTTTGACGAATCAAACCCTCAAGTTCAAATCCCGGTCGTTTCAACCCTGAACTGTATAATCCCGGTCTAAATCAGACCCTGGATCCGTTTGCCAGACAGGGAATGCAAAGAATGGCCGGGATTGGTGGCGGTTTCCTATTTGCCGCCCGTGGGCAGCCAACAGCAGTGGCTACACCCCACAGCGCCCGCGGGTGGGCCGGCCCATTTCGCAGCAGCGCATATTGCTCGTTCACTGTTTTGTTTTTAGTTCGTTTCTGCTGTTGACTTTTTGTTTTATTTTATCTTTTTGTTTTTTTTCTGGTTTTTGCATGTTCTTTCTGCCTTTTCATTTCTGGTTCTTTCGTGTTGTTTCTGGCTTTATCTTTTTTTTCCTTTTTCTTTTTCTTCCATTAATACATTACAAGGAAATGTTTCATTGTGTATTTTTAATCATTAATAATACTTTAATATGATGAACAAGCTGTGTTTCTTCTGTTTATTTTTACTACTCTTCTTTTTTGTGTATTATACAAGAGTTTATCAGGTATTAAGAAAATGTTCATCGTATATTTAAGAAAATGTTCGTATATTAAAAATATATTCATTTATGTACTTAAAAATGTTCAGCATATAAGAAAAAAATGTTCAGTGTATATGAAAAAAATGTTCAATATGTATTTTCAAATTGTTCAGTATTCATCACAGTAACGTTCATTGTGTATTTTCAAATTGTTTAGCACATATCACTGTAGTGTTTGTTATGTATTTACAAATTGTTTAGCGTATATCACAAAAATGTTTAATGTGTATATAAGAAATTTTCGTTGTGTATCAAAAAAATGTTCAATGTATATTAAAAGGTCCACGGGTTTTGTAACAAGATTCATGAATTTGAAACAAACATATTGAGAAAAAGGTTCACACATTACATAAAAAAGGTGCTCGCATTTCTTTAGCAGTGCAACAGAAAAAATGGGGCGGCCCAGCGCGGAGGACGGGTACACTCCATGGTCAACAGTGCTTGAATTATTTCGAACCATATAAAACCGGTGGCCACTTAGTAGGAAGTAGCAAACAAAAAATAAGAACCTCGTGAACCAGATTTTTAAAATAAAAAAAGTTTACAATTTTTGAAAAAAAATGTTCACAGATTTAGAAAGAGTACAATGATTTTGAAAATAAGCTCACAGTTTTTCAAAAGAAAATTCAATGGATTTGGGAAAAAATCACTTTCTTTGGGAAAAGATTCACGCGTTCAACAATTGTCAGATTTTCAAACATTACTCTTTTTTTTTAAAAATGCAGGAAAGGATACCAAAAAACCCGCCCTGATTCTGCGTTTAACTTTTTTTCTTAAACTTGCGCACTCCAGTTTGGTGACACAGGCTTGTTAGGTTGACTGGTTTAGCAAGTCTCCTTCGGATCTACAGGTTCGTAGTTCGAATCGTAGGACTTGTTGTTTTATCTTTTTCGACAATCAAATTGTTATGCTACTTTTTTTCTGAGAATAATTGTTACGCTAGTACGGACGCTATTGTACACCATGGGCCGGCCCAGCTAGGTGTCACTGCATGCGTCGGGTCGAGCTCCCGTGTAACAGAAAAAAAAGACAATTTTTTTGCAGACAAAAAAGAACAAATGGGGTGGCCCAGCAGAGCCCAGCCAGAGGAATCCCGGTTGATATTCGTCAAGGTTTGATCTAGACCGGGATTATACAGTTCAGGGTTGAAATGACCGGGATTTGGACTTGAGGGTTCGTTTCGCCTAACCTCTACAAGTTCAGGGTTTAAAATGGACTTTTTCCGTTGGGCGTGGACATGACTAGGCATCCATCTTCCGGCTGGCTCGTCGCGGTGGAGGTTGCTGGCCGGGCGAACACCTCCCCCTGCTGGGCAGGGCCGACCGTTGTGTGAGAGCTGCTCGACAGGCGCCATCAGACCTGGAACAACGTCCAGAAGGAGACGACGAAGTGCAGTGGCTAGCTGAGGCAGGGGTATCTTGTCGATTCCATGGGGAAGAAGACCAAAAAGAAAAAAAACTGACTTGGGGACCTTTAGTGGTGATTTACATTTGCGGTACCGATTTCACGGGATCTGTTCTACTGGAGCTTTCGCAATACCATAAAATCGTTTTGCAGTATACATTAAATTGTTTTTGCAGTACCGACTTTTAAGGGATCTGCTAGAGATGCTCTCATTTTTTTTCTATGTTTCCCTTCCTTAATCTAAGGTTGTCTTCAATCAGCTGTTTGCTTATCTAAGGTTGTCCAATCAGCTGTTTGCTTTTGGTAGGATTTCATTGTACTCTTGAAATCCATGGGCAAATAGTAATACGTTCAATTGAGGAAAAAAGTTTCTTTCGTTGCTTCAAAAAGTAGTTCATTACACATGGGAAATGTTTATGGCTGATGAATTGTAGTGCCATAGTTGCAATTGTCAGTTGTACGGCTGAGTCTATTTACACTTTGGATTATGAGCTGCCAATTTCTTAAGTTTTCTTATCCTTTTATTCTGGGACTTCTTTTCTCTAATGGATGAACTCTACTTTTGTTTCTTAAGATTAGCCTGGCGTCATTCCTAACTTAATGTTTCGCATTCCAGCCATCTATCTATTGGAGATTCAGTGGCTCCAGGCTCCCAGTATCTTCTTTTACTTCTTACGTTAAGTGCAGTAAACAACAGCTGTTTTAGCTCTTACTCGCATCACCGGTTGGTCCTTGTGTGTTGTTCATTTGAAGGGGTCTTGGAAGGTCGTCAGTGCGAAGACGGAGTCGCTTGCTCGGGCAGAGGTGATGACGATGACACCGCACACATCCTCGAAGATGTCCTCTTCTAGGCGGCGTGTGTGGTTTTGCTGGTGCCAGGTTGACCAGGATGGCCTTTCTTGTGGGTGTGTTGTATTGTTTTACGTCTGAGTTTTCACTAATTAATCACACGACTCTATTCTACCCTTATTAATGAATTGGGCCCTAAGGTCTTTTTAACACTTATTTTAAGTACATAGTATTTGTAGGTTCTGTGGTTAATGATGAAATGATGCTACCATAAAGCAAGTCTGCTGCTTCATTCCCCTTTAATTTTCTGAATGTTTTTACCACCAGCCATTCTTTTACATGTATTTTAAGATGCCCTGCTAGGTGTGATTAGTGTGTGAAAATTTGCAAGCTACTAGCCATTTTTAAAAGTTACTCTAGTTTGCTTCTCTTGCATTAAGCAGGAGGTATGTTTCCTTGGCGTTCTATGACCCCGTCTCAATCATTATAGACAACTAGATTACCCGTTGCGACCGTGGTGCAAAAAATAAGAGTGAGCCGAGCATTAAAACCATGCAAGTGAGTGATTTAGAATCAATCTAATAGATACTTAAAAATGAACTTTATTTATTAGAAATAATGGTTGCATCGTCTGTAAGAAAAGATACAAAAAATTTCATAGGCTCCTCAATCCAATCTTTAGTCATTGAACATTTTGCTAGTCTAGCAAGTTTATGAGCTACTTTGTTCGCTTTCCTATTACAATGTTCAAAGCTAGTAAGAAGAAAATCACAAGCCATAACAAAACAGTACTTAAAGATTGCCGCCACCGCTCCTGCAGAATGTCCTCCGTTGTTCATCGTGTCAAGGATTTCCATATTGTCAGAATTGATAATAAGTCAATTGCAGCCCGTCTTTTGCGCAACATTAAACCAAACCTAAGAGCTAATGCTTCCGCTGTCGGAGCATCCGCATAACTTTCAATCTTCCAATTTCCACCTACAATGAAATTTCTTTTGTCGTCCCTGATAACAGCTCCCGATGTGCCCTTTAACAGGTCATGATCAAAAGAAGCATCCATATTTAATTTCACAAACCCCATCGGGGGTCTACTCCAGCCTTCCTTCTTCCTAATTGCCTTAGGTGAATTGGTGTTTACGTAATGTGCCATTATAACATGAATACCCATCGAGGTTTGGGACGTCTCTTGAGACTTTCCTTCATGAACTAGTCTCCGTTTATTCCACCATAAATACCACGCGGTTATAGCCACCTGCTTGCATGCATTTTGGGACCCCAATATGGATATTTCTTGATCTGGCATAAGGAGTAACAATTCAAGGACTGCATCTCCTGCACGGTCCACCATACATGCATTTTTAATAGCTTCATACCGCCCTAGACTTTTTCACACTTCTTTTGCCTTGTGGCGCAGAAACACCACGTGTTTAGTGTCCTCTGGCCCATTTGTACATGCTGGGCAAATGGGTGTAATTTTTATGTGTCTATTGGCCAACTTAACATGGCAAGGTAGGTACACATAGAATTATATATTGTACTAGTGTACCCGTTGCGCCAAATGGCACAGAGACATGCTAAATCCATGTGCGCGATGAAAAAAATATCCATGGTTCAATCCCCTTTAATAGGAAACATGACGGATTGTTGTCTACAATGAGATGTATATCTATTTTTAAATTTGATAGCACAAAATGGGCCAGTTCTTTTGGGCGATTCTACCAGAATCGCCCCCCTCCCCAGCTTCTCCCAGAATCACCACTCCATATGTTTTTTACAATTCTAATTAATTAGACCTTAACTAGATAGGATTGTAAAAATATATATGGAGTGACGATTATGGGAGAAGCTGGGGAGGGGGGTGATTCTGGGAGAATCGCCGAAAAGAACTGGCCCAATACTTGCTACCATGTTCGCAGAGACCCATTTAAAATCATGTTCGCATTGAAAACATTTGCATTTTTCAATGACTTTGTGTTTGAGCAAAAAATACATAAGTTTTTGTTTAAAAATATATGTACCTTTAAAATTATGAATGCTTTCAAAATATTTTCATTAGTTAGGAGCTTTAGTTTGAACAAACATGTATGATTGGAGCTTTAGCCCTTCTGTATAAAAATAATGAAGGGGCAGATGAACAATAGTTTGAAACGTCTCCATAATAGCAATAGTTATCTTTTATGACATTTTTTTATAACTATCAAACATGTCTAAAACATCATTTCTATTGAATCCGCATAACAAGTATTTATGGTAAGGGACTGTTGGGGAACGCATTATTTCAAAAAAAAATCCTACGATCATGCAAGATCTATCTAGGAGATGCATAGCAACGAGAGGAGAGAGTGTTTCCACGTACCCTCGTAGACCGAAAGCGGAAAGCGTTTAGTAACGCAGTTGATGTAGTCAAACGTCTTCGCGATCCAACCGATCCTAGCACGGAACGTACGGCACCTCCGTGTTCAGCACATGTTCAGCACGATGACGTCCCTCGAGCTCTTGATCCAATTGAGGACGAGGGAGAGTTCCGTCAGCACGACGGTGTGTTGACAATAATGATGAAGTTACCGGCGCAGGGCTTCGCCTAAGCACTACGATGATATTGTTGGGGAACGTTGCAGAAAAACAAAAATTTTCCTACGGTTTCACCAAGATCCATCTATGAGTTCATTTAGCAACGAGTGATCGGATGCATCTACATACCTTTGTAGATCGCGAGCGGAAGCGTTCAAAGAACGGGGATGAGGTAGTCGAACACGACGTGATCCAAATCACCGGAGATCCTAGCACCGAACGGACGGCACCTCCGCGTTCAACACACGTACGGTCAGAGTAACGTCTCCTTCTTCTTGATCCAGCAAGAGGGAAGGAGAGGTTGAGGAAGATGGCTCCAGCAGCAGCACAACTGCGTGGTGATGGTGAAGCTGCAGTACTCCGTCAGGGCTTCGCCAAGCACTATGGAGGAGGAGGAGGTGTTGGAGAGGGAGAAGGAGGCAACCAAAGGCATGGATGAAGAGCCCTCCTTCCCCCACTATATATAGGAGGGCCAAGGGGGGGGGGCGCCGGCCCTAGGAGATCCAATCTCCTAGGGGTGCGGCCAAGGGGGAGGAATCCTTCCTCCCCAAGGCACCTAGGAGGTGCCTTCCCCTCCTAGGACTCTTCCTCCTTGAAACCCTAGGCGCATGGGCCTCTTGGGGCTGGTGCCCTTGGCCCATGTAGGCCAAGGCGCACCCACTACAGCCCATGTGGCTCCCCGGGACAGGTGGCCCCACCCGGTGGACCCCCGGGACCCTTCCGGTGGTCCCGGTACAATACCGATGACCCCGAAACTTGTCTCGATGGCCGAAATAGGACTTCCCACATATAAATCTTTACCTCCGGACCATTCCGGAACTCCTCGTGACGTCCGGGATCTCATCCAGGACTCCGAATAACATTCGGGTTACTGCATATACATATCCCTACAACCCTAGCGTCACCGAACCTTAAGTGTGTAGACCCTACGGGTTCGGGAGACATGTAGACATGGCCGAGATCGCTCTCCGGTCAATAACCAACAGCGGGATCTGGATACCCATGTTGGCTCCCACATGCTCCTCGATGATCTCATCGGATGAACCACGATGTCGAGGATTCAAGCAACCCCGTATACAATTCCCTTTGTCAATCGATATGTTACTTGCCCGAGATTCAATCGTCGGTATCCCAATACCTCGTTCAATCTCGTTACCGGCAAGTCACTTTACTCGTACCGTAATGCATGATCCCGTGACCAGACACTTGGTCACTTTGAGCTCATTATGATGATGCATTACCGAGTGGGCCCAGTGATACCTCTCCGTCATACGGAGTGACAAATCCCAGTCTTGATCCATGTCAACCCAACAGACACTTTCGGAGATACCCGTAGTATACCTTTATAGTCACCCAGTTACATTGTGACGTTTGGTACACCCAAAGCACTCCTACGGTATCCGGGAGTTACACGATCTCACGGTGTAAGGAAAGGATACTTGACATTGGAAAACTCTAGCAAACGAACTACACGATCTTATGCTATGTTTAGGATTGAGTCTTGTCCATCACATCATTCTCCTAATGATGTGATCTCGTTATCAACGACATCCAATGTCCATAGTCAGGAAACCATGACCATCTGTTGATCAACGAGCTAGTCAACTAGAGGCTTACTAGGGACATGTTGGTGTCTGTTATTCACACATGTATTACGATTTCGGATAACACAATTATAGCATGAATAAAGACAATTATCATGAACAAGGAAATATAATAATAATGCTTTTATTATTGCCTCTAGGGCATATTTCCAACAGTCTCCCACTTGCACTAGAGTCAATAATCTAGTTACATTGTGATGAATCGAACACCCATGGAATTCTGGTGTTGATCATGTTTTGCCCTAGGGAGAGGTTTAGTCAACGGATCTGCTACATTCAGGTCCGTATGTACTTTACAAATCTCTATGTCTCCATCTTGAACATTTTCACGAATGGAGTTGAAGCGACGCTTGATGTGCCTTGTCTTCTTGTGAAACCTGGGCTCCTTGGCAAGTGCAATAGCTCCAGTGTTGTCACAAAAGAGTTTGATTGGCCCCGACGCATTGGGTATGACTCCTAGGTCGGTGATGAACTCCTTCACCCAAATTGCTTCATGCGCTGCCTCCGAGGCTGCCATGTACTTCGCTTCACATGTAGATCCCGCCACGACGCTCTGCTTGCAACTGCACTAGCTTACTGCCCCACCATTCAAAATATACACGTATCCGGTTTGTGACTTAGAGTCATCCAGATCTGTGTCGAAGCTAGCATCGACGTAACCCTTTACGACGAGCTCTTCGTCACCTCCATAAACGAGAAACATTTCCTTAGTCCTTTTCAGGTACTTCAGGATATTCTTGACCGCTGTCCAGTGTTCCTTGCCGGGATTACTTTGGTACCTTCCTACCAAACTTACGGCAAGGTTTACATCAGGTCTGGTACACAGCATGGCATACATAATAGAACCTATGGCTGAGGCATAGGGGATGACGCTCATCTCTTCTATATCTTCTGCCGTGGTCGGACATTGAGCTGAGCTCAATTTTACACCTTGCAACACAGGCAAGAACCCCTTCTTAGACTGATCCATATTGAACTTCTTCAATATCTTATCAAGGCATGTGCTTTATGAAAGACCTATGAGGCGTCTTGATCTATCTCTATTGATCTTGATGCCTAATATATAAGCAGCTTCTCCAAGGCCCTTCATTGAAAAACTCTTATTCAAATAGGCCTTGATGCTGTCCAAGAGTTCTATATCATTTCCCATCAAAAGTATGTCATCTACATATAGTATGAGAAATGCTACAGAGCTCCCACTCACTTTCTTGTAAACGCAGGCTTCTCCATAAGTCTGCGTAAACCCAAACGCTTTGATCATCTCATCAAAGCGAATGTTCCAACTCCGAGATGCTTGCACCAGCCCATAAATCGAGCGTTGGAGCTTGCACACCTTGTCAGCATTCTTAGGATCGACAAAACCTTCCGGCTGTATCATATACAATTCTTCCTTAAGGAAACCATTAAGGAATGCCGTTTTGACGTCCATTTGCCATATCTCATAATCGTAGAATGCGGCAATTGCTAACATGATTCAGACGGACTTTAGCTTCGCTACTGGTGAGAAAGTCTCATCGTAGTCAACCCCTTGAACTTGTCGATAACCCTTAGCGACAAGCCTAGCTTTATAGATGGTCACATTACCATCCGCGTCTGTCTTTTTCTTAAAGATCCATTTATTTTCTATGGCTCGCCGTTCAACGGGCAAGTCAGTCAAAGTCCATACTTCATTTTCATACATGGATCCTATCTTGGATTTTATGGCTTCTAGCCATTTGTCGGAATCCGGGCCCGCCATTGCTTCTTCATAGTTCGAAGGTTCACCGTTGTCTAACAACATGATTTCCAAGACAGGGTTGCCGTACCACTCTGGTGCGGAACGTGTCCTTGTGGACCTTCGAATTTCAGTAGGAGCTTGATCAGAAGTATCTTGATCATCATCAATAACTTCCTATCTAGTTGGTGCAGGCACCTCAGGAACATTTTCTTGAGTTGTGCCATTCTCTGGTTCAAGAGGTAACACTTCATCAAGTTCTACTTTCCTCCCACTTACTTCTTTCGAGAGAAACTCTTTCTCTAGAAAGAATCCATTCTTGGCAACAAAGATCTTGCCTTCGGATCTGAGGTAGAAGGTATACCCAACAGTTTCTTTAGGGTATCCTATGAAGACGCATTTTTCCGACTTGGGTTCGAGCTTTTCAGGTTGAAGTTTCTTGACATAAGCATCGCATCCCCAAATTTTCAGAAACAACAGCTTAGGTTTCTTCCCAAACCATAATTCAAACGGTGTCGTCTCAACGGATTTCGACGGAGCCCTATTTAAAGTGAATGCGGCAGTCTCTAAAGCATAGCCCCAAAAGGATAGCGGTAAATCGGTAAGAGACATCATAGATCGCACCATATCTAATAGAGTGCGATTACGACGTTCGGACACACCATTACGCTGAGGTGTTCCAGGCGGCGTGAGTTGTGAAACTATTCCACATTTTCTTAAGTGTGTGCCAAATTCGTGACTCAAGTATTCTCCTCCACGATCTGATCGTAAAAACTTGATTTTCCTGTCACGTTGATTCTCAACCTCACTCTGAAATTCCTTGAACTTTTCAAAGGTTTCAGACTTGTGTTTCATTAGGTAGATATACCCATATCTACTCAAATCATCAGTGAGGGTGAGAACATAACGATAGCCACCGCGAGCCTCAACACTCATTGGACCGCACACATCAGTATGTATGATTTCCAATAAGTTGGTTGCTCGCTCCATTGTTCCTGAGAACGGAGTCTTGGTCATCTTACCCATGAGGCATGGTTCGCACGTGTCAAATGATTCGTAATCAAGAGACTCTAAAAGTCCATCTGCATGGAGCTTCTTCATGCGTTTGACACCTATGTGACCAAGGCGGCAGTGCCACAAGTATGTGGGACTATCATTATCAACTTTACATCTTTTGGTACTCACACTATGAATATGTGTAGCATTACGCTCGAGATTCATTAAGAATAAACCATTCACCATAGGAGCATGACCATAAAACATATCTCTCATATAAATAGAACAACCATTATTCTCGGATTTAAATGAGTAGCCATCTCGAATTAAACGAGATCCCGATACAATGTTCATGCTCAAAGCTGGCACTAAATAACAATTATTAAGGTTTAAAACTAATCCCGAAGGTAAATATAGAGGTAGCGTGCCGATGGCGATCACATTGACCTTGGAACCATTCCCGACGCGCATCGTCACCTCGTCCTTTGCCAGTCTCCGCTTATTCCGCAGCCCCTGCTTTGAGTTACAAATGTGAGCAACTGCACCGGTATCAAATACCCAGGAGCTACTACGGGTACTAGTAAGGTACACATCAATTACATGTATATCATATATACCTTTTGTTTTGCCGGCCTTCTTGTCTGCTAAGTATTTGGGGCAGTTCCGCTTCCAGTGACCACTTCCCTTGCAATAAAAGCACTCGGTCTCGGGCTTGGGTCCAGTCTTTGGCTTCTTCCCGGCAGCTTGCTTGCCGGGCGCGGCAACTCCCTTGCCGTCCTTCTTGAAGTTCTTTTTACCCTTGCCCTTCTTGAACTTAGTGGTTTTATTGACCATCAACACTTGATGTTCCTTCTTGACTTCTACCTCTGCTGATTTCAGCATTGCAAATACCTCAGGAATGGTCTTTTCCATCCCCTGCATATTGAAGTTCATCACAAAGCTCTTGTAGCTCGGTGGAAGCGACTGGAGGATTCTGTCAATGACCGCATCATCCGGGAGATTAACTCCCAGCTGAGTCAAGCGGTTATGTAACCCAGACATAGTGAGTATGTGCTCACTGACAGAACTATTTTCCTCCATCTTACAGCTGAAGAATTTGTTGGAGACTTCATATCTCTCGACCCGGGCATGAGCTTGGAAAACCATTTTCAGCTCTTCGAACATCTCATATGCTCCATGTCTCTCAAAACGCTTTTGGAGCCCCGGCTCTAGGCTGTAAAGCATGCCGCACTGAACGAGGGAGTAGTCATCGGTACGTGCCTGCCAAGCGTTCATAACGTCTTGTTCTGCAGGGAGAACAGGTGCGTCACCCAGTGGTGCTTGTAGGACATAATCTTTCTTGGCAGCTATGAGGATGATCCTCAGGTTCCGGACCCAGTCCGTATAGTTGCTGCCATCGTCTTTTAGCTTGGTTTTCTTTAGGAACGCGTTGAAATTGAGGACTACGTTGGCCATTTGATCTACAAGACATATTGTAAAGATTTTAGACTAAGTTCATGATAATTAAGTTCATCTAATCAAATTATTTAATGAACTCCCACTTAGATAGACATCCCTCTTCTAGTCATCTAAGTATAACATGATCCGAGTCAACTAGGTCGTGTCCGATCATCACGTGAGACGGACTAGTCAACGTCGGTGAACATCTTCATGTTGATCGTATCTTCTATACGACTCATGCTCGACCTTTCGGTTTTCTGTGTTCCGAGGCCATGTCTACACACATGCTAGGCTTGTCAAGTCAACCTAAGTGTTTGCATGTGTAAATCTGTCTTACACCCGTTGTATGTGAACATTTTGAATCAAACACCCGATCATCACGTGGTGCATTGAAACAACGAACTGTCGCAACGGTGCACAGTTAGGGGGAACACTTTCTTGAAATTATTATGAGGGATCATCTTATTTACTACTGACGTTCTAAGTAAACAAGATGCAAAACATGATAAACATCAAATGCAATCAAAAAATAATAGTGACATGATATGGCCAATATCACATAGCTCCTTTGATCTCCATCTTGGGGCTCCATGATCATCTTGTCACCGGCTTGACACCATGATCTCTATCATCATGATCCCCATCATCGTGTCTCCATGAAGTTGCTCGCCAACTATTACTTCTACTATTATGGCTAACGTGTTTAGCAATAAAGTAAAGTAATTTACATGGCGTTTCTCAATGATACACAGGTCATACAAAAAATAAAGACAACTCCTATGGCTCCTGCCGGTTGTCATACTCATCGACATGCAAGTCGTGATTCCTATTACAATAGCATGAACATCTCATACATCACATATAGATCATTCATCATTCATCACAACTTTGGCCATATCATATCACAAAGCACTTGCTGCAAAAACAAGTTAGACGTCCTCTAATTGTTGTTGCATGTTTTACGTGGCTGAAGTAGGGTTCTAGCAAGAACGTTTTCTTACCTACGTGAAAGCCACAACGTGATTTGTCAACTTCTATTTACCCTTCATAAGGACCCTTTTCATCGAATCCGCTTCAACTAAAGTAGGAGAGACAGACACCCGCCAGCCACCTTATGCAACTAGTGCATGTTAGTCGGTGGAACCGGTCTCACGTAAGCATACGTGTAAGGTTGGTCCGGGCCGCTTCATCCCACAATACCGTTGAAGCAAGATAAGACTAGTAGCGGCAAGAAAGTTGACAACATCTACGCCCACAACAAATTGTGTTCTACTCGCGCAAGAAGAACTACGCATAGACCTAGCTCATGATGCCACTGTTGGGGAACGTTGCAGAAAAACAAAAAATTTCCTACGGTTTCACCAAGATCCATCTATGAGTTCATTTAGCAACGAGTGATCGGATGCATCTACATACCTTTGTAGATCGCGAGCGGAAGCGTTCAAAGAACGGGGATGAGGTAGTCGAACACGATGTGATCCAAATCACCGGAGATCCTAGCACCGAATAGACGGCACCTCCGCGTTCAACACACGTACGGTCAGAGTAACGTCTCCTTCTTCTTGATCCAGCAAGAGGGAAGGAGAGGTTGAGGAAGATGGCTCCAGCAGCAGCACAACTGCGTGGTGATGGTGAAGCTGCAGTACTCCGTCAGGGCTTCGCCAAGCACTATGGAGGAGGAGGAGGTGTTGGAGAGGGAGAAGGAGGCAACCAAAGGCATGGATGAAGAGCCCTCCTTCCCCCACTATATATAGGAGGGCCAAGGGGGGGGGG
>NC_041380.1:558065005-558105992 GCF_002162155.2 Triticum dicoccoides | reverse complement strand
GCGCCGGCCCTAGGAGATCCAATCTCCTAGGGGTGCGGCCAAGGGGGAGGAATCCTTCCTCCCCAAGGCACCTAGGAGGTGCCTTCCCCTCCTAGGACTCTTCCTCCTTGAAACCCTAGGCGCATGGGCCTCTTGGGGCTGGTGCCCTTGGCCCATGTAGGCCAAGGCGCACCCACTACAGCCCATGTGGCCCCCCGGGACAGGTGGCCCCACCCGGTGGACCACCGGGACCCTTCCGGTGGTCCCGGTACAATATCGATGACCCCGAAACTTGTCCCGATGGCCGAAACAGGACTTCCCATATATAAATCTTTACCTCCGGACCATTCCGGAACTCCTCGTGATGTCCGGGATCTCATTCGGGACTCCGAATAACATTCGGGTTACTGCATATACATATCCCTACAACCCTAGCGTCACCGAACCTTAAGTGTGTAGACCCTACGGGTTCGGGAGACATGTAGACATGACCGAGATCGCTCTCCGGTCAATAACCAACGGCGGGATCTGGATACCCATGTTGGCTCCCACATTCTCCTCGATGATCTCATCGGATGAACCACGATGTCGAGGATTCAAGCAACCCCGTATACAATTCCCTTTGTCAATCGATATGTTACTTGCCCGAGATTCGATCGTCGGTATCCCAATACCTCGTTCAATCTCGTTACCGGCAAGTCACTTTACTCGTACCGTAATGCATGATCCCGTGACCAGACACTTGGTCACTTTGAGCTCATTATGATGATGCATTACCGAGTGGGCCCAGTGATACCTCTCCGTCATACGGAGTGACAAATCCCAGTCTTGATCCATGTCAACCCAACAGACACTTTCAGAGATACCCGTAGTATACCTTTATAGTCACCCAGTTACGTTGTGACGTTTGGTACACCCAAAGCACTCCTACGGTATCCGGGAGTTACACGATCTCACGGTCTAAGGAAAGTATACTTGACATTGGAAAACTCTAGCAAACGAACTACACGATCTTATGCTATGTTTAGGATTGGGTCTTGTCCATCACATCATTCTCCTAATGATGTGATCTCGTTATCAACGGCATCCAATGTCCATAGTCAGGAAACCATGACTATCTGTTGATCAACGAGCTAGTCAACTAGAGGCTTACTAGGGACATGTTGGTGTCTGTTATTCACACATGTATTACGATTTCCGGATAACACAATTATAGCATGAATAAAGACAATTATCATGAACAAGGAAATATAATAATAATGCTTTTATTATTGCCTCTAGGGCATATTTCCAACAGATATGACCAAGGTGTGTAACTATGGAGGGGGGCACCGCACATGGCTAAGAGAAGACTTATTGTGTCTTTGGGGTGCCTGTCAGTGTCAAAACCGGCAGATCTCGGGTAGGGGGTCCGGAACTGTGTGTCTAAGGATCAAGGCTAACAGGAGGCAAGGGACATGATGTTTACCCAGGTTCGGGCCCTCTTGATGGAGGTAATACCCTACTTCCTGCTTGATTGACTTTGATGAGTATATGGGTTACAAGAGTTGATCTACCTCGAGATCATAATGGCTAAACCCTTGATGTCTAGCATGTATCACTATATTCGCCTCTATGGACTAAACCCTCTGGTTTATATAGACACCGGAGGGGGCTAGGGTTGTACAGAGTCGGTTTACAGAGAGAGGAATCCTCATATCCGAACGCCAAGCTTGCCTTCCACGCAAAGGAGAGTCCCATCTGGACACGGGGAAAGCCCTCCATCTTGTATCTTCATGGCCCATCAGTCCGGCCCACGTTACATAATCCGGACACCCGGGGACCCCCTAATCCAGGACTCCTTCAGTAGCCCCCGAACTAGGCTTCAATGGCGACGTGTCTGGTGCGCAGATCGACTTCGGCATTGCAAGGCGGGTTCCTCCTCCGAATTCCAAAGCAACTAGAAGAACCGCATTTGACCTTCCGACGATGATGATGCAATATTCGGCTTATATATCCTCGGTTTTGCTGGGTGGCCCCTCCATGATTCCGGATGGCTTCAGCCTCGCATTAAACATCATTCCCTTCGGCTTCCGCGCTTCCGTCGCCTCAGCTTCCACGTGTCAAACGAATACGAAGGGTTGAAGCGTTTTCACAGATAACACCCCGACAACGTACGGAAGGCGTCTATTTAAGGAGATTAGATCTCAGATGCCATTCCACACCAGGCAAAAATCCTTCGAACCTGCCACAAGAAACCACGCAAGCATGGCCAGCACTCCCAGTTCTTCTTCCCGCCCACACAGTCCTCAAAAAGGCGATTGGGAGAGCTGCTTTGTATCCCATGCCTAGCTGACCAAGCTCCAGGTGTAGGGATACCCCCCTGCGGATCTAGTCCCCATTCGGGCGGGATTAACTTCTTTTACCGGCGAAGCCCTGGCAGAAAATTTCCCTAATCCTTCAGAAGGGGAGCAAGTGTGCTTCGTTTCCTTTCTATTAAGAGGCATTGGATTTCCAATCCATCCTTTCCTCCAAGGTCTCCTAGAGTACTATGGCCTCCAACTGCACAATCTCACGCCAGGCTCCATTCCGCACATCGCGGGCTTCGTCGCTCTTTGCGAGCTGTTCCTAGGCTACGAGGCCCATTCTGAGTTATGGAGGAAGCTTTTCTGCCTCGTCCCTCGCTCCCAAAAGGGATCCATATTCGAGGTGGGTGGTGCCGAAGTATGGCGCATAGCCGAGACAGGATACCTATCCGGCACTCCGAAGAAGGCATCCGAAGAGTGGCCCTCGGAGTGGTTTTATATTGAAGACGTCGTTCTCTCGGACCCAATCTGACGGGGCCTACCCGAATTTTCCAATGTTCTGTTAAAGAAGCGCCACAGCTGGCGCCCCCGGAGCCTCGAGGAGGAAGATAGTGCGGATGTTAAGAAGTTAATGGACAAGATAAAGATACTCGCCCAATCCGGACTGTCCATAATCGAGGTCATGGCGATTTCCATAATGCGAGGTGTTCATCCACTCCAATCCAGAGGACTCCCCATGTGGAACTATAACGGGGAGGATGATACATCTCGCTACGGGCGCAAGGGTCTAGACAACTTCGCCGCCCTGGCCTCCATGTTGGTTGATCTTTATAAAGGGGAGAAAGAAGAATTCACTCGCCTTAAATGCCGAGAAGGCTTTTCCATGTACAATCCTCCCAACTGGGCGACCCTTTGCTTCGTAATTTTACTCAATCTCCTTTCTGAGTCGTACTTATTTGAACTTTAATCCGACTATCTTTAACAGGAATGGAGGAAGGCTATCGCGTGGATTTATAGCCCTGCTCCGCAGCCAGAGGATCATATTCAGGACCTGGACCCCGGATTTGAGGAGGATCTAGACATATTTGTAGAGCTCAAGGAGGGGGTCTTCTATCAGGCGAGTTACGACGGCACAAAAGTGGCCATTACAGCCGATTACCCCGGCCTTCTCCCTTCCTCTCACGTAAGTACCCCGAAGATGTCTCCTCCAAAAGAGTTTTCTCACGGTGCTTCACCCACTGTACTGTCTCGTGCTTTAAAGGGGCGGCGCTCGTCTCGACACTCCACACCAAAGGCATCCCTTAAAAGGGCAGAGCTTGCACGAGGTGGGTCTTCGAAGAGAAAGGCGAATGGCGATACTACCAAGCCTTCATCGAAGAGGTATGGTTTTTAATATGCCCCATGGCAATCATATCGAACTGTAACGTTCCTTACTATGCCATATTTCAGGAAGAGCGTTCGCCGGGCTGTATCCGGTGACCTCGCCGGACATGCATCCACCAATCCGACCCCGGACCCTGCCTTCAGGGCGTGTCGTGGGTTTGTCACGGCAGATGTCCTCGTGAAAGGACTTAGTCATGGAGCCATCTCTACGGGTTAGCTTAAAGGGGTTAAACCGGACAAGGGACACGAGGGATTTTATACTAGTTCGGCCCCTTCGATGAAGGTAAAAGCCTACGTCTAGTTGTGATTGGTATTGCTAGGGTTTCAATGACCAGGGAGCGAATCCGCTTTGCCTGGTTCTCGAATTGTTATCTGTTGTTCCTAAACCGCTGTCGGGTCGTCCCTTTATATACATAGGTTGACGCCCGCCGGTTTACAGAGTCCCGAGGCTGGATCATAAATGTGTCCGGCTTGGTCTCTATTCCTTCTAACTTACAATACAAGTTACATGAAAGAGTCGGTTTACATCTACAGGCCTTAACCTGCCTTTGGGCCTTCGTAAAGTGCCACCATCCTTACGTCTTCATGGGCTTCTATGTTCATGGGGTTAACCCGGCCACTCCTAGCCGGTTTACCTCCAGTAGTCATATCCCCAACATTAGGCCCCAGATTGATTTGAACTTGTTCATGTCAATCTTCAATACTTAGAAAAATTCTTGCCCTGTCACCTTCGTATAGATCTGGTAAACCACTGTGATGTCATCCTTTAGATCCGTAGTAAACCACCATGACGTCATCTATTCGTTGAAGCCGAAGATACCCTTCATTAATGAATATCCAACCATCAAGGCGACATCCTTATTAACTATCCATTTTAAGCTCCTCGATTCACACACTTGTCGCTTCTCACTTCGCCTTATAAATAGGACCACGGGCCCTTCTCCTTTCCCCCCTTCGTCTCCTTCACTTCTTCTTCCTCCTTGCAACGCCTCTGCACCCGAGCACCGTCGCCGTCACCGAGCTTCGCCTCCGCCTCTCCGCTGGCCGCTGCATCAACCTGGTTGCACCAGAGAGCCGCGGCGTACCTCCGCTGCTTCAACAGCTGCTGTAAGTCCCTTCCTTTCTCCATTGTAGATCTGGCTAGGGTTTCCTCGTTCATCGAGGCTCCAGCGTTGTTCTTCCCTGTTTCTCCTTAGTCCATGGATAAAAACCTCAAACTTGATGTATTTCATGGAATGGCTTATCTTCTGTTACCACAACAAACCCTCATGTGCATAAAAACTGATCTGGTCCTTTGTGAACTGCTTCGGGACCAACCTTTTTTAGGTCTAAATCTTTTTGCTTTCCTATCTTACAGTAGATCCAAAATTTCCATGCAACCTTGTGAAACCTGTTTTACCTTACTTAGTCATTCTTGCCTCAGATCTGTATCCTCTTTATCACATAGGCGATTTACCTTTGCAAAAGCAATCTATCACATACCATTAGTCCCCTGGTGAACCGGCAAGCCCTTTATCTCCGTTGTCATACTCCGGTTTAACAGCATATGTATACTTTTGTTCCGATATTGCTTTGTTATTCATTATTGTAGCACCCTTCGGTTTATGAAATTTACATAGTTGTATATCTTTATTCTGTTGCACCTCATGCACCACCATGAATGAATTGTAAACCGGTATTTCTTTTTAGCTTTTCACTTGCAATGGCCAAACAGTTTTATGCCTGTAACTGGGCTCCTTCCCGGGTTACCGAGGAACAGCTTAATGGAATGGTCAGAATTGGTACCTTACCCAAAAAGAATGAGATCCGGTGGCGAGTTCCTGGACCGGAGAATCCTCCCACCCCTAAGCAGGGTGAGGTAGTGGTATTTGTTGATCACATAGGCCGTGGTTTCAAACCGCCCGGGTCAAAGTTTTTCCGGGATGTGCTTGCCAGTTTCCAGCTCCACCCTCAAGATATTGGACCTAACTCAGTATCCAATATATGCAATTTGCAAGTCTTCTGTGAAGTGTACTTACAAGAAGAACCAACTGCTGAGCTGTTCCGGGATTTTTTCCATCTGAATCGGCGCACTGAATTTATAGACGGACCCAACACTGAACTTGGTGGCGTCTCTATTCAAAAAAGGAAAGAGGTTGAATTTCCTCATGCCAAGCTGCACAGTCACCCCAAAGAGTGAAACCAAACTTGGTTCTACTGTAAAGAAACTTCCCTTGAAGACGAGAACCCTCTGCCGGGTTACTGTGCCCACCGGCTTTCCAACACTCATCCACTGCCGCAACGTCTAAGTGCCTAGGAACGGGCCTCATATGCCCCTCAACTCGCCAAGCTCCGAGCCTTTATGGCTAACTGTTTATCAGGCGTCGACTTTGTGCGTTGCTGGATATCCTGGAGCATCTTGCCATTAAGTCACCGCTCCGGTTTAATGTGTGAGTACACTGGTGAAGTAGAAGACCCCCAACGTCACATCAACATTTAGTTAACCGATGAAGAAGTCATTGAGGGTGTCAAGAAGATTTTGAATGAATCAGAATATGTCTGCCGCCAAACCGGCTTAAACCCCTTTTATGCAAAAAAACAAACTGCCTGCTGTAAGTATTGTCTTCCACTTTACACTTGATATCCTTGTACTGTACAAGCTATGAATATCCCTTGCCCCTCTTTGAAACAGGGTGATGATCCGTTCTGGAAAAGGAAGCCTCAGGAGAAAGCGACAAAACCTTCCCACCCTAAAACAAAAGCCGTCAAGAAAACCTCAAAGCGAAAGGCAGCTGAACGCATCAGCATGGAACTTGATGATGACCCGGATGAACCGGAAGTTGAGGTAGAACTTGATTCACTTGGTTCCCTTTTCATGCATCTCATTGACAATGATACTTATCAGGAGGACGCGGAGGGCACCCAAGCTGATGATGTAGAGGTAATTACCCTTTCCTCCGGTTCAGACTCTATGCCAACACAAAAAATCCGTCAAGCAGTCCGAAAAGTAAGCTTTTCTCATCCTCTTGCTCATTTGGACCCAACATTTATTTTGAAGACATAGCAGCACGAGGCTCGCCGTACCACCCAGCATAGCGGCCAAAAGGTCACGTCCGCCGGTTTACCTGACACCCCGGTTCGAAAGCGCCGATCTGAGGTTTCACCCACTTCTAACAATTCTTATCCCAAGGCAGGTTATTTCTGACAACCTCTTAATCCGTCCAATTCAAATTATCAGGTGACACCCCCCTCATCCTCTGGTGAGTCAATAGCAACCCAATTTCCTCCTCTCAAAACTATAGTTGGGTAAGTACTTGAACCCCTTCCTTGAATGTTTCCATACGTTGTATGCTATGCTTTAACTGTTGCATCTTTTTCTGTTTTTTAGAGCCAAAGCTAGACCCAGCAAAAAGGCTCGGGTAAACAATCCGCACGAAGACCAAGTGGTTCTTGAACCAGAGCAAACGGTTGAACCGGAGGGTCCCAATCCTAAAGCTACTTTTGATGAACCACCCCCTCAAGATCACAATGTTGATGAACAACCAGAAGTTGACATTGCTGCGCCTGATGCTGAACCGGCGGATCCAATCCGGGCCGATGACAGGTCTTCCAGTCCGGTGAGAGCTACTGACACTCCATCAACTCCAAAAACGGCTGCCGGAGACAAAGAAGGCGAGGTGATCATTACTGGCATTGGCCACACCTCTTGTAACGCCCTCGATGTGGCTATATCTCCCACGTGTCGAAGCACAACTTAGAGGCATAACCGCATTGAAAGCAATGTCGCAAGTGAGGTAATCTTCGCAAACAACCCATGTAATACAATAAGGGAAAATATACATAGTTGGCTTACAATCGCCACTTCACACAATTACATGAATAAAGCATTACATCAACCAGATACAATCAAGGTCCGACTACGGAACCAAAATAAAAGAAGACTACCCCAAATGCTACACAGATCCCCAATCGACCCCAACTGGGTCCACTAATGATCGTTTGAAACGAAACAACACAAAGGACAAGATCTTCATCGAGCTCCTCCTTGAGCTTGGTTGCGTCATCTGCACGGTTCAACGGCACCTGCAAACTGGTTTTGGAAGTATCTGTGAGTCACGGGGACTCAGCAATCTCACACCCTCGCGATCAAGACTATTTAAGCTTATGGGTAAGGTAAAAGGTATGAGGTGGAGCTGCAACAAGCGACTAGCATATATGGTGGCTAACATACGCAAATGAGAGCGAGAAGAGAAGGCAAAAGCACGGTCGAGAATCTATGATCAAGAAGTGATCCTAGAACAACCTACATCAAGCATTACTTCAACACCTTGTTCACTTCCCGGACTCCGCTGAGAAGAGACCATCACAGTTACACACGCGGTTGATGCATTTTAGTTAAGGTCAACTTCAGGTTTTCTACAATCGGACATTAACAAATTCCCATCTGCCCATAACCGCGGGCACGGCTTTCGAAACTTCAAATCCCTGCAGGGGTGTCCCAACTTAGCCCATGACAAGCTCTCACGGTCAACGAAGGATATTACTTCTAGCGGGAAGACCCAATCAGACTCGAAATCCCGGTTACAAGACATTTCGACAATGGTAAAACAAGACCAGCAAAGCCACCCAGATGTGCCGACAAATCCCAATAGGAGCTGCACATATCTCGTTCTCAGGGCACACCGGATGAGCCAGACGTCAGGTGGGCCAGCCCAGAGTTGCCCCTGGTAGCTCCGTACATCGCTCAGTTTGGACCAACACTCAAAGGAGCACTGGCCCGAGGGTTTAAAATAAAGATGACCCTTGAGTCTGCAGAACCCAAGGGAAAGAAAAGGCTAGGTGGCGAATGGTAAAACCAATGTTGGGCCATGTGGGAGGAGTTTTATTCAAGGCGAACTGTCAAGGGGTTCCCATTATAACCCAACCGCGTAAGGAACGCAAAATCCGGGAACATAACACCGATATGACGGAAACTAGGGCGGCAAGAGTGGAACAAAACACCAGTCATAAGGCCAAGCCTTCCACCCTTTACCAAGTATATAGGTGTATTAATTAAATAAGAGGTATTGTGCTATCCCAACAAAATAACCATGTTCCAAACATGGAACAAGCTTCAATCTTCACCTGCAACTAACAACACTATAAGAGGGGGCTGAGCAAAGCGGTAACATAGCCAAACAACGGTTTGCTAGGACAAGGTGGGTTAGAGGCTTGGTTCAACAATATAGGAGGCATGATAAGCAAGTGGTAGGTATCACAGCATAGGCATAGCAAAAGAGCGAGCAACTAGCAAGCAAAGATAGAAGTGATTTCGAGGGTATGGTCATCTTGCCTGAAATCCCGCAAGGAAGAAGAACGAGTCCATGAAGAAGACAAACGGACGTAGTTGAATGGATCCTCACAACTCTGGAACGAAACCGAAGCTAACGCGAGAAGCAACCTGGAAAGAAGCAAACAACATAATAAACAACCAACACATAATCATGGCATGATGCACAACCAAGTATGATGCATGTCCGGTTTAAATATGCATGGCATGGCAAGGGGCACAAACAAAACTACAAGTTAAGTGGAGCTCAATATGCAACGAGTTGCATATTGACGGAACACCACATCAATTATTTAGTTCTCTCTTGGCTAGGTACTCAACAATATTAAATGTTGGGTAACATGGCAAGAGGTGTAGCATAACAAACTATACCATCTAAACAATTTAAATGGGGCCGGATATAATAAACAACAAAACCGGTAAATCCCCATATGCAATTATCAATTTGGTGCAACAACAATTTTAACCAATCTTGAAGTTGTTATCATGATGCGGATGACACGTGCAAGTTTATGCAATTTTTATTAAAAGTTGACAAGAGCATTATGAAACATTTTTCACCGTGGTGGAAAGGAAAAGGGTGCCACGGCAATGATAACGAAAACGGTGCCACGACAACGATAACGAAAATGGTGCCACGACAATGTTCCGGTTCCGGTAACTCGATTGTGATACCGATGCAAAGGAGAAGTGTGCGGATGCGTGCAAAAGATGGTGGGGTGCTCCCGGATTCCGGGTGTCCCACGAGTCAATGGCATGGAAGCGAGAGACACTCCGGACACGGTGCAGACAAAGGGTGCATCTCATACGTCACAAGCATTCGTTCTCGGACGATCGTCTCGGGGTTATACCTTTGAAGCGTGCGTTTTCGAAGTGTATCGAGTCGGCGTAGAGGAAGTAGTGGAAGTAGACGTTCTCGAACATCGAGGGAAGTAGTGGTTCACGCGACGGTAGTCGAAGTAGTCATCCTATCGTTCATCGGCGATCATCGGAGCGGTAGTGGAAGTAGAGGTACATGACGACGGTAGAGATACTCGCGACGGTAGTGGTACATGTTTCACGTCAAAATTACAGCGGCAGTAGTTGTACACGGTTCGTAGATGTTTGAGTCGCCGGTAGAGGTACTTGGCATAGCGTTACAATGTCGGTCTCGCCGGTCTCGATCTCGGCAGCGTAGTGGTACAAGCGCGACATCGGACTTGTCGAACCTGAACTCTTCGGGGGCATTGTGGTACTTGGCGAATCCGTGTAGTCGTGCACATTCCAACATCTAACTTGGAGGGGTACCGACGGCGTTGTACTTGGCGAATCCTGGACGGTCTTGGCGGCCTCCGGAGACGCAGTGTAAGTGCTTGATGCATCACCGCGTAGTCATACTCAGGGTCCTTGGGGCATCGGTGCTAGTTGGACTTGCCGATCTTCAAGGCGTCAGTGGTTCCAGGGTACTTGACAAATGCACGTGGTCGCACCCGAGTCGTCGTACACTGACGGGTCCGAAAGAGGAACTTGGCGCCCAAGGGTGTTGCAGTTGCAGTCTTCATGTCAACGAGAATAGGCAGCGAAAGGAGGGAGTTCGAGCAGGGAAGTGGAGCACAGCAGGCGACCGGAGATGGCAGATCGTCAGCAGGCAAAGGAGGTGCTGCCGGGCACTTATGGTGGTGGAGCAGGGGCTCCACGCGAACAGGACCGTGATGGAGGTCGCCGTCGAGGATGTCCGGGAGCAGGGCACGAGGTGCGTGGCGCGAGGGACCTGCTCCTCTGCTTATGACGGCGCAGGAGAACGAGGGGGAGAGGGACGAGGCTGGTGGCACCCCATTGGCTTTGGTCGCCGGTGGGGCAGGCAGCAACGACGCTGGGGAAGGCGACGAGAAGAGGAGGCGCGCGGAGATGGCAAGAAGGCGCGGCGTGAGCTGGAGGCGAGGTAGAGCATAGGGAGGCGACGAGCATGGGGATGGCAGGGGCGCGGGGCTCCGCAGGTTCCAGGTGGAGGAGGAGAAGGGGCGCGTCAGAGGGAGGCTTGGTCGTGGCAGAGGAGGAAGGAGGCAGAGGGAACGGAGGGAGAGGCGGCGGTGCGGGAAGGGGTCGAGGGAGAGATGGAATCGAGAGGGAGAGATGGATCGGGCTAGCGGTTCCCTGGCGGCGCGAGGAAACAAGGAGTGGGATTGTGTGACGTCCCAAGACCGGAGCTTCAGATGCCTTCCAGGGTTTTTGGGTTTCGTCGTGTGATTTGTTTGGTTTGTTGCATCATGTGCATTGCATCATGTCATCATGCCATCATCTCATAAATCTTTTGCAACTCAACTAAATAAATTGCATGGATCTTCCATTCATTTAAATCGAGGGAATTCACATGGTGATTCTCTTTATAACATATCCTCCCAATATTAGGGAGCTAAATAAAAATATTCCATTCATTTGGATTTACCGCAAACACACCTGCAAAATATCCCAATGCCTTTGTTATCTTAATTCTCGGTCTCCAACATGGCCATATATTTGTTTCATCATATTTCGGAGCTCCACCAAAAATCCGAACATTTTGGACCTTCCCAACCCTCACTTCCTATTCAAATCATTTGAATTTAAATCAAATGAGTCTGAATTTAAATATCTCAATCTTGGCCTTTTCTATTTTCTCCAAACAAGCACATTTTTGCGACCTCAAGCAAATTATCCTCATGCCCAGATTCCATCCCTAACTTCTCTTTCTTTTCTTTCTCTTTTTCTGTTTTGTTTTTAAATGGAAAAGGAGAAATTTAGAGAAAGGGAGAGAGAGGAGGGAAGTCAGCCCACCTGGGCCTCTCCATCCCCACCGGCCTGTTAGACCTCCTCCCAACTGGGCCTCCCGCGCCGGCCCATTTAATCCTAACCCTAGCCCAGAACACCCCCTCCCGACCCCCTGGTCTCTCCCCCTCGCTTTCCCCTTGCGCCGCCAGGGAGGACCGAGCCCGATCCCACTTCTCTCCTCGATTCCCTCCTCCTCACACGCTCGCAACAGAGAGAGGGATCCCGATCCCGATCCCAGCATGCGCGAGCCCGCGCCCCCGCCTCATTTTCCCACCAGTGCCGCGGCCTTCCCCACTCCGGTGAGGCCGCCGCCGCGCCATCTCGCCTCCTCCCCGTCTCCCGTGATGGACGCTGCACCAAGTCCCTGGAGCCTCAACGCCGAGCCCCTCCACCCCTTCCCGCAAGGCCCCGCTCCCGTGCCCGCACCCGTCGTCCTCCACGCCCAGCAGGAGCCCCGCACCGCTCGTCCCAATTGTTTTGGCCGGAGCTCGCCGGAGCCACAGCACCGGCCATTGCCGGACCTCCTCCTCGGCTCCACCCTGTCGGCTCCCGACGCCTCCGCCTCACCCTCGCTACCCCACAGCCTGCAGCGAACGTCGCCAGCCTTTCCTTCTTTCTCCCGTGCGCCTCCCTCTCCTGCAAGGCCGCCCCTCGCCTTGCCGCAGCCGAGCTGCGCCGCGGTGCTGACCAGTGCTGGCCTCGACCTCCTCATGCGTTGTCAAGCTCCTGGAGCTGCTGCTGCTCCCTGCATCACCACGCGCTCGATGGCGCCTTCAGCAACCCGAGGAGTCCGTCCATGGCCTCGCCTGCATCGACCACGCCTAGGGCTGCCTCCTCGCCCTCGCCATTCGCTCGTGGGCCACGCGACCTGCTGTCCGCCTCGCCAAGACCCGAGGCCTTGTTGGTGTTGCTTCATTTTGGATGCGCCATCTTTTCTGACAAGTGTACGACTACACCTGGTGATGCGACAAGCCCCGACAACATGTACATCTACTCCATCAAGACCGGACCGATAAGTACCCCAACGTCATGTGTACAACGACCATCGCCGAAGACCCGGATAGCAAAACGTCAGTTACCTATGACCGAAGAACGCCATGTACCTCTCCGAAGAAAACCGAACATGTACCACTATGTCCGGAGGCATCAGATCCGTCAAGTTCCACTACCGCCGTGAACAACTACCGTCGCTGAGATCACGAGAACCTCTACTTCCTCCTCAAAACGTGAACGACTACCGTCGACCCCAAGTGACTCGGATTCGCCAAGTCCTTCTACGAAAACGTGTACCACTACCGTCGCGAGTACCTCTACCATCGTCGTGTACCCCCTACTTCCACCACGTCCCGAGAACGTATACTTCCCTACTCGGCACCGAACGAGAACCGTTCCGTTTGCATGCTTTGAAGGTATAACCTCGAGACGACGCCCGTGAACGAATGAATGCATGTTGTATGAGATGCACACTTGTTTTGCCTCGAGTCTGAACTGTCGGTGCAGATTGCCCCTCTTTTGCCTGCCACCGACATGTGGGAACTCGGTATCCGAGATCACCCCACCATTCTTGCATGACACGCTCCCGTCACTTTCTTTGCACCATGTCTCAATCGAGTTTCCGGAAACGGAACGTTGCCGTGGCACCGTTTCCGTTATCGTCGCTGTGGCACCCTTTCTTTCCGCCACGATGACAAATGCCTCATATCTTTTCATGTCAACATTTTCTTAAAATTGCATAAACTTATTCATGTCATCCGCATCATGATAACAACAATTAAAATGTTTAAATTTTTGTTGCACCAAATTGATAAATGGATATGGGGATTTACCGGATTCGTTATTTGTTATGTCCGACCCCATTTAAATTGTTTAGATGGTGTAGTTTTGTTATGCTTCACCTCTTACCATGTTTAACAACATTTAATATTGTTGGGTACATAAACGAGATCGAACTAAATAATTGATGTGGTGTTCCGTCAATATGCAACTCGTTGCACATTGAGCTCCACTTAATTTGTAGGATTATTTGTGCACTTTGCCATGCCATGCATATTTAAACCGGATATGCATCATACTTGATTGTGCATCATGACATGTTTATGTGATGGTTGTTTACTATGTTGTTTTCTCTTTTCCGGTGTTGATTCTTTGGGTTGGTTCCGGTAACGTTGCGTGTGTGAGGATCTGTTGGCTACGTCCGTTTGTCTTCCTCATGGACTCGTTCTTCTTCCTTCAGGGATTTCAAGAAAGATGATCATACCCTCGAAATCACTTCTATCTTTGCTTGCTAGACGCTCGCTCTTTTGCTATGCCTATGCTACGATGCCTACCACTTGCTTATCATGCCTCCTATATTGTTGAACCAAGCCTCTAATCCACCTTGTCCTAGCAAACCATTGTTTGGCTATGTTACCGCTTTGCTCAGCCCCTCTTATAGCGTTGTTAGTTGCAGGTGAAGATTGAAGTTTGTTCCTTGTTGGAACATGGAGATGTTGTTCCTTGGTGGAACATGTTTACTTGTTGGGATATCACAATATCTCTGATTTAAATTAATGCATCTATATACTTGGTAAAGGGTGGAAGGCTCGGCCTTATGCCTGGTGTTTTGTTCCACTCTTGCCGCCCTAGTTTCCGTCATATCGGTGTTATGTTCCCGGATTTTGCATTCCTTACGCGGTTGGGTTATAATGGGAACCCCTTGACAGTTCGCCTTGAGTAAAACTCCTCTAGCAATGCCCAACATTGGTTTTACCAGTCACCACCTAGCCTTTTCTTTCCCTTGGGTTCTGCAGACTCAAGGGTCATCTTTATTTTAAGCCCCCCGGGCCAGTGCTCCTCTGAGTGTTGGTCCAACCTGTCAGCTGCCGGTGGCCACCAGGGGCAACTCTGGGCTGGCCTACCCGTACCTAAGACAATCTGAGTGTGCCCTGAGAAAGAGATATGTGCAGCTCCTATCGGGATTTGTCGGCACATTCGGGCGGTGTTGCTGGTTTAGTTTTACCTTGTCGAAATGTCTTGTAACCGGGATTCCGAGTCTGATCGGGTCTTCCCGCTAGAAGGAATATCCTTCGTTGACCGTGAGAGCTTGTTATGGGCTAAGTTGGGACACCCCTGCAGGGATTTGAACTTTCGAAAGCCGTGCCCGCGGTTATGGGCAGATGGGAATTTGTTAATGTCCAGTTGTAAAAAACGTGAAGTTGACCTTAATTAAAATACATCAACCGCGTGAGTAACCGTGATGGTCTCTTTCCGGTGGAGTCCGGGAAGTGAACGCGGTTGTTGGAGTTATGCTTGACGTAGGTTGTTCTAGGATCACTTCTTGATCATAGTTTCTCGATCGTGCTTTGCCTTCTCTTCTCGCTCTCATTTGCGTATGTTTAGCCACCATATGTGCTAGTCGCTTGCTGCAGCTCCACCTCATACATTTTACCTTACCCATAAGCTCAAATAGTCTTGATCGCGAGGGTGCGAGATTGCTGAGTCCCCATGACTCACAGATACTTCCAAAACCAGTTTGCAGGTGCCGATGAAACCGAGCAGGTGACGCAACCAAGCTCAAGGAGGAGCTCGATGAAGATCTCATTCTTTGTGTTCTTCCGTTTTCAGTTGATCAGTAGTGGAGCCCAGTTGGGGTCGATCGGGGGACCTTGTCGCCTTTGGGGTTTTTCTTTTATTTTGGTTCCGTAGTCGAACCTTGATTATATTTGGATGTTGTAATGCTTTATTCATGTATTGTGTGAAGTGGCGATTGTAAGCCAACTATGTATCTCTATCCCTTATGTATTACATGGGCTGTATGAATATTACCTCACTTGCGACATTGCTTTCAATGCGGTTATGCCTCTAAGTCGTGCTTCGACACGTGGGAGATATAGCCGCATCGAGGGCGTTACAAGTTGGTAATAAGAGCCTTCCCCGACCTTAGGAGCCCCCACTGCTTGATCGTTTTTAGCAGCCGTTGTTGAGTCTAGAAAAATGTTTTGAGTCATTAGGAATTATATATCGGAGAATTTAGGAATTCTTTCTACTCCCCAGTTCCTTCATCGCTCTGGTAAGGCATCCTGACGTAGAGTTTTGACTCTTCTCTTCTCAAATTTCACTAAAAAAATTTAGGATCACGTGGGTATGTTGGAATCGTTCCGATGGATTTGTGACGAGAACATTGTTCTTGGTGCCTCCTGTCATTTAGGGGCTGTGGCAGTGTCCCGGGGAGTTGAGCTCCGAGGTGTTGTCGTCACAATTTTATCGTTGCAGTTCTGGAATACCTGAGTTTAGTTTCGCCGACATCGAAAATCTCTTTTATGCAGTTGTTGGTGAGATAACCTCGACGCCACCCAGTACTGGGGCGGGAGTTCGGGAGTATTGCCATAACTCATATAACGGATGCTTTTCGAAGGTTGAGGTAGATGATTTCCGAAGGTTTCTTGGTTATGTGTTGAAGGATGGATACAGCTGGATGTAGGATTTGTTAGTTTTGGGTGAGATATTATGCTTCCCCTGTATCCCCAACACCTGATTGCATAACCGGAAAGTTTCGGGAGTTTCATAGGTGGGAATTCAAGTAGCTCTTAGGATTTCTTTCCGACAGATGCATGATTTGAAATTGGGGTTCGACGTCTAGTGGTCCGCCTATTCACGGTTGGTTTTACAATGGTCTCGTTGTGTCTTAAAGAGTCCTTGGCTATACCGACTCGGGGACGCTTCGTATGTCATGTGCACTGCCTTGTACATGATGGTGCTGTACGATCGAGCCCGTGTAGGCCCCACCATGAAAACTTCGGGCGAAATCTCTATCATATGTTTGTTCCGGCTTATTCTGCAAGCCAATCCTTTGTTTTTTTGTTTTGAGTTGTGGTATTCGAGTTGCTTCGAAGTCAAATGTTGATTCCATCCCTTGTCTAAGTGGTTTTCTCATATTCCTATGTGAATACTAATCCTTCTCGATCATCGAGTTTGTCATGTCAATCCTTTTTCACCGGTGTGCTTCTCTTCAAGTGGATCCGATCATGTCAACATTCACAAGATCAATTATTAGTTCTTCTCAACGGTGTTCGTTTCATCCGTCTCCAAGTTGCCTTTGTTTTCCCGCCCACCCTCCCTTTTTTCTTCGAGGACTCAGATTTCTTATTCAAGTATCCTTTTAGTGATGGCAAGCCTCTCCATTCTTTTCCGTCAATGTTCTTATCCGGTGATTTTCATGAAGATTCTAATGGAGCTTCAAGCTCATCATTCTTCGTTCTTTTCCTTCTACGGTGGATTTAATTCAAGCTTTTGGTGTTGATCATATCCTTTCCTCGTTTCAAACACCTTCTCATACCAATGCACCTCTTAATCATCCACTTCTCGCTATTCAATTGTTCCGGAGTGCTCAAGATATCTCGAAGATTCATGTTTCCACTCTGCATTAGTTCAAGCTCTTTCGAGGTGGTTACCAAATTCAAACCATTTAATTCAACCGGTGCTTTCTCTCTTAAATCGTTCAACGGTGTTTCTTTTCAGTGGGCCCTAACCCACAGGTCTTTTCCTAGGATCTTACCTGACTCTTCTAATTTTTCCGTAGTTATCCTCAAATTCATTTCAAATTTTGACGTAAGAATGATTCATCATCAGTCATATGTATTTCTCCAAGATCTTTCAAATTCTTTTCATCGTTGGTTCAATTTTTTCCATTCTTCTTTATTTCGGAGTGACTCAACAATTCATGATGGTGTTTCTCGTCATAATTCTCAGATTTTGAAGACCGAAGAAGATTTATCTCTCAATCTTGCTCCATTCTCTTCAAGATTCGTGGTTCTAGTTCAAGGCCATCCTCTCATAATTGTTTTTGATTGTGGAAAATTTGTTCACCTATCCAAAGCAATTCAAGATTCTGTTCAGTTTGATTATCCAGAGGCCATCAATCCTGATTTATTCATTCCAGCTTTCAGCTCTCATACTCTAAATCTTACCGGTGCTTCATTCAAGTGTTTCTCTAATCAATTCACGATCTCTTCGTTCACTTGCATCTAAACTCTCTCATGTATCTTCGTTCATTTGCTAATTCTTCCCGGTGTTTCTTATCTTCTCTTCGTTCATTTTCAATTCTTACGGTGGTTCGTTCAAGAGTTTCTCTTCCTTCTTTATCATACCAATTCATTCGTTGTTTTCAATTCTACCGGTGTTTCGTTGAAGGCATTCTCAAGTTGACGCTATATCTATCTAAATCCTTTCTACGAGAATGAGTCGTATGCGATCCGTTGCTTGTCATCAATTTAAATTGGTGAAGGATAAGCATAATATAATTCTTATTCTTGTTTCATCAAGTAAATTCAATTTCTTATTCCGGAGGCTCATAAAGCTCTCGGTTTTCAATTGTTTCATCTCCTCTTTTCCCCGAGTTCCAACTTTTTCAATTATTTCGCCATGGAGATTCATCTAAGTCGGTACAAGGATTCACCTTGTGTTTTCAACTTCTCTTTCTTTACATCTGATCATTCTTTTGTTTACCGGAGTTCTTCATGAAGGTTCTACATGATGGTTCATCAAGGATTTAATTCCTTCACCAAGTGTTCATCCAGATTCTTTTCTAAGAAGCTCAAGGTTTCTTCATCTTGCTATCCGGAGTGCAATTTCTTCCTTCCGTATCATTGGAGATGGTATTATGTCATTTTTGATAATTTGAGTTCATTTTTCATGATTCACATGTTGTCAAGAATGAGATAATTAAATCCATCAACATATTCATTGGAATTATCTTGGGTTATATTTCACCTAAAGCCTTCCCTAAGGTTTGTTGCTATCTATGGTGCTTATAAAGGACCCAAGTTCTTCATTTATCCTCCCGGTGAAATAAGTTTCTCGTCTCCTCGTTCATATCAATCCAATTCTTTTCCCGTGAGTGGCAGGTTGTCACCTCATAATTTGAGATGTATTCCATAAGACCATATCAAGATTATTCTTTTCGTTGTTGGTTTTCCAACAACTCCGTTCTAGCTTTTGTTGTAAGCGTGCTCCCTCGAGATCTGTTTCCCTTTGTTCATCCCATTCCATTCTTACTTTTGTTCCAGAGGCTTTGTGATGTTGCTCTTTTCAGCCCATCTTTTCGTTTTGTCAGGATCGTGTTCTTTTCTTGGTTTATCCATTTAACCGGAGTGTTGTGCCCTTTTTTCTCAAGTCAATTTCGCCTTATCAAGTCTTTCATCTCTTTTCAACCGAAGTGCTACCCGAATCGGCTCTTTCTTTTCCTCTTTCTTAACGGAGTGTCTTCAACTTCGTTCATCTCCGTTTATTCTATTCTCGGAAATGGCTTAACCTTTCAAGGTTCTTTGGTTTCACTCAATTGTCAAAGAAGCAACTTAGTTTTACCTTTTCTCTTCCTCTTCCTTTTCCCTCCGGTGCCATCCCTAGGATCTCTGGTCGAGATCCTCTCGTAGTGGTGGAGTGTTGTGACGCCCCAAGACCGGAGCTTCAGATGCCTTCCAGGGTTTTTGGGTTTCGTCGTGTGATTTGTTTGGTTTGTTGCATCATGTGCATTGCATCATGTCATCATGCCATCATCTCATAAATCTTTTGCAGCTCAATTAAATAAATTGCATGGATCTTCCGTCCATTTAAATCGAGGGAATTCACATGGTGATTCTCTTTATAACATATCCTCCCAATATTAGGGAGCTAAATAAAAATATTCCATTCATTTGGATTTACCGCAAACACACTTGCAAAATATCCCAATGCCTTTGTTATCTTAATTCTCGGTCTCCAACATGGCCATATATTTGTTTCATCATATTTCGGAGCTCCACCAAAAATCCGAACATTTTGGACCTTCCCAACCCTCACTTCCTATTCAAATCATTTGAATTTAAATCAAATGAGTTTGAATTTAAATATCTCAATCTTGGCCTTTTCTATTTTCCCGGAACAAGCACATTTTTGCGACCTCAAGCAAATTATCCTCATGCCCAGATTCCATCCCTAACTTCTCTTTCTTTTCTTTCTCTTTTTCTGTTTTGTTTTTAAATGGAAAAGGAGAATTTAGAGAAAGGGAGAGAGAGGAGGGAAGTCAGCCCACCTGGGCCTCTCCATCCCCACCGGCCTGTTAGACCTCCTCCCAACTGGGCCTCCCGCGCTGGCCCATTTAATCCTAACCCTAGCCCAGAACACCCCCTCCCGACCCCCTGGTCTCTCCCCCTCGCTTTCCCCTTGCGCCGCCAGGGAGGACCGAGCCCGATCCCACTTCTCTCCTCGATTCCCTCCTCCTCACACGCTCACAACAGAGAGAGGGATCCCGATCCCGATCCCAGCATGCGCGAGCCCGCGCCCCCGCCTCCTTTTTCCCACCAGTGCCGCCGCCTTCCCCACTCCGGTGAGGCCGCCGCCGCGCCATCTCGCCTCCTCCCCGTCTCCCGCGATGGCCGCCGCGCCAAGTCCCTGGAGCCTCAATGCCGAGCCCCTCCACTCCTTCCCGCAAGGCCCCGCTCCCGTGCCCGCACCCGTCGTCCTCCATGCCCAGCAGGAGCCCCGCACCGCTCGTCCCAATTGTTTTGGCCGGAGCTCGCCGGAGCCACAGCACCGGCCGTCGCCGGACCTCCTCCTCGGCTCCACCCTGCCGGCTCCCGGCGCCTCCGCCTCACCCTCGCTACCCCACAGCCTGCAGCGAACGTCGCCGGCCTTTCCTTCTTTCTCCCGTGCGCCTCCCTCTCCTGCAAGGCCGCCCCTCGCCTTGCCGCAGCCGAGCTGCGCCGCAGTGCCGACCAGTGCTGGCCTCGACCTCCTCACGCGCTGTCAAGCTCCTGGAGCTGCTGCTGCTCCCTGCATCACCGCGCGCTCGCTGGCGCCTTCAGCAACCCGAGGAGTCCGTCCATGGCCTCGCCCGCATCGACCGCGCCTAGGGCTGCCTCCTCGCCCTCGCTGTTCGCTCGTGGGCCACGCGACCTGCTGTCCGCCTCGCCAAGACCCGAGGCCTTATTGGTGTTGCTTCGTTTTGGATGCGCCATCTTTTCTGACAAGTGTACGACTACACCCGGTGATGCGACAAGCCCCGACAACATGTACATCTACTCCATCAAGACCGGACCGATAAGTACCCCAACATCATGTGTACAACGACCGTCGCCGAAGACCCGGATAGCAAAACGTCAAGTACCTATGACCGAAGAACGCCATGCACCTCTCCGAAGAAAATCGAACATGTACCACTATGTCCGGAGGCATCGGATCCGTCAAGTTCCATTACCGCCGTGAACAACTACCATCGCCGAGATCACGAGAACCTCTACTTCCTCCTCAAAACGTGAACAACTACCGTCGACCCCAAGTGACTCGGATTCGTCAAGTCCTTCTACGGAAACGTGTACCACTACCGTCGCGAGTACCTCTACCATCTCGTGTACCCCCTACTTCCACCACGTCTTGAGAATGTATACTTCCCTACTCGGCACCGAACGAGAACCGTTCCGTTTGCATGCTTTGAAGGTATAACCTCGAGACGACGCCCGTGAACGAATGAATGCATGTTGTATGAGATGCACACTTGTTTTGCCTCGAGTCTGAACTATAGGTGCACATTGCCCTTCTTTTGCCTGCCACCGACATGTGGGAACTCGGTATCCGACATCACCCCACCATTCTTGCATGACACGCTCCTGTCACTTTCTTTGCACTGATGTCTCAATCGAGTTTCCAGAAACGGAACGTTGCTGTGGCACCGTTTCCGTTATCGTCGCTGTGGCACCCTTTCTTTCCGCCACGATGACAAATGCCTCATATCTTTTCATGTCAACATTTTCTTAAAATTGCATAAACTTGTTCATCTCATCCGCATCATGATAACAACAATTAAAATGTTTAAATTGTTGTTGCACCAAATTGATAAATGCATATGGGGGTTTACCGGATTCGTTATTTGTTATGTCCGACCCCATTTAAATTGTTTAGATGGTGTAGTTTTGTTATGCTTCACCTCTTACCATGTTTAACAACATTTAATATTATTGGGTACATAAACGAGATCGAACTAAATAATTGATGTGGTGTTCCGTCAATATGCAACTCGTTGCATATTGAGCCCCACTTAATTTGTAGGATTGTTTGTGCACTTTGCCATGCCATGCATATTTAAACCGGACATGCATCATACTTGATTGTGCATCATGACATGTTTATGTGATGGTTGTTTACTATGTTGTTTGCTCTTTTCCGGTGTTGTTTCTTCGAGTTGGTTCCGGTAACGTTGCGTGTGTGAGGATCCGTTGGCTATGTCCGTTTGTCTTTCTCATGGACTCGTTCTTCTTCCTTGCGAGATTTCAGGCAAGATGATCATACCCTCGAAATCACTTCTATCTTTGCTTGCTAGATGCTCGCTCTTTTGCTATGCCTATGCTACGATGCCTACCACTTGCTTATCATGCCTCCCATATTGTTGAACCAAGCCTCTAACCCACCTTGTCCTAGCAAACCGTTGTTTGGCTATGTTACCGCTTTGCTCAGCCCCTCTTATAGCGTTGTTAGTTGCAGGTGAAGATTGAAGTTTGTTCCTTGTTGGAACATGGAGATGTTGTTCCTTGTTGGAACATGTTTACTTGTTGGGATATCACAATATCTCTGATTTAAATTAATGCATCTATATACTTGGTAAAGGGTGGAAGGCTCGGCCTTATGCCTGGTGTTTTGTTCCACTCTTGCCGCCCTAGTTTCCGTCATATCGGTGTTATGTTCCGGGATTTTGCGTTTCTTATGCGGTTGGGTTATAATCGGAACCCCTTGATAGTTCGCCTTGAGTAAAACTCCTCCAGCAATGCCCAACATTGGTTTTACCAGTCGCCACCTAGCCTTTTCTTTCCCTTGGGTTCTGCAGACTCAATGGTCATCTTTATTTTAACCCCCTAGGCCAGTGCTCCTCTGAGTGTTGGTCCAACCTGTTAGTTGCCAGTGGCCACCAGGGGCAACTCTGGGCTGGCCTACCCATACCTAAGACAATCTGAGTGTGCCCTGAGAAAGAGATATGTGCAGCTCCTATCGGGATTTGTCGGCACATTCGGGCGGTGTTGCTGGTTTAGTTTTACCTTGTCGAAATGTCTTGTAACCGGGATTCCGAGTCTGATCGGGTCTTCCCGCTAGAAGGAATATCCTTCGTTGACCGTGAGAGCTTGTTATGGGCTAAGTTGGGACACCCCTGCAGGGATTTGAACTTTCAAAAGCCGTGCCCGCGGTTATGGGCAGATGGGAATTTGTTAATATCCGGTTGTAAAAAACGTGAAGTTGACCTTAATTAAAATACATCAACCGCGTGTGTAACTGTGATGGTCTCTTTCCAGTGGAGTCTGGGAAGTGAACACGGTTGTTGGAGTTATGCTTGACGTAGGTTGTTCTAGGATCACTTCTTGATCATAGTTTCTCGATCGTGCTTTGCCTTCTCTTCTCGCTCTCATTTGCGTATGTTTAGCCACCATATGTGCTAGTCGCTTGCTGCAGCTCCGCCTCATACATTTTACCTTACCCATAAGCTCAAATAGTCTTGATCGCGAGGGTGCGAGATTGCTGAGTCCCCGTGACTCACAGATACTTCCAAAACCAGTTTGCAGGTGCCGATGAAACCGAGCAGGTGACGCAACCAAGCTCAAGGATGAGCTCGATGAAGATCTTGTTCTTTGTGTTGTTCCGTTTTCAGTTGATCAGTAGTGGAGCCCAGTTGGGGTCGATCGCGGGACCTTGTCGCCTTTGGGGTTCTTCTTTTATTTTGGTTCCGTAGTCGGACCTGGATTGTATTTGGATGTTGTAATGCTTTATTCATGTATTGTGTGAAGTGGCGATTGTAAGCCAACTATGTATCTCTATCCCTTATGTATTACATGGGTTGTGTGAAGATTACCTCACTTGCGACATTGCTTTCAATGCGGTTATGCCTCTAAGTCGTGCTTCGACATGTGGGAGATATAGCCGCATCGAGGGCGTTACAGATCGACAGGCTGGCTAGGGTTAGCAGCAAGATTGGTGGGCCGGCGCGAGAGGCCCAGGTGGCCGGCGGGGCTGCTGGTTGGGCCTCGACCTGCTGAGCCAGATCATGGAGCGAGAAAGGCCAGAGGCCTGGTCGGTTGTTGTTGCTGGCATCTACCTCTCTCTCTACAAATCTCTCACAAAAACAGGAAAGCAAAGAAATAAAAGGAGATAAAAGAAATGAGTGGACAAGAATTTGGGCAAGGGGATTATTTTCCCGGACTCACAAAAATGCGCTTGTCCCAAGAAAATAGAAGTGAGCATGATTGCAAGATTTAAATTCAAATTCGTTTGAATTTAATTCAAATGGTTTGAACAAGGAGAGGATTTCAAAACGCCCAAAAATGTTGAGAATTTAGGAGGAGCCTCGACAAATGGAGAAAGAATTATGGAGAAAGTTTGGAGAACAAACATGAAGCAAAAAGGCATGAGAATTGAATTGCAAGTGTGTTATGGTGATTCCAAAGTTAATGGAATATTTTAATATAGCTCTCTAAATATCGAGAGGATATGTTGTAAAGAGAATCACCATGTGAATTCCCTTGATTTAAATGGATCAAGGATCCATACGGTTTATTTAGTTGAGTTGCAAAAAAAATTAATGATATGATGGCATGATGACATGATGCAATGCAAGAATAAAAAGGGCAGGCACAACTGAAATACACGGTGAAACCCGGAACATATGGAAGTCTTCTCGAGCATCGGTCTCGGGGCGTTACAACACTCCACCACTATGAGAGGATCTAGTCCCGAGATCTAGAATGGCACCGGAGGGAAAAACAGAAGCGAAAGAGAAGAGGTAAAACTAAGTTGCATCTTTGACAAACGAGTGAAACCAAAGAACCTTGCGAGGTTGAGCAAATTGAAAGAAAGAAAGCAACGACAATGAACAAAGTTGAAAGCACTCCGTTAAGAAAGAGGAACAAGGAACATTACTAGAACCTTGCAGGTTGAAAGACATAAGAATAAAGGTTGCAATGAACAAGAAGCACATGCAAAAACTCCGGTTGAAAGAAGAAGCACATGGAACGATAGAGATCAAAAGCAACAACACTCTGGTTGGAAATGGAAGGGATTTAACATGATCTTGAGAAAACAAGAAGATGGGTTGAAGAGAGCAACATCACAATGCCTCCAGAACAAAAGTAAGAATGGAATGGAATGAACAAAGGGAAACAAGATCTTGAGAGAGCACGCTTACGACCAAATGCTAGAACGGAGTTGTTGGAAAACCAACAACGAAAAGAATAAGCTTGATATGGTCTTATGGAATACATCTCAAATTACAATCGCGATTCATAATGGAAAGGAACATATACCTATTTACATAACAAATCCTATGGTAGGTCGCAAATTGGGGGAATTCGTGCCTACTCGGCATTTCACGAGTTATGAAAATGCAAGAAAGGATACTAAATCTAGTCATTAGCTTTCTTCACTGTCATCAAAACCAACGCTCAAACGGAAGCTTTCCGAGCAGTTGTTTATTTCTCACTTTAGCTGCTGTCGTTTTCCTCTTCCGAATTAAGCGCAGAAAAAAGAATTGGATTGATAAGAACAAGTAGACGAGAAAACTTGTTCACCGGAAGGATAAAGAAGAACTTGGGTCCTTTATGAGCACCATAAATAGCACGATCCTTAGGGAAGAGCTTTAGGTGAAATATAACCCAAGATAACTCCAACGAAGAGATTGATGGATTTAAAATACCTCATTCTTAACAACATGTGAATCATGAAACATGAACTCAAATTATCAAGAATGACATAATACCACCTCCAATGATATGGAAGAAAGGAATTGCACTCCGGATTGCAAGATGAAGAAACTTAAGCTCCTTAGAAAAGAATGTAGATGAACACTTCAAAAAGGAATATAAATCCTTGATGAACCATCATGAAGAACTCCGGTAACAAAAAAATGATCAAACAGAAGGAAAGAGAGGTCGAAAACACAAGGTGAAATCCTTGCAATGATTTAGATGGAGCTACGCGACGAGATAATTGAGAGAGCTTGGAACTCTGGGAAAATAAAGATGAGCACTTGAAACCAAGAATTTAATCATCGTGAACAAACTCCGGAAGAAAAGATTAACATATGGATGAAACAAGAATAATAATTACATTATGCATAACCCTCACCAATTTAATTGATGACAAGCAACAGATTTGGCATACTACTTATTCTCGTAGAAAGGATTAAGATAGATATAGCGCAAACTTGAGAAGGTATTCAATGAACCGCCGGTAGGATTGAAACAACGAATGAATTGATATGATAAATGAAGGAAGAGGAACTCTTGAACGAACCACCGTAAGAATTGAAAATGAACGAAGAGAAGATAAAGAAACACCGGGAAGAATTATAAAATGAACGAAGATGCTTGAGAGGATTTAGATACATGAGAACGAAGAGATCACGAGCCGATTAGAGATCACTTGAACGAAACACCGGTAAGATTGGAGAATGATAACTGAAAGCTGAGAATGAATAAACCTGAATTGATGGACTCCAAATGGGCGAAAGGAATTCTCACAATCAAAACAATTATGAGAGAATGGCCGCAAGCTAACATCATGAATCTTGAAGAGAATGGAACAAGATTGAGAGAAAAAAAATCTTCTTCGGTCTTCAAATACAGAGAATGACGACTAGAAACACCACCAAGAATTGTAGATGCACTTCAAAATGAAAAATGGAAAGGTTGATCCAAGGACGAAAAGAATTTGAAAGATCTTGGAGAAATACATATGACCGATGATGAATCATTCTTACGTCAAACTCCGAAAAGAAATTTGAGGATAGCTCCGGGAAAATAAGAGGAGTCAGGTAAGATCCTGGAAAAAGACCTGTGGGTTAGGGCCCACTCAAAAGATACACCGTAGAACGATTTAAAAGAGATATTGCGCCGGTTGAATTAAAAGGCTTGAATGAGATAACATCCTCGAAATATCTTGAACGGATTGAGAATGGAAACGAATCATCCGAGATATTTTCAGCACTCCGGAACAACAGAATAGCGAGAAGTGAATTATTATGAGGTGCACCGGTATGAGAAGGCATTTGAAACAAGGAAAGGATATGATCAACAAAGCTTGAATTGAATCCACCGGAGAAGAAAAAGAACGAAGAATGATGAACTTGAAGCTCCGTTAGAATCTTCATGAGAATCACCAGATACGAACATTGAAAGAAAAGAATGAAGAGACTTCACAAGAATAAAATGGATACTTGATTAAGAAATCTGAGTCCTCGAGGAAAAAAGGCTGGGTGGGTGGGAAAAACAAAGACAACTTGGGATGGATGACACGAACAACGTTGAGAAAGCTGAGATTGAATCTTGCGGATGTTGAAAATTAACGGATCCGCTTTAAGAGAAAACACATCGGTTGAACAGGATTTACATGACAATCTCGATTACCAAGAAGGATTAGTATCCACATAGGAGTATGAGAACACCATTTAGGAAAAGTATGGAATCAACATTTGACTTCGAAGCAACTCGAATACCACAACTCAAACCAAAACAAAGGATTGGCTTGCAGAATAAGCCAGGACAAACATATGATAGAGATTTCGTCTGAAGTTTTCATGGTGGGGCCTACACGGGCTCGATCGTACATCACCATCATGTACAAGGCAGTGCGCATGACATACGAAGCGTCCCCGAGTCGGCATAGCCAAGGACTCTTTAAGACACAACGAGACCACTGTAAAACCAACCGTGGATAGGCGGACCACTAGACGTCGAACCCCAATTTCGTATCATACATCCGTCGGAAAGATATCCTAAGAGCTACTTGAATTCCCACTTATAAACTCCCGAAATTTTCCGGTTATGCAATCAGGTGTTGGAGATACAGGGGAAGCATAATATCTCACCCAAAACTAGCAAATCCTACATCCAGTTGTATCCATCCTTCAACACATAACCAAGAAACCTTCGGAAATCGTTTACCTCAACCTTCGAAAAGCATCCGTTATATGAGTTATGGCAATACTCCCGAACTCCCACCCCAGTACTGGGTGGCGTTGAGGTTATCTCACCAACAACTGCATAAAAGAGATTTTTGATGTCGGCGAAACTAAACTCAGGTATTCCAGAACTGCAACGATAAAATTGTGACGACAACACCTCGGAGCTCAACTCCCCGGGACACTACCACAACCCCTAAATGACAGGAGGCACCAAGAATAATGTTCTCGTCACAAAACCATCAGAACGATTCCAAGATACCCGCGTGATCCTAAATTTTTTTTAGTGAAATTTGAGAAGAGAAGAGTCAAAACTCTACGCCAGGATGCCTCACCAGAGCGACGAAGGGACTGAGGAGTAAAAAGAAGTCCTACTCTCCGATATATATAATCCTAAATGACTCAAAACATTTTTCTAGACTCAACAACGCTAATGATTCGATCAAGCAGGGGGCTCCTGAGGTCGGGGAAGGCTCTGATTACCAACTTGTAATGCCCTCGATGCGACTATATCTCCCACGTGTCGAAGCACGACTTAGAGGCATAACCACATTGAAAGCAATATCGCAAGTGAGGTAATCTTCGCAAACAACCCATGTAATACAATAAGGGAAAAGATACATAGTTGGCTTACAATCGCCACTTCACACAATTACATGAATAAAGCATTACATCAACCAGATACAATCAAGGTTCGACTACGGAACCAAAATAAAAGAAGACTACCCCAAATGCTACACAGATCCCCGATCGACCCCAACTGGGCTCCACTAATGATCGACTGAAACGAAATAACACAAAGGACAAGATCTTCATCGAGCTCCTCCTTGAGCTTGGTTGCGTCATCTACACGGTTCAATGGCACCTGCAAACTTGTTTTGGAAGTATCTGTGAGTCACGGGGACTCAGCAATCTCACACCCTCGCGATCAAGACTATTTAAGCTTATGGGTAAGGTAAAAGGTATGAGGTGGAGCTGCAGCAAGCGACTAGCATATATGGTGGCTAACATACGCAAATGAGAGCGAGAAGAGAAGGCAAAAGCACGGTCGAGAATCTATGATCAAGAAGTGATCCTAGAACAACCTACGTCAAGCATTACTCCAACACCGTGTTCACTTCCCGGACTCCGCCGAGAAGAGACCATCACGGTTACACACGCGGTTGATGCATTTTAATTAAGGTCAACTTCAGGTTTTCTACAACCGGACATTAACAAATTCCCATCTTGCCATAACCGCGGGCACGGCTTTTGAAAGTACAAATCCCTGCAGGGGTGTCCCAACTTAGCCCATCACAAGCTCTCACGGTCAACGAAGGATATTCCTTCTAGCGGGAAGACCCGATCAGACTCGGAATCCCGGTTACAAGACATTTCGATAATGGTAAAACAAGAGCAGCAAAGCCACCTAGATGTGCCGAAAAATCCCGATAGGAGCTGCACATATCTCGTTCTCAGGGCACACCGGATGAGCCAGACGTCGGGTGGGCCAGCCCAGAGTTGCCCCTGGTAGCTCCGGACATCGCTCAGTTTGGACCAACACTTAGAGGAGCACTGGCCCGGGGGTTTAAAATAAAGATGACCCTGGAGTCTGCAGAACCCAAGGGAAAGAAAAGGCTAGGTGGCGAATGGTAAAACCAATGTTGGGCCATGCGGGAGGAGTTTTATTCAAGGCGAACTGTCAAGGGGTTCCCATTATAACCCAACCACACAAGGAATGCAAAATCCGGGAACATAACACCGATATGACGGAAACTAGGGCGGCAAGAGTGGAACAAAACACCAGGCATAAGGCCGAGCCTTCCACCCTTTACCAAGTATATAGATGCATTAATTAAATAAGAGATATTGTGCTATCCTAACAAAATAACCATGTTCCAAACATGGAACAAGCTTCAATCTTCACCTGCAACTAACAACGCTATAAGAGGGGGCTGAGCAAAGCGGTAACATAGCCAAACAACGGTTTGCTAGGACAAGGTGGGTTAGAGGCTTGCTTCAACAATATAGGAGGCATGATAAGCAAGTGGTAGGTATTGCAACATAGGCATAGCAAAAGAGCGAGCAACTAGCAAGCAAAGATAGAAGTGATTTCGAGGGTATGGTCACCTTGCCTGAAATCCCGCAAGGAAGAAGAACGAGTCCATGAAGAAGACAAATGGACGTAGTCAAACGGATCCTCACAACTTCGGAACGAAACCGAAGCTAACGCGAGAAGCAACCCGGAAAGAAGCAAACAACATAATAAACAACCAACACATAATCATGGCATGATGCACAACCAAGTATGATGCATGTCCGATTTAAATATGCATGGTATGGCAAGGGGCACAAACAAAACTACAAGTTAAGTGGAGCTCAATATGCAACGAGTTGCATATTGACGGAACACCACATCAATTATTTAGTTCTCTCTCGGCTAGGTACTCAACAATATTAAATGTTGGTTAACATGGCAAGAGGTGTAGCATAACAAACTATACCATCTAAACAATTTAAATGGGGCCGGATATAACAAACAACAAAACCGGTAAATCCCCATATGCAATTATCAATTTGGTGCAACAACAATTTTAACCAATCTTGAAGTTGTTATCATGATGCGGATGACATGTGCAAGTTTATGCAATTTTTATTAAAAGTTGACAAAGAGCATTATGAAACATTTGTCACCATGGTGGAAAGGAAAAAGGGTGCCACGGCAACGATAATGAAAACGGTGCCACGGCAATGTTCCGGTTCCGGTAACTCGATTGAGATATCGATGCAAAGGAGAAGTGTGCGGATGCGTGCAAAAGATGGTGGGGTGCTCCCGGATTCTGGGTGTCCCACGAGTCGATGGCATGGAAGCGAGAGACACTCCGGACACGGTGCAGACAATGGGTGCATCTCATACGTCACAAGCATTCATTCTCGGACGATCGTCTCGGGGTTATACCTTTGAAGCGTGCGTTTTCGAAGTGTATCGAGTCGGCGTAGAGGAAGTAGTGGAAGTAGACGTTCTCGGACGTCGAGGGAAGTAGTGGTTCACGCGACGGTAGTCGAAGTAGTCGTCCTATCGTTCATCGGCGATCATCGGAGCGGTAGTGGAAGTAGAGGTACATGACGACGGTAGAGATACTCGCGACGGTAGTGGTACACGTTTCACGTCAAAATTACAGCAGCAGTAGTTGTACACGGTTCGTAGATGTTCGATTCGCCGGTAGAGGTACTTGGCATAGCGTTACAAGGTCGGTCTCGCCGGTCTCGATCTCTGCAGCGTAGTGGTACAAGCGCGACATCGGACTTGTCGAACCCGAACTCTTCGGGGGGCGTCGTGGTACTTGGCGAATCCGCGTAGTCGTGCACGTTCCAACATCAAACTTGGAGGGGTACCGACGGCGTTGTACTTGGCGAATCCTGGACGATCTTGGCGGCCTCCGGAGACGCAGTATAAGTGCTTGACGCATCACCACGTAGTCATACTCAGGGTCCTTGGGGCATCGGTGCTAGTTGGACTTGCCGGTCTTGAAGGCGTCGGTGGTTCCAGGGTACTTGACAAATGCACGTGGTCGCACCCGAGTCATCGTACACTAACGGGTCCGGAAGAGGAACTTGGCGCCCAAGGGTGTTGCATTTGCAGTCTTCATGTCAATGAGAACATGCAGCGAAAGGAGGGAGTTCGAGCAGGGAAGTGGAGCACAGCAGGCGACCGAAGATGGCAGATCGTCAGCAGGCAGAGGAGGCGCTGCCGGGCACTTATGGTGGTGGAGCAGGGGCTCCACGCGAACAGGACCGCGATGGAGGTCGCCGTCGAGGATGTCCGGGAGCAGGGCACGAGGCGCGCGGCGCGAGGGCCCTGCTCCTCTGCGTATGACGGCGCAGGAGAACGAAGGGGAGAGGGACGAGGTTGGCGGCGCTCCGGTGGCTTTGGTCGCCGGCGGGGCAGGTAGCAGCGGCGCTGGGGAAGGCGACGAGAAGAGGAGGCACGCGGAGATGGCAAGAAGGCGCCGGCGTGAGCTGGAGGCGAGGTAGAGCATAGGGAGGCGACGAGCATGGGGATGGCAGGGGCGCGGGGCTCCGCAGGTTCCAGGTGGAGGAGGAGAAGGGGCGCGTTGGAGGGAGGCTTGGTCGTGGCAGAGGAGGAAGGAGGCAGAGGGAACGAAGGGAGAGGCGGCGGTGTGGGAAGGGGTCGAGGAAGAGATGGGATCAAGAGGGAGAGATGGATCGGGCTAGCGGTTCCCTGGCGGCGCGAGGAAACGAGGAGTGGGATCGAGAGGCTGGCTAGGGTTAGCAGCGGGATTGGTGGGCCGGCGCGAGAGGCCCAGGTGGCCGGCGGGGCTGCTGGTTGGGCCTTGATCTGCTGAGCCAAATCATGGAGCGGGAAAGGCCAGAGCCCTGGTCGGCTGTTGTTGCTGGCATCTACCTCTCTCTACAAATCTCTCACAAAAACAGGAAAGCAAAGAAATAAAAGGAGAGAAAAGAAATGAGTGGACAAGAATTTGGGCAAGGGGATTATTTTCCCGGACTCACAAAAATGCGCTTGTCCCAAGAAAATAGAAGCGAGCATGATTGCAAGATTTAAATTCAAATTCGTTTGAATTTAATTCAAATGGTTTGAACAAGGAGAGGATTTCAAAACGCCCAAAAATGTTGAGAATTTAGGAGGAGCCTCGACAAATGGAGAAAGAATTATGGAGAAAGTTTGGAGAACAAACATGAAGCAAAAAGGCATGAGAATTGAATTGCAAGTGTGTTATGGTGATTCCAAAGTTAATGGAATATTTTAATATAGCTCTCTAAATATCGAGAGGATATGTTGTAAAGAGAATCACCATGTGAATTCCCTCGGTTTAAATGGATCAAAGATCCATACAGTTTATTTAGTTGAGTTGCAAAAAAAATTAATGATATGATGGCATGATGACATGATGCAATGCAAGAATAAAAAGGGCAGGCACAACTGAAACACACGGCGAAACCTAGAACATATGGAAGTCTTCTCGAGCATTGGTCTCGGGGCGTTACACCTCTCCTGGCCATCCTGTAATCTTGGCCAAACATAGTGCCAAGGAAGAGCGTGCTGCCATGGAGAAGGGTAAATGGAGCACTAACTTGTCAAGCTATGCCCATCTCAGCGCTCAAGAACTCCACTCCAATTTTCTAAACCGTCTGTACTCCAACCGTGATTATGAAGCCGGTTTGGTGAACCTGATGAAGGAGCTATGAGGTATTTTCCTCACTTTCCTTTCTTGTATCCAAAGCACAACCATCAACCCAAGTAGCCCCCAAGGGCTGGTTTATGATGACAATCGTAAACCGGGACTGTATAATACCTTAACTATTACAAACTTGTCCTTCATATACCAACTGACCTTTTGAATTAAATCAGACGTGATCATTATATTCCTGTAGTTTTTCACCTATGTAGCCCCCAAGGGCCGGTTTAGCTTTGTGAGGTAAACCGGGTCTTAAAGCAATGCATTAGCTTTGAACAGATGTACATTAGCCCCCACGTGTTAAGGATAATGCTTGCATTGTACTTGAGACTTGTGAAAAATATGTTGATGATAGAGCAAATAGGCATTAGCCCCCAAGTACAAAGTGCATAACTTGTTATACGCTTGGTACTTCATAATCTGTTGCGATGATATATCTCACCTTTGTAGGCTGAGCTGAATAAGAAGGATGCTCAAACCGCAGACCTTCAAGAGAATGTAAAATCTCAACAAGCATAGGCTACCAAAGCCAAAGAAGAGCTGACCAATGCCTTGGCTGCTATGGAGAGGCTGAAAGAAACCTTCAACAAGGAGCAGACTGACTGGGAAACAGAAAAGGCCGGTTTGACAAAAAGGCCGAGGATGCAGAGGCAGCCCTAAAGCCGGTGGTGGAAGAACTGACTGGTTTAAAGCGTCAAATTAACGCCCTGACTTCTGCTGTATTTGGTAAGTGCCCTCACGTGCAGTTTGTCTAATTCATAAGATCTTATCAATGGCCAGTTTACTAATGCTGAACCATGACAGGGACCCGCATTGCTCATCTGGGCTCTGACATGTGGATGAAACTTAAAGCGGCCTACACCTTAATAGAACAGTTGTTCTCTGGATCCCAATGTGCCATTTGCACCGCAGCCTATAACAAGCCGGCGCCATCGTTGATAAAGAAAACAATTGAGAAGCTGGCCATGCTACCTGCCCGGATCAATGAACTGAAGAGATCAGCCGCAAGATCAGGAGCGCTGACCATGCTAATCCGGGCCAAGGCATGGATTTCGGATCTTGAACCGGCAGATATCATCAAAGGGTATCCTGGCGTGAAAGAAGATGGCTCAGACTTCAACAATGACGATCTGCGAAGGCTGACAAAGGAGATGCGGCCAATAGCAAGTAAACTGGCGGAGGACACATATTTATCTCATTTCCAACCGGTTTATGATGCTGAGGGAAAGAGACAGCCCACGGTGATCCATGATGTTGAATATCTTGTGCCTCCAATCCGTAAGCATACTTACGCTCCTGACATTGACCCCTCCAGCCTTATCCATGAAGAGGTCATCTTTCAAGCTTTAACCGGAATCGATTGGTCGACGGTTGATTTCCAGCGTCTGGGGAGGGATGAAGAGGATGTAACCGCGCAAGATGACCCTCAATCGTCAAGCCATCCCAATGAAGAATCCTAAACCGGCGGCCGGTTTATCAGCTACATTCTGCCACTTCTTGAGAACAATTATTCAATTTGGGCCATTTAGAAACGCCTTGTAATAGGATAGCAGAAACACCTTTATCTTCCATGCCATCGAGCATGTTTGGGTTGCTTGATACCTTGAAAAACTTGTTCCACTTTTGGGATCTATTTATGCATTGTCCATTATGATTTGTGTTCCTGCATATAAGAACTTGAAAGCGTCCTAGTGGATTACCACTGGACGGGTCATGATGCCCAAAAATGTGTACATAACTTGGATGAATAACCAAGATTTGTATTAACCAGATAAAATAGATGATATCTGTGACATACCTCGTTGGCTGACCAACTGCTTGTATGGTAATGGTGAAAAATACCAATTCGGAGTGTTGATGACTCCTTTCCCTCTTGCCGGTTCACATAAAAACCGTACTGTGCTATAATAGCCGTTTATGTATAAGACTGGTGACATCTAGTCAAAACCAGACCAGAGCAATGTACTACCGGTTTTAAAACTGACCATGTACTGGCAACTAAGCGTTGAAAGTCACGCCGGTTTGTAATAAACACCGGTTTATCAGAAATATGCAGAAATCCCTTATCAAAAGATATAAAAAACAGCAAATCAAAAAGAAATATACAAAGGCTTTTTATGGGATGCCAGGCCCTAAATCGAGGCTTTTCATGTGCCACCAGGCCGCTGAGTTAAACCATTTTGCAAAGCCTTTTAAGATGGACCTCAATCTTTAACCAATCATCGTTTTAACTTTGACAAGTTCAAGGTCCATGGGATTGACTTGTCAAACGTTCGATGGGTCATACCAGGTTTACCTAGACGGAGTGGCTTACTTAAAGAGGCAGGATAACCCGGGGTTTTAGGTGAATACACCTGGCTGCCAAGCCTGGCTTGATAGCCTATTACAAGGGTGCAAGCTCGTTTGTTCGTTGAGAAGCAAGGAGCCCCCAGGTAATATTTGAGCTATGCTCAGTGGTTACCTATGTTTGAGTTGTGCTTGATGCTACAGACTCTCTTTGGTTCCACATAATGTCCTTTTGGCTTGAAGCCTATCAAGAGGTGTAGCTATGGTGTGAAGACAACCAAGCCCCCTAGTGATGTCCCTTTTTGGTTTTAAACCGATCAAGAGGTGTAGCTATGGTTCGGATACGACCAAGCCCCCTAGTGACTTTATTTATATTTGTGTGGCTTTATAAGCCGGGTTAATAAAACTCCGCTTTGTCAGTAGAAACCCTTGTGAAACCACACATGATGTAAAAAAGGAACAGAGACCCCGCTTTAACCGAGGCTTCGGTTTATTATATAATATATACATTGTCATAAGTATGTACATAAGAAGAGCCTGTAGCTCAAGTATAGTAAGGCCGAAGAAGGGCTATATTCCACGGCCGCTTGGTCTCCTCCTCTGATTTACGTGAGTCTTTGTGCTCTCGAACATCAATGAGGTAGTATGACCCGTTGTGCAGATTTTTGCTGACCACAAAAGGTCCTTCCCAAGGTGGGGATAACTTGTGCATATCAGTCTGATCCTGGATGAGCCGGAGCACCAGATCGCTTCTTGAAAAGTTCTGGGCTTAACCCGGCGGCTGTGATAACCTCGGAGATCTTGTTGATAAATCGCCGAACATGCTGCTGCTAAATCACGCTCCTCATCTAATAGGTCTAGTGAGTCCTGACGTGCTTTCTCATTCTCAGCTTCAACATACGCCGTCACACGGGGTGAATCATGACGGATATCACTAGGGAGAACCGCCTCCGCTCCGTAAACCATGAAGAAAGGTGTGTAACCCATAGATCTGTTAGGTGTGGTGTTGATACTCCATAACACAGAAGGTAGGTCCTCCAACCAACAACCCGGTGTCCGCTTTAAAGGAACCATAAGCCGGGGTTTAATACCTCTCAAAATTTCTTGATTTTCCCTCTTTGCTTAACCATTAGATTGGGGGTGAGCCACTGATGCTACATCAAGCCGGATGTGCTCACATTGGCAACATTCCTCCATCTCACCCTTTGACAGATTAGTACCATTATCAGTTATAATACTGTGTGGGAAACCAAACCGGAATATCACCTTTTTGATGAATTGAACCGTCGTGGCTGCATCACACTTACTGACGGGCTCTGCTTCTACCAATTTGGTAAACTTGTCAACTGCCACTAATAAGTGGGTCTTTTTGTCCTTGGATCTCTTAAAGGGTCCAACCATATCGAACCCCCAAGTTGCAAACGGCCAAGTGATTGGAATCATTCTCAACTCCTGAGCTGGAACATGAGCGCGGCGTGCAAATTTTTGACAACCGTCACACCTTTTGACTAAATCCTCAGCATCAGCATGAGCTGTCAACCAATAGAAACCGTGACGAAAAGCCTTAGATACCAAGGATTTTGAACCGGCGTGGTGACCACAATCTCCTTCGTGGATTTCTCGCAAAATCTCACAACCCTCTTGAGGAGACACACAACGCTGAATTGCTCCTGTGACACTGTAACGATGTAACTCCCCATTGATTATGGTCATTGACTTGGGACACCGAATTATCTGCCGGGCCAAGGTTTCATCCTCTGGTAACTCGCCCCGGTTCATGTAAGCCAAGTACGGGACTGTCCAATCCGGTATAACATGCAAAGCTACCACCAATTGGGCCTCCGAGTCAGGTATAGCCAACTCCTTCTCTGTGGGTATCTTGACCGACGGATTATGTAGTACGTCGAGGAAGACATTAGGTGGCACCGGTTTACACTGAGAACCTAGGCGACTTAAAGCATCCGCCGCTTCATTCTTTCGCCGGTCTATATGGTCATCTTGATAACCCTTGAAATGACCAGCCACTATGTCCACCTCTCGTCGATATGTAGCCATGAGTGGGTCCTTAGAATCCCAACTGCCAGATACTTGTTGAGCCACTAGGTCCGAGTCACCGAAGCACTTAACCCGGCTGAAGTTCATCTCCTTAGCCATCCGAAGACCGTGGAGTAAGGCCTCGTACTCAGCTGCATTGTTAGTACAAGGGAACATTAAGTGAATAACATAACAAAACTTGTCACCTCATGGGCCCTCCAATTGCCTGGACCCATCAAAGTGAATAGTCCAACATGTGTTATCTGGTTTTTCCTCTGGTGCCTGCAACTCTGTCCAATCATTGATGAAGTCCACGAGTGCTTGGGATTTGATCGCTGTGCGAGGTGTATACTTGAGCCCGTGAGGTCCAAGCTCAATAGCCCACTTGGCAATCCGGCCAGTTGCTTCTCTGTTTTGAATGATATCTCCCAGAGGGGCTGGACTGACCATTGTGATAGGATGACCCTGAAAATAATGTTTGAGCTTCCGGCTTGCCATAAACACCCCATACACCAGCTTCTACCAATGTGGATACCTCTGCTTTGATTCAATAAGCACCTCACTGATATAATAAACCGGCCATTGAACTGGATATTCCTTTCCAGCCTCCTTGCGCTCCACAACAATAGCCACACTAACAGCCCTGGCATTAGCAGCCACATATAGCAGTAAAGGCTTTTTATCGATCGGAGCCGCAAGCACAGGCGGTTCAGCTAACTGCCTCTTCAAATCCTCGAACGCTTTATCAGCCGCATCGCTCTAGACAAAGTCATCCATTTTCTTTAACATCTGATATAAAGGGATAGCCTTCTCCCCTAGACGACTGATAAACCGGCTCAAAGCCGTAATCCGGCCTGCCAAACGCTGAACATCGTTGATACATTCCGGTTTAGCGAAAGAGGTGATAGCTGTGATCTTATCCGGATTAGCCTCAATGCCCTTGTTAGACACCAGAAAACCCAAGATCTTACCTGCCGGAACACCAAAGACACATTTGTCCGGATTAAGCATCATCTTATAAACCCGGAGGTTATCAAAGGTTTCTCTCAAGTCATCTATCAATGTTTCCTCCTTCCTGGACTTTACCACAATATCATCCACATATGCGTGAAAATTGCGCCCAATCTTCTGATGAAGACAATTCTGAACACAACGTTGATAAGTCGCCTGGGCACTCTTGAGCCCAAAGGGCATGGAGACATAACAGAAGGCTCCAAAGGTTGTTATAAAAGTTGTCTTCTCCTGGTCCTTAACTGCCATTTTGATCTGATGATAACTAGAATAAGCATCCAGAAAACACAAACGGTCACAACCCGCCGTAGCATCAATAATCTGATCAATACGAGGGAGGGCAAAGGGATCTGCTGGGCAAGCCTTGTTCAAATCTGTGTAGTCCACACACATACGCCAAGTGCCGTTTTTCTTAAGAACCAGCACCGGATTAGCCAACCACTCCGGGTGAAAGACCTCCACGATAAACCCTGCGGCCAACAGCCGAGCTACCTCCTCACCGATAGCCTTGCGCCTTTCTTCATTGAAGCGACAGAGAAATTGTCTAATCGGTTTAAACTTAGGATCTATATTAAGTGTGTGCTTAGTGAGTTCCCTCGGTACACCTGGCATGTCAGAAGGCTTCCACGCAAAGATGTCCCGGTTCTCATGGATGAACTCGATGAGCGTGCTTTCCTATTTGGGATCCAGGTTAGCGCTGATGCTGAACTGCTTGGATGAATCGCCAGGAACAAAATCAACCATTTTGGTGTCTGTGGACGATTTAAACTTCAACGCCGGATCGTGCTCCGTAGTTGGCTTTTTCAAAGAAGTCATGTCTGCCGGATCAACCTTGTCTTTATAAAACTTCAGCTCTTCCGTGGCACAAACCGACTCAGCGTAAGCCGCATCACCTTCCTCACATTCCAAAGCAATCTTCCTGCTCCCATGTACTGTGATGGTCCCCTTATGACCTGGCATCTTAAGATGCAAATAAAATAACATGGCCTCGCCATGAACTTGGCATAAGCCGGTCGCCCAAACAGAGCGTGATACGGACTCTTGATTTTCACCACCTCAAAAGTCAATGTTTCTGACCTTGAATCATAATCATCTCCAAAGGCCACCTCTAGAGCTATCTTGCCCACCGGATATGCAGACTTACCAGGCACCACACCATGAAAAACGTTGTTCGATGGTTTAAGATTCTTATCTGTCAACCCCATATGGCAGAAGGTATCATAATAGAGAATATTGATACTGCTTCCCCCATCCATGAGCACCTTGGTGAACTTATACCCCCCAACTTGGGGTGCCACCACTAAGGCCAGATGACCCGAATTGTCAACCCGGGGTGGGTGATCCTCTCTACTCCATAAAATGGGTTGCTCAGACCAGCGCAAATACTGAGGCACTGCCGGTTCAACAGAGTTCACGGCCCTCTTGTGAAGTTTCTGATCACGCTTGCACAAGCTAGTGGTGAATACATGATACTACCCACTATTCAACTACTTCGGATTACTCTGATAACCCGACTGCTGCTGCTGATTCCCCTGATGGTTATAACCTCCCTGGTTGCCCTGGTTCCCTTGATTGTTATGTCCAGTTTGATTGCCTTGAAATCCTGAACCGGAGCTACCGCCTCCATAACCCGGCCCATGAAAACCACCTCCTGAATCGCCGGGCGGGCCATTGTCATATTGAAACATATTGGAGTTCTTAAATTCTTGCATGATGTAACAATCCTTCCAAAGATGTGAAGCTGGCCTCTCCTTCGATCCATGCTTTGGACAAGGTTGATTTAACAAGCACTCCAGATTGGGGCCTGAACCTCTGCCCCTCTGGGGTTGTTTGCCCTTACGACGCTGATCGTTATCCTGAGCGTTGGTGTTAGCCACAAAGTCCAAACTATTGTCTGCCTTGCGCTTACCATTGTTCCCATGACCTGCCGGGTTATGCTGCTATCCCTTGGTGTTTCCGTTCTTCTTCCCTTTCCCCGGTTTGTCCTCCTCTGAGTCAGGGTCTTTGGTATTATTTGAATCGGCATATTTAACCAAAGCGGCCATAAGCATTGCCATATCATTGCAGTGATGTTTGAGCCTTCCTAACTTCTGTTTTAGCGGTAGAAACCGGCAATTCCCCTCCAATGTTAACACTGCTGTATCCGCATTGATGTGATCCGAAGAATGCAGAATACCTGAGACCCGCTTCACCCAATGGGTTGTAGACTCTCCATCCTCTTGAATACAAGCGGCCAGGTCCAGAATCGACATAGGTTGCTTACAAGTATCTTTAAAATTCTGGATAAAACCGGTGTTTCAGTTTAGCCCATGATCCGACAGAGTTAGCTGGTAAGCTCTTTAACTAAGTACGAGCTGTCCCCTCCAACATCATGGTGAAGTATTTAGCACACACCGCTTCATCCACATCCAACATCTCCATTGCCATGTCATAACTTTCAACCCATGACTCTGGTTGCAAATCGGCGATGTAATTGGGTACCTTACGAGGGCCCTTAAAATCCTTGGGCAGTCGTACATTGCGCAAAGTGGGGGTAAGACACGGCACCCCTAAAGAACTGAAGACCATGCTTGGCTCCACTGAAGCGGTAGGGCGAACCGAAGTAGGTTGACGAGCCGCATACAAAGCTGCTAACTCGGCCTCTCGACGTGCGCGACCATGATCCACCACATCCTGCGCATTAGCACCTCCACCCGCCGGGTTGTGCCCTCGTGGCGAGTTATGGTGACGTGCACTGCTTGATACAGCCGGTTCATCCTCAACCTGCCTG
>NC_041380.1:558027291-558064716 GCF_002162155.2 Triticum dicoccoides | reverse complement strand
TGGAATGAATCCTCTCGTGACTATGCGAATAAGCCTGCTGCTGGTTGAAAGCTGTTTGAAGGAGCTCTCTGGCCCGTCGTGTCTCAATCGCAACTGGTGACTCGCCGTCAGCTAGGAGTGCTGCTAATCATGAAGCAGCAACCACAATGTTGTCTAACGGGTTGGAGTAATGCCCCGGGGGCGTCGGAACATACTGCGGTACAACGTTGTTCTGACGAGGCGGGTCCATCGTGCGCGGCTGAACCAGCGCTCCTGTTCCCTACGCCTCCATCCGGTTTACCACTAGCTGGTTACTGGTTCCGGCTCTTGGCGTGTTGAAGAGATTTCTTGGCTCATAACCCGGCGGGAGGTGCGACCGGTATCTTCTTCTCATGACCTTCTTTGAGGCATTCTGGTCCAACCTAAGCCGGTAGGCCTGAGCTTCCAACTCGGCCCATTCTGTAGCCATCCTGGTGTTCTCTGCTGCCAGGTCCGCTTTAGCCTGAGTTATCTGATATTTCACCTTTGTAATCTCCGCATTGTGCTGATCTCGGGCTGCTGCGTCCACCTCCGCAACCATCAATGTTGCCAAAGCGTCGAACAAATCAGACAAAACTTGAGCGGGAGGCGGCGCTGAGCCCCCTACTCCCGCTGGCGTTGCTGTTGCTGAACGGGAAAGCATTGCCGCGGCGGTGGATGAATGATGCGCTGGTTGTGTACCGGCCATGAAGATAGCGACCCGGTTTGGCAGATCGAGGGGGTCCGGAATACTCTTTCCATCGGAACCTCCGCTAATCCGGCCGTCCTGCAACTGATACAGCGATTCGGTCTCTCCAGTTGAAGACTCGTCATCAGAGCAGACAACGGTTTCTCCATCAGATGCCGGTCCATCCTCATATTCCACTCCATGGATGACACCTACGAAAACATACCTTACTGTGGGCTGAACCGGGGAAGGGCTTGCACGCTGAGCCGTCTCGATGATGTCAGTGAAGGTGTCCGGCTCAGGGCCCGGTTCGCCGATCTTGCCGATGAAGACGTGAATCCCACCAAAGGGGACCCGATACTCATATTCGATTGAACCGGCCTCAGGACCCCATCCTTCATCGTCGATGTAGAGCTTGTCACGATGACTCTTCGTCATCCGGCCCATAGCATATCCCCTGAGTCCATCAAAGCCGCCCTTCAAGAACTCGAAACCATCGTGCGATAGCCCCACGGTGGGCGCCAACTGTCGTGGGTTTGTCACGACAGATGTCCTCGTGAAAGGACTTAGTCGTGGAGCCATCGCTACGAGTTAGCTTAAAGGGGTTAAATCAGACAAGGGACACGAGGGATTTTATACTAGTTCGCCCCCTTCAATGAAGGTAAAAGCCTACGTCTAGTTGTGATTGGTATTGCTAGGGTTTCGATGACCAGGGAGCGAATCCGCTTTGCCTGGTTCTCGAGTTGTCATCTGTTGTTCCTAAACCGCTGCCGGGTCGTCCCTTTATATACATAGGTTGACGCCCGCCGGTTTACAGAGTCCCGAGGCCGGATCATAAACGTGTCCGGCTCGGTCTCTATTCCTTCTAACTTACAATACAAGTTACATGAAAGAGTCGGTTTACATCTACAGGCCTTAACCTGCCTTTGGGCCCTGGGCCTTCGTAAAGCGCCACCATCCTTACGTCTTCATGGGCTTCTATGTTCATGGGGTTGACCCGGCCACTCCTAGCCGGTTTACCTCCAGTAGTCATATCCCCAAGAGAGTTGTTACGAGTGCAATGCCGGATTGTCCTATCGCCGAAGATTGGGATAATGTATCTGTCACTAACTCCGAAGTGGAGAGTGCAATCAACCATCAACGCCAAAGGGACGCTATGCATGACCCCAACTTTACTGAAGAGGCATTCAATGCCTTCAGCTCAGCGGATGCATACATCTGAGCTGTTCGGGATGGGCTTGCTGGAGTGACTTACCAGCTTTCAAAGGATATGCGGGTAAGATCATACTAAGCAGATTTCATAATCATATACCAGTAGCCCCCGAGACTTGAAACAATTGAAGCAACTGATTTTGAGGATCGTTGTATAATCAGGTACTCTCGGAGAAGAACAACATGCTGTCTCAGGAGCTGGAAAAGTGTCGGACACAACTAACTACTGTTAGCGCCGAACTGGAGAAGTCCAAGGAGGCACTGACTGGTAATGTCCCCTTCTGTCCGGAAAATATAATCATGTGCCAGTAATGTTTATTCAAATAAACATTGTTGTATTTACGATGGCGGGATCGTCGGATCAGCTGGAAGAGAAACTGAAGGCCGCGCAGGTGGCTAAACAACATGCCGAAAGGCAAGAGGCCGCTGACCAGGGATGAGAAGAACAAGCTGTAGGACGCCAACACCCAGCTAGGCAAAGAGCTGAAAGATGTGCGAGCCCAACTGGCAGACGCCTCGAAGGAGAACCGAAAGCTGAGAGGCAGCATATTCAGTATGCCTTTTAATTTACTTCCGTGCAGTTCGCTAATGCGAATCCTAACAATTTTATTTCTGTAGGTGTGCTGGCGGGGTGGCCGAAAGAAGAGGTGTCCGGATTTCAAGGCGACCTGCTACAAGAGCTGTCTAAGGTGCATGAGCGAGCTCGGAAGGCAATGAGAAACCTCTCAAAGGCTTTATGACCAGCCAATTCTCCTCCAGGAAGTATGGATGAACTTGTTAATTTATTCAAGGGAGCTCGGCGCCATTTTGGGCTATGGAAGATATCAGCCTGCCAAGAAGGTGATCGAGAATCCCGGGCCATGGTGAAAACACGGTACACCGGACTTGATCCAAATCATATGGCGCGGGTCGGACCTCGAGGATCCAATGGACAGGAAATTCCGGTCAGCCTGGTGTACGACCAAGTGAAGATGGCCGCCAAGTTTTCACAACAGGATTGTAAACTAGACAACCTGTTAGAGGGTCTAGAGGAAGAAGAAGTTTTTGAGTCCAAGTAGCAATGTGATTTTATCGACAAACTTCTATCCAACCGAATTTGTAAAACGATTGTCATGGCAGACTTTCTGCTTCAACCTCCGAAACCCCTAGGTTTGGAGTGTTTCCGAATACTATACCATAGGTAAACACCAAAGTATGTTCAGAAACCAGGTAGTCCGGTCATGGTTGCTTGAACAGACAAGTTGTATTTGGGGAGTTATGTTATATTACATTTGATTGTAAGAAACATCTTCTAGAGAGAATAGTTCCATTAAGGGTTCCTTTCCCTGGGCCAACATGCGGCTTTTTTTCATACCGAAGCTGTGATGCTAAAAAATCACAGTACACGTTATAATCTGGGGTCTTTGTTATTGCAACGAGGGCAGTTCGTCTTTTGCTCGCCGACCAATTATTCCCTTAAGAACGCTAGCTTTCGGCTTCACCCGTCAGAGGTACACGTCCGGATAACCCGGCTGTAACAATCGCAGAGGTGCTCCCTTTGTGCCCTAGCCGAACAAGCGGGAACATAGGGGATAAGCACAGGAGCCAGGCAACCCAGCTTGGCAAAAACTAAAGTCATAAAGGTGCATATAATGGTGAAGAAAATACACATATATGAGTAGACGACACATATATACGGTGATGCTCGAAAAATAATAATAATAAGCTTCTTGTGAAAAGAAGCCCTCAAGTATTGTGGGGTATATACATTTAAGGATGTATACCCCTCAGGTGTGAGGTTTATCCGAACACGAGCTAGAAGTCGTATAAAAATGATAAAAAGAAAATAGTAAAAGGGAGAAAAGAAGGAACGCGGAAAAAGGTATATGTGCCGACTTAGGCGTAGAATCTTCGGAGCCTTGCAGCATTCCACGGGTTGGGCTCCAAGCAATTATCTGAAGCATTGCGAAGGCGATAGGCTCCTCCAGTGAGAACTTCATCTATAATGAAGGGACCCTCCCATTTGGGCTTGAGCTTGTCCTTTTTCTTCTCTGGTAGGCGTAGAACGAGTTCACCGACATTGTAAGTCTTTGCCCGTACTTCTCTGATTTGATATCGCCAAACCTGCTGTTGGTAGAATGCGGAACGGGCCTTTGCGACATCACCAGCAGGCTCATGAGGCATGGTTCGCAAGCATCAAGTGATTCATAATCAAGTGATTCCAAAAGCCCATCAGCATGGAGTTTCTTCATGTGTTAGTGCCACAAATAAGTTGCACTATCATTATTAAACTTGTATCTTTTGGCTTCAATATTATGAATATGTGTATCACTACTATCGAGATTCTACAAAAATAGACCACTCATCAAGGGTGCAAGACCATAAAAGATATTACTAATATAAATAGAACAGGCATTATTCTCCGATTTAAATGAATAACTGTCTCGCATCAAACAAGATCCAGATATAATGTTCATGCTCAACGCTAGCACCAAATAGCAATTACTTAGGTCTAAAACTAATCCCGACGGTAGATGTAGATGTAGCGTGCCGACGGCGATCACACCGACTTTGAAACCATTGCCTACACGCATCGTCACCCCGTCCTTAGCCAATCTTCGTTTGATCCGTAGCCCCTATTTCGAGTTGCAAATATGAGCAATAGAACCAGTGTCAAATACCCAAGTGCTGCTATGAGCAATAGTAAGGTACACATCAATAACATGTATATCAAATATACCTTTCACTTTGTCATCCTTCTTATTCACCAAATACTTGCGGCAGTTCCGCTTCCAGTGACCAGTCCCTTTGCAGTAGACGCACTCAGTCTCAGGCTTAGGTCCAGACTTGGGTTTCTTCACTTGAGCAGCAACTTGCTTGCCGTTATTCCTGAAGTTTCCCTTCTCCCCTTTGCCCTTTTTCTTGAAACTAGTGGTCTTGTTAACCATTAACACTTGATGCTCCTTCTTGATTTCTACCTCCGCAGCCTTTAGCAGTGCGAAGAGCTCGGGAATTGTCTTAGCCATCCCTTGCATACTATAGTTCATCACGAAGCTTTTGTAGCTTGGTGGCAGTGATTGAAGAACTCTGTCAATGACACTATCATCAGGAAGATTAACTCCTAGTTGAGTCAAGTGGTTGTGGTACCCAGACATTCTGAGTATATGTTCACTGACAGAACTATTCTCCTCCATGTTGCAGCTATAGAACTTATTGGAGACTTCATATCTCTCAATTCGCGCATTTGCTTGAAATATTAACTTCAACTCCTGGAACATCTCATATGCTCCATGACGTTCAAAACGTCTTTGAAGTCCCGATTATAACTCGTAAAGCATGGCACACTGAACTATCTAGTAGTCATCATCTTTGCTCTGCCAGACGTTCATAACATCTGGAGTTGCTCCAGCTGCGGGTTTTGCACCTAGTGGTGCTTCCAGGACATAATTCTTCTGTGCAGCAATGAGGATAATCCTCAAGTTACGGACCCAGTCCGTGTAATTGCTGCCATCATCTTTCAACTTAGCTTTCTATAGGAACACATTAAAACTCAAGGGAACGGTAGCACGTGCCATTGATCTACAACAACATAGAGATGCAAATACTATCAAGTACTAAGTTCATGATAAATTAAAGTTCAATTAATCATATTACTTAAGAACTCCCACTTAGATAGACAACCCTCTAGTCATCTAAATGATCACGTGATCCATATCAACTAAACCATGTCTGATCATCACGTGAGATGGAGTAGTTTTCAATGGTGAACATCACTATGTTGATCATATCTACTATATGATTCACGTTCGACCTTTCGGTCTCAGTGTTCCGAGGCCATATTTGCATATGCTAGGCTCGTCAAGTTTAACCCGAGTATTCTGCACGTGCAAAACTGGCTTGCACCCGTTGTATGTGAATGTAGAGCTTATCACACCCGATCATCATGTGGTGTCTCGGCACGACGAACTGTAGCAATGGTGCATACTCAGGGAGAACACTTATACCTTGAAATTTAGTGAGAGATCATCTTATAATGCTACCGCCGTACTTAAGCAAAATAAGATGCATAAAGGATAAACACCATATGCAATCAAAATAAGTGATATGATATGGCCATCATCATCTTGTGCCTTTGATCTCCATCTCGAAAGCACCGTCATGATCACCATTATCACCGACTTGACACCTTGATCTCCATCGTAGCATCATTGTCGTCTCGCCAACTATTGCTTCTACGACTATCACTACCGCTTAGTGATAAAGTAAAGCAATTACATGGCGATTGCATTTCATACAATAAAGCGACAACCATAAGGCTCCTGACAGTTGCCGATAACTTTTACAAAACATGATCACCTGATACAACAATTTATATCTCATCACGTCTTGACCATATCACATCACAACATGCCCTGCAAAAACAAGTTAGACGTCCTCTACTTTGTTGTTGCAAGTTTTACATGGCAGCTACGGGCTTCTAGCAAGAACCGTTCTTACCTACGCATCAAAACCACAACGATTTTTCATCAAGTGTGCTGTTTTAACCTTCAACAAGGACCGGGCATAATCAAACTCGATTCAATTAAAGTTGGAGAAACAGACACCCGCCAGCCACCTGTGTGCAAAGCACGTCGGTAGAACCAGTCTCATGAACGCGGTCATGTAATGTCGGTCCGGGCCGCTTCATCCAACAATACCGCCGAATCAAAGTAAGACGTTGCTGGTAAGTAGTATGCCTATTATCGCCCACAACTCTTTGTGTTCTACTTGTGCATATAACATCTATGCATAGACCTGGCTCGGATGCCACTGTTGGGGAACGCAATATTTCAAAAAAATTCCTACAATCACGCAAAATCTATCTAGGAGATGCATAGCAACAAAAGGGGAGAGTGTGTCCATGTACCCTCGTAGACCGAAAGCAGAAGCGTTTAGTAACACAGTTGATATAGTCGAACATCTTCATGATCCAACCGATCCTAGCACCAAACGTACGACACCTCCATGTTCAGCACACATTCAACACGATGACGTCCCTCGAGCTCTTGATCCAGTTGAGGACGAGGGAGAGTTTCGTCAGCACGATGGTGTGTTGACGATAATGATGAAGTTACTGGCGCAGGGCTTCGCCTAAGCACTACGACGATATGACTGAGGTGTGTAACTGTGGAGGGGGGCACCACACTCGGCTAAGAGAAGACTTGTTGTGTCTTTGTGATGCAGAGCATCCCAAGGTCATCCCCATGGACCTACCTACGTCTCCCACGACACCACTTGGACCAATGACAAGAGCCCGAGCAAAGGCTATCGAAGATAAGGTCAACTCGCTCCTATCCGAACTTCCACTTCCTACATACGAGACATGGCTACTACCTTATTCGGAGACCCTATGTGTGATCAGGTACTTGGAGGAAAGCCATGGATCAGCTAGACCCAACGGACAGGACGTCGGGAACACCAAGGATGAGGGAAAAGAGAAAGAGCTGCCGAAGAAGCTTCAGCCATTGGACGACCGATCGAAACCGGACGTCCGGCGCCTGAAGACCCAGCCGACCCAAGTCCCAGCTAACGCAGGCTATAGCGAGCGGACGTCCGTCCAGGACCAGACAACCAACACCTCCCAGCGCTCGGATGACCATGCACCACCAGACGACCGACACTACCTCACCCTAGTCAAATCAGTGGATTTCCGAAGACCATCGGACGACTGACGCACCGGACATCCGACCCCGACCGGACGTCCGACCAAAGCACATCCGAACCAAAACAACAGACATCCGACAAGCACCGGACGTTCGGACCCTCGCGAGCCACCGGACGTCTGGTAACCGACGGACGTCCGACGTCTGTGTGTTGATTTCATGTTGGACCGAAGCCCATGTACCCCTTCGACCACTAAGACTATAAATAGACCTCCTCCCCCCTCTTTCTAGGATTAGCGTTGTGTTAGCTCATATGTGAAACAGAGCTTTGCTCATTCATCCAGATCTACTCCATTGCGAGGGACCATCACCTCTTCAGAGAAGATCCACCTTGGATACAAGATCCCTCACGGGAAGATCCCTTGCGGATTCAAGGCCTCCCCACGGAGAAGAACCGGTTACCTTATGTATCGTCCTTTGTTGGATTTGGATCGTGTATCTCTTTGTGTCTCGACGATCTAGCATATGTGTGACCTAATCTTGTTGGTTTGAGTGATTCTCTCGTGTTTTCCATTGTGTTACCCCTCGTGTTCTTCGTGCCCCTCGTTGGGATCCATTCCTTTCGTGAAAGATCGGCCGTATATGTTTCCACCCTACATCATCTCGGTATCATGAGCCACGTTGATCACGATTTCGGAGCCTCCCCTCTTTGTTTTCTAGCTTGATTTTGTTGTGTTCTTCCCCAATTTCAAAAATCCCCACCAAAAATAGCCCCATTTTTTGTGATTTGTTGGTGTGATGAAGTTTTGTTGGATTTGATCCATAGATTTCATTTGCCATGAGTGGATCCAGCTTTTCCCCATCATCCCCACCTTTTCCATCCACAAAATCGCTCGGATTTGACCAATTTTACCACCACCACCACGAACCCTACATGTTTATCACATGCCCGAAATCGCCCAGGCACCAGACGTCCGACGATCACCGGTCGTCCGACCACCACCGGGCGTCCGACGTTTCCTGACGAAACTGAAATAGTTTAGTTCGGCCACCACCTCCACTCCACCTCCACCTCCGCGTACGCACTACATTAACCCTTCCATATCCGCATACACACCTAAATACCACAATCGTCTTCCGCAACCACCTTTTCTTACTCGTTTTGCACTCCGACACAATTTTGCCACATTTTTCTTTGATAACTTGAGTTGCGGTTTCCGTTTCCTAACGTGTTTTGTCTATTTAGGGACGGTTCGACATCAACATCACCGCCGCTCATCTTCGCCACAGATTCATCATCGACAACAACCACTTCACCATTTTGACACCATACCGTAAGCAAGAATCGGTAACCTCATCTTGGTATCGTGATACACCATCATTATACACTCTTGCCATTACATTGATAACCACCATAGCCCAATTTTGCATATCTTACCCATCGAGACTAGCCTTTGAGTATTGCCGGCAACGTCACTTGTGCATATTAGTGGTCATACTTCCTATAGCATACATACCATATCATCGTGGTGCATATCTTGGTATCCTCTTTTGTGTCACAAAGTTATTTCGCATACACAATTGCTATCTTGGTTCATAAAGCATTGCATGAGAAAAGAGCTCAAAAGAGAGAGCAAACAAGCTTTTAAGCAAAAAGGGAAAGATAAGCAATGAGCTTTTAAGCAAGAACCATAGCATCATACTACATTAAGATTGTCATACTAGATCATCTTGGATCATATAATCGGGATACCATACATAGAGCATACTTGGGATAGAAGTCGTTGCATTTTTGCTTAGTAGGTTGTGCACAAGTCTTCGTATCCGCCTATTGTGCAATTGTGCTAGCGTCTCTTTAGTGTTGTGCAACAAGATCATTTTCATGGATTCCACATTTTTGGCTCATTCCTTGGTTGCACGACCCCATTTATCTCTTCGTGTGTGAGTTCCCGTGTACCATATTTTGCTATTGGTCTACTTGTTGCATTTAAAAATTCGAATCTTTTCCAACATTATTGAAGCTCACTAACAATTGCATCAAATTTTGTGCCACCATCCTAACCGAGCTCCACTATAAGCTTTTACTTGTGTAGGCGTGAGAAACTGATAAGAATTGGTACTGATGGTGCTATTTCCTTGTTCCACATTTGAGTGATCATTGATCCGTATTCAATATTGGTGAAGGTACATTTGGTATAAGTTCTTCTCTTTCTCCCACTCACATATTTGCTTGGAATGATGGATAGGCCAAGTACTTCTACCAACCCAGTCTTCATCGAGCAAGATGACGACATGTCCTCCTACGTCACAAAGAGCCACCTCTTTGGTGCACAACAAGCTTTGCATGAAGAGCAAAAAGCAATGACCGAACGCATCAACAGCCTCGCCACCGACTTATGACTCACTGAGCAACGTACAAGAGACTAGTTCGACACATCCATGGCATCTCTCAAGGAGGATATTCGAACAATGATGGCCAACCGCTCTTCTACCTCGTCGTGCTACTCAAGACAGAGCCGCTCAAGTCGACACTCCGACGACACCATCTCTGGCTCAAGTACCCCGACATCGAATACTCTTCGACGTGCCGCACACCAAGATTGTCAAGCCAACCGCAATCCTCTACACAACAACAACTCTCAAGAGCAACGAACCCATAAAAACCAAGCTACTTTCCCGCAAGCACGAGAACGACAACGTCAATGCCATCAAGAAGAGGAAGAGCGAGCGCAACTACACCAAGATGCACAAGATGCCGAGGCACAACGTCAAGAACAACAATTGCGAGAAGCTCAAGCACTTGAGGCGCAACGTGCCCTCCGAGAATCAAGCCGAGTTGTAGCCACGCGCAACCGGCAAGCTCGTGAGCAACAAGAAGTGCTTCACGAAGAAATTCAAGAGAGGAACTATCAAGCTCGAGTGCATCGTCAAGTTCCACAACCTCCTCACCAAGAACCCCAAGTTCAACAAGAGCAAGAAGACAATGGAAATCCTCCAAGACAAGAGCAAGTTGAGGGAGACAATCCTCCTCCTCAAGGACGTCATCACCCTCGACCCCAACACAATGAAGAGCAACGATACGGCAAGCTAAAGTTCACCATGCCCAAGTTCAATGAAAACAATGACCCCAAAGAGTACCTTTCATGGGCATTGAAGGTTGACAAAATCTTCCACTTGCACAACTATGAGGAAGAGAAGAAGATCGCGATGGCCTCCATTGAGTTCCAAGACTACGTCCTCATTTGGTGGGAACAAGTCATTGAGCGTCGAGAGGCAAGAGGTGAACCACCCATCACTACTTGGGCGCAAATGAAGGATGTCATGAGAGCACGGTTTGTGCCAACATACTACAACCGCGACCTCTTCAAGAAACACCAACTCCTCAAGCAAGGAACCAAGAGAGTTGAAGAATACTACAAGGAAATGGAGATTGCCATGATACGATCTAATGTCATGGAAGATGATGAGCAAACTATGGCACGTTTCTTGAATGGACTCAATCACCCAATCAAGAAGATAACCGATCTCCAACCATACTCGAACCTCAACGAGCTAGTGCATCAAGATACCAAGGCGGATCGTCAAGTGCAAGATGACTTCAAATATGCCAAGTTCACATCCAAGTCCTATGGTTTCTCCAACCCTCAAGCTTCAATGACTCCAACATATTCTACCTCAAACAAGCCATCTACAAGCAACGATGGCAAGACAAGTTACAAGAAAACTTTGACAACCTCAAGTCGTCCTCCTACAACAAGCAACTTCAAGCCAAGAGCTTCATCATCCTCTACCCCAACCGATGAGACCATCAAGACAAGTTCCTTCAAATGCTTCACATGCGGCGGCCGAGGCCACAAGTCCTTCGAGTGTACAAAGAAGCACACCATGATCTTCAACGACGATGGTACCTATGACTCCATGAGTGAAGGAGAAATGGAATCCCTTGAGCAAGTGGCCATGCACCAACAAGTGAACGAAGATGAAGATGATCAAGTCTTTTGCGATGAAGATTCGAGCCCCGCTCTCGTTGTCTCCAAGGTCTTGACTCTTCAACATCAACAAGAAGAAGACCAAAGATGCCATATATTCCATACCAAGGCCGTCATCCATGGAAGGTCCGTCAAGGTCATCATCGATGGAGGGAGTTGTCATAACTTGGCAAGTGAAGAACTATGCTCCAAGTTCCAATTGGCCAAGATGAAGCACCCACATCCCTACAAAGTTCAATGGCTAAGCGACCCCGGCACTATCCAAGTCGAGCATCGAGTGCAAGTCTCCTTCAAGATAGGAGCATACGAAGACACTTTGGAGTGTGATGTCGTTCCGATGTCTGTTTGCCACCTCCTCCTAGGACGGCCATGGTAATTTGATCGAGGTGTCATCCACAATGGCCGAATGAATCACTATAGCTTCAATATGAAAGGAAAGGACTATGTCCTTTGTCCTATGTCTCCAAGCCAAGTGATCGCCGACAAGCAAACCACCCATTGTGGAGAGAATAGTGAGAGAGCGAACCACTAAAAAGAGAGTGAGCGCCACAAGCCCAAATTGAGTGCCTCCACGATGAGCGATAAGAAGAACTTAGTTCTATTTGCCACCAAAAGTGAGATGAGAGAAGTGTGTGCAAACCCATCAAGTTTCATGCACTATGTCCTTTTGTGCAAGGACGAGGCACCAAAGCTAACACCTCGCACAATCTACCTTTAGTGTTATCTTCTCTATTGCAGGAATTCCAAGATGTTTTCCCTGACGAGCTACCTCTGGGTCTACCTCCACTACGAGGCATCGAGCACCGAATCGACCTCATCCCCGGAGCACCCCTTCCTAACAAGGCTCCCTACCACGTCAACCCCGAGGAAACTAAGGAGATCCAACGGCGAGTACAACAACTCATCAACAACGGCCATGTACAAGAAAGTTGGATCCCTTATGCCGTCCCGGTAATCCTTGTTCCTAAGAAAGATGAACCTCGCGAAGGAGTACTAATGGGGCACTTTGGACGCGACAAGACATTTGCTACGCTCTCCAAGAACTACTTTTGGCCCAAGATGTCCCGGGACGTCTCACGCTTCACCACCCGATGTTCAACATGTCGCAAAGCTAAGTCCAAAGCTCAATCTCATGGTCTATATACACCCCTTCCAATTCCATATCACCCATGGGAATATATTAGCATGGATTTTGTACTTGCTTTGCCTAGGACTAGAAATGGAAAGGATTCCGTGTTTGTTGTTGTGGACCGATTCTCTAAAATGGCTCATTTCATTCCTTGCAACAAGATAGACGATGCTTCACATGTTGCAAATCTTTTTTGTAGGGAAATTTTGTGCCTACAGGGAGTGCCAAAGACGATTGTCTTGGACCACGACGTCAAGTTCTTGAGTTACTTTTGGAAGACCTTATGCGCCAAGCTCGGAATCAAGCTTCTATTCTCCACGGCATACCATTGATACGTCTCCAACGTATCTATAATTTTTGATTGCTCCATGCTATATTATTTACTGTTTTGAATGTTTATGGGCTTTATTATACACTTTTATATCATTTTTGGGACTAACCTATTAACCTAGAGCCCAGTGCCAGTTTGCTGTTTTATGCCTATTTCAGTGTTTCGAGGAAAAGGAATATCAAACGGAGTCAAAACGGAACGAAATCAACTGGAGAAGTTATTTTTGGAAGGAAACCTACCGGATAGACTTGGACCCTACGTCAGAAGATGAAGGAGGAACTCACGAGGGTAGGGGACACGCCCCCCTGCCTCGTGGCCAACCCTTCGATCCACCGACGTACTCTTTTCACCCATATATACCCACGTATCCTAAAACTTCCAAAACGGAGAATAGATCGGGAATTCCGCCGCCAGAAGCCTCCGTAGCCACCGAAAGCCAATCTAGACCCGTTCCGGCACCCTGCCGGAGGGGGAATCTCTCTCTGGTGGCCATCTTCATCATCCCGGTGCTCTCCATGATGAGGAGGGAGTAGTTCTCCCTCGGGGCTGAGGGTATGTACCAGTAGCTATATGTTTGATCTCTCTCTCTCTCTCTCTCTCTCTCTCTCGTGTTCTTGAGGTGATACGATCTTGATGTATCACGAGCTTTGCTATTATAGTTGGATCCTATGATGTTTTCTCCCCCCTCTACTCTCTTGTAATGAATTGATTTTCCCCTTTGAAGTTATCTTATCGGATTGAGTCTTTAAAGATTTGAGAACACTTGATGTATGTCTTGCCGTGGATATCTGTGGTGACAATGGGATATCACGTGATTCACTTGATGTATGTTTTGGTGATCAACTTGCGGGTTCCGCCCATGAACCTATGCATAGGGGTTGGCACACGTTTTCATCGTGATTCTCCGGTAGAAACTTTGGGGCACTCTTTGAGGTCCTATGCGTTGGTTGAATAGATGAATCTGAGATTGTGTGATGCATATCGTATAATCATACCCGCGGATACTTGAGGTGACATTGGAGTATCTAGGTGATATTAGGGTTTTGGTTGATTTGTGTCTTAAGGTGTTATTCTAGTACGAACTCTAGGGCTATTTGTGACACTTATAGGAATAGCCCAACAGATTGATTGGAAAGAATAACTTTGAGGTGGTTTCATACCCTACCATAATCTCTTCGTTCGTTCTCCGCTATTAGTGACTTTGGAGTGACTCTTTGTTGCATGTTGAGGGATAGTTTTATGATCCAATTATGTTAGTATTGTTGAGGGAACTTACACTAGTGAAAGTATGAACCCTAGGCCTTGTTTCAACGCATTGCAATACCGTTTACGCTCACTTTTATCACTTGCTACCTTGCTGTTTTTATTATTTCAGATTACAAATACCTTTATCTACTATCCAAATACCACTTGTTTCACTATCTCTTCGCCGAACTAGTGCACCTATACAATTTACCATTGTATTTGGTGTGTTGGGGACACAAGAGACTCTTTGTTATTTGGTTGCAGGGTTGCTTGAGAGAGACCATCTTCATCCTACGCCTCCTACGGATTGATAAACCTTAGGTCATCCATTTGAGGGAAATTTGCTACTGTCCTACAAACCTCTGCACTTGGAGGCCCAACAATGTCTGCAAGAAGAAGGTTATGTAGTAGACATCTGTCAGGACCCCGATTCTAAGTCACATCAATCTAGCCGGTAACACCTCATATCACTTTGTGGCCTCATGCACGGTATTCCCACGGGTGTCGCCTTACCATGGCCCGGGACCGTTTGCGCCTTTTGGCTCACGTATATGATAGTGTCGCTAGCATCCGTATGACAGAGAACCCGGGCCGACATGACTAGTCGTGAACCCAAAGTGGCACTAAATTATGGGGACATGCATACATGAATCAACATTGAGCATGTCGGTCAGCAGCGTGCGAATCCGGGCTGTAGCACTGGGCTAAAAGGACTCCGGTGAACCGGGCTGTAGCAGGCTAGGCAGGACTCCGGATGTCACCGCGTGACATTTCCCTGAGGGGACAGACACAGGAACGAAGTGAATCACACGCCGGCCAATCAAGTGTTCCGGAGCAGTAGTGCTGGGCTAGCAGGACTCCGGTGAACCGGGCTGTAGCAGACTACTATGGCTCATGGAAGCACAAGACTACATTTCCCCATAAGAGAGGCTACCAAGGATGAACAACTAGGTTGTCGGATCCCACATATACCAAGACTTTCAATCATACACACAATATGCTCGATATGTGTAAATACAACATGGCATCACAACATAACTCTACAACTCAAGTATTTATTCATTAGACTCCGAGGAGCCAAGTATTACAAACATGGGTCTCATGACCCAACATACGGAGCATACAAGCAACAAGCACATGCGGAAGCTTAACTTGTTTGAGTACAGACAACTACAAACGAAGAAGGCTGAGAAGCCTGACTATCTACCAGATCCTACCGAGGGCACAAGATCGTAGCTGAGGTATCAAGCTAAATGTCGAAGTCCACACGGAACTACAAGCGAGACTGAAGTCTCTCTACAAAAACATAAATTAAGCAAACATGAGTACAAATGTACCCAGCAAGACTTACATCAGAACTAGCTACATATGCATCAGTATCAGGAAAGGGGTGGTGGAGTTTAACTACAGCAAGCCAGCCTTGACTCGGTGGCTATCCTGAACTACGACTGCAAACAACTCTTTTGAGGTGGCGCACACGAGTCCACATATTCACCATATCAATACACCACTATGGATCCGCTCCCGTCTCCCTACGAGAACGCCATCCATAGCACTCACGCTTATCTTGCGCATTTTAGAGTATCCACTTTCACTTGTCTATGAACTATGCAAGGGGTCCAAGTTTCCATATCCAAGGAATCCGGCTATTCGAATAGATAATGATAACCCTGCAGGGGTGTACTTCTTCACACATGCTCTCGCCACTTATCGCCCTGTACACGTCATGTACCTCGGCAACCTTCGAGCGGAAGCCGGGCGAGGGAGTCATCCACGACCTGACTAATCACACAAGTCTCTCGTCCAGGTTTACCGCCTATTTGGGTTCCATCCACAAGGAGATCCGGCCGAGGTGTCGCTCACGACCCCAAACGATGTGTACAGGGTTCCCAAGCCCACCATCCGGGTGCCACTTGGTACACCGGGCCACTGTGCCTAGTCTGTCCCAAGCCCACCTGTATCGGGTGCCACTTGGTAGACTACTAACACTACCTACAAACACCAGAAACTAGTTGCAACTCCTGGACAAAGATCGAGTGGATTAATAAGTCGAGAGGGGTCGAGTTACCGGAACCCAATGTGTGGTAGTAACTATTCATGGATCACAAACACAGAACTCAGTTCCTGAGGACGGTTGCAATGAGACAACCCACCATGTACTCCTACATGGCCTCTCACCGCTACCTTTACCAAATCGTGTTCACACACTTAGCTCTCAACGGTAGGACATGTTCACCACATTCCAATTCATCCCCGATGAATCAGACCTGACTCAACTCTAAGCAGTAGCAGGCATGACAAACAAACATGAATGAGTAGGCACATCAGGGCTCAAACAACTCCTACTCATGCTAGTGGGTTTCATCTATTTACTGTGGCAATGACAGGTCATGCAGGGGAAAGGGGTTCAGCTACCGCAACATGTAACAGTTGAAACGTTGTTTTCCTAATGCAGTAAAAGAGAGCAGGAGCGAGAGAGTGGGCTTGTATCGGAATGAACAAGGGGGTTTTGCTTGCCTGGCACTTCTGAAGATATTATAGCTCTTCATCGGTGTCATCGAACTCATCGTCGGGATACGCCTACCGAGAGGGGACAAGCACCGGCAATAGAGAAGAACACAATCAACGCAAATGCTACAATATGATGCATGATCATGACATGGAAATATGCTATGATTTGTACTAATGCATCTAGCAACAATTTAAATGAAGTCCATATGGACCAAGGGTTCATATGCAAACTCCATATTTAGCATTTAAAATGCCATTATCATGTCTTCACTTATACAGTGGGTATAAGTTGGTTTATCATGCATGAAATTAGCATAAATGGATAGATTGGATTTTTTTGATAATTTTTCATATATAATTTGTTTGATTTGGAGTTACAGTTGAATTACTATGAATTTTTGAAGTTTTGGATATTTTCTGAAATTTATAAATCATTTCTGATTTATTTTCATTCCAGAAAACTTTACTGCATCATCATGACGTTAGCAGGTTAATAGGGCGTGGTCCAGGTCAAACCTAACGTGTGGGACCCGCATGTCAGTGGTTAATTAAACTAATTAAATAAATTAACACTAACCTAGGTTAATTAGCAGGGCTAGCCCCACGCGTCAGTGACCCAGGGTGGTCAAACCCCCGGGTCAACTTGCCGGAGTTGACCCGCGGCTCATCGCCGGCAAAGCCCGAGACGACGGAGGGGCTCGGGATTTGCCCACGGTTGACCAAGTCGGCCGCGGTTTGGTCCTACGCGTAGCTGGGGCTCGCGCGCATCTGATAGGGCTTGCGGGAGGAGCTGGGGTGGGGTGAGCTCGCCGGAGTTGAGCTCGTGGCGGCGTTCGGCGTTCGGCGTTAGCGGGTTAGGCGCTATGGCGCACCTCAGGACGAGCGAGTGTGTGCATTCGGCTCCTGGGAGCATGCTGATCATGAAGACAAGCTCAGACGCGAGCTTTGCTAGCTCTGTCTACGGCGGCGATGAGGCCTGACGGCGGCAAGCTTCGGAGCTCATGGGAACGGTAGCTACAGGATGCTAGGGACGACGGGGCAAGGGGGAATCGAGTCAGCGGCTCACCACGGAGCTGCATGGATGGTTAGCGGGCTCGGGGACGTCCGGTAGCTCTCGAATCGACAGCGAGAATCCACGGTGGCCGGCGATGGAAACGGCGATGCTGGCGACATTATGGCGCGTCCGTAGCTCCATGGCTTGGTGGAGAGGATGAGGAAGTCGAGGCAAAGCTCGTGGGCACGTCGGAGAAGCGAGGGGAAGGCGGTGGCTGCGGCAGCAACGAGCGGCGGCGACGAGCTCCGCTCGGTTGGGGAGAGAGCGAGCCAGAGGAGGGGGAGAAGGCGCGGGAGAGAGTGAGAGGGTCGAGAGGGAGTGTGTGGCATCCTCAGGGCGATGGGGAGACAGGCAGGGAAGCAGGAGGTGGCCGGCGCGTGCCGGCGCGCGACGAGCACACGCCCTCCTGCCTACTGGCAGGAGGTTGAAGACGGTGGCCAGCGCTGGGCTGGGTTCGGCCAGGTGGGCTGCCTACTGGGCCGTCGAGGTAGTCCAGGTAAGTCTCTTTCTCTCTTTTATTTCCTATTTTCTAATTTATTCCTGTTTTGAATTAATAAAAATACTAATTCATTTCCAAAATTCCTGAAATGACTTGTGGGCACATTTGGAAATATTTCCAATAGCCCTCAACCACTTCCAGAATTATTTGGGCATTTTAATTATTTATAGCAATTAAATGCCCAAATTCAAATACTTAATGAGTTCATTCAAAAATCCAAATTGAGCTAGAAAAATGTGCACCATTTTTGTCAGAGGTGCTAGACCAATTCAAAAATGATGAACATTTCTAAAGGGCATTTTGGGTTCATTGAAAAGATTTAAGTTGAACCTAGTTGAATTTCATTTGCTGCTAGGGTTTACCAGTCCCCATTTCAACTTGCAAATAAATTTTAGACATGATGCATGGGTGCTAATGCAACTAATTACAAACAAATTCTAGGGATGTGACAACTCACCCCCACTAAACAAGAATCTCGTCCAGAGATTCAAGACGTGAGGTAAGAAGACAGAGGGGTCACGAAGCTAACATGATCTTCATGACCCAACTGCACTTCATAAGAATGTTGATTCGTTGCATCATGTTGATCTTGACATCCTCGCTTTTGAGATCTTCATCCACGCGACGACGACGGAAAGAAACTATATTGGGATTGATCTTCTCGAAGATCGAGCTATTCAAGATCAACTCGTAGAATGGGATGTCGAAACATCTCGAGTTGAGACACAAAACACACATCGAGAGGGATGGAAGAAACAATGACGAAGTTCGATTTGGTGGGCAACAATTCCACGCTTAAGAAGAATGATGCATGGTTTCAGGGTAGCAAGGGAATGAATTACTATGATTCCATAACAGGGCACCTCGAGGAAGGTGACTCGTAGAATTATTCCCTTAAGTGGCAAAAAGAGTTACTTTTGATACAGAGATCATTGAAACTCTCTATACCAGCCTAAGGAAAATCACAATTGATCGTTTGAATGAGTTCTAAAGAATGGCATACTCAGTTTGGAGAGGAAACTAGAGTTATAGGACAACTCGGCAACGGAAGGCACATTCCAAGTGATATCGAGGATATAACCCAATGACCGAGCGTGCTCTCAAGAACTTGAGCATTTCCGTATTCATCAAGGTTCTACCAACATCCGTGCCAAGGATCCTGGCAACACATCGTACTACCATGATAAACGGTGATGGAGGATGCAGATGCAAAGGAGGACATCATTTTCTCAGATTTTTCCTTAGCAATGCCAAAGAAGCAAATCTGGATGATCGACCGAGAGACATTTAGCACTCTGCTTCTAATGTTCTCCTTGATGTGCTAGCGTAACCCATTTATAGATATGGTTTGGTATCTAGAACATCAAGTAAAAGGTCGGACTTCGGGAGCACAAGAATCCATAAGGAATAACTACTAGAGTAAATCCTATGAAATCCTTATGGGGAGGTGGCCAACTTCCTCAATCAAGATACTACAATGATAGGTCTTCCGGCTGGGTGTGTTGGCCACGACATCCACCTTACCGGTTTAGAAAGACCAACATTATAATTCCTGGGAAAAGGTCCAACCATCATATCTGCCTGAGATTCAGATCTGGTTGGTGTCAGGATATTCCAGACTCATCAAGTCTAAAGAGAAAAATGAAAGTTTGCAACACAAGTCGACGAGATGACGTTGCAAGATTCTCGGGGGAATGAACTACGGTAGTAAGCTCCAAAACATGAGCCGGTTCTGCTACAAGCATGTGAACACGTTGTCCTAGACAGGCATGCTCACCTGGTAGTCTTACAACGAAACACTACCGAGTTCGGGGGGGGAACCATTAACAAGGATATCGAAGTCCTTGCATAAGTCTAGCTCTTTAAGAAGAAACTTCTTCTCCTTGAACAAACCAATCAGTGGCTTAGTGTGCTAGGGACACATATGGAGTGGAGGTAATTAATCTACCAAACCATAGAATACTTCGCATGTATGCATGAATGATTTGGGATGATTCCAAGGGAAACAAAACAAACCTTCATCAAATTCATGGTGGCAACTTACACCTAATGCACATGAATTCGAGGAAGTCACTTCTTCCATCCAGGCATAAGCTTCATGAACGGAACACGAAAGCATTGCTTACAAAGTTTCCAATACTAACTTAGATGTTCAACATGAATCATGGGGGAGACAACATGCTGCTGATGGGCTCAACAGCAACTCATCGAAATTTCCATATCACTGGACTTCCACCATCATGTGAACACGGTGGTAGCATTGGTCAGACACAAAAGATATAATGGTGTATGCTCGAGGAGACAACCATGAGTAAGACAACATTATGAATATCGTTGGTTCTGATTTGATTTGAGAATAGCCCACACTCAAATCAAAGTTTGGACAAGACAATAGATCAAATAATTGATCATGAGGATCAATCGATGAAGACATCATCTTTCTTCAACACACACACACACACACACACACACCAAAAAGGTAACCCTTAACATGAACTAAGTCAGATAAGCTTTTATCTTCCAACTCTCCAAGTTGTTGTTTGGCTTAACAAACTAGCTCAGGGGTATCCCACACAGATTCTTGGAGAATGGGTGGTTTGGAGGAAAACCAACATGATCACGGACTCAACATAGCGGTCAGGTGAAAACCTGGTAATACTTCCGAGAAGATATTCGGAACATCACGAACCACCGATATGTTACTAAGCTCGAGAACAATCTTGCTTTTCAGAGTAAGATGATATGATCGAATAAGCAAGGGATTGAATAACCCTAACTCATTGATCGAAGAGTGCACCAGAAATAAGGACTAGGTAGCACAATCTATCTTAGAATGATGATTCAATAACCAACACGCTAAGAATGAGAATATTGTCCATTTACTGCCATCAACGAGTTGCTCGGAGTATTGATTTCACACATCACAATTCACTTGTCGGCATTCCGGTTACAACAACACGGAACCGAGGAATGGATAATGATGGTGAGAAGTATCACTTCGTCAAGAATTCATAAGAGGTGGTGCAATTCTCATGGCAATCCTGACATAAAGGGGGTAATACTCCGAGGTAGAGCAGAACAAAGGCTGGATTGGCATTTTGATCTGCGGAATACAACTACTTTGACCAATCCAAGAAGTGGATGAGGTGCTGGAGTTTGTTTCTCCTAGTCATTCCAGAATAGAATGGCTTGACGGACCACAAGAATAATAGGCATCGATGAACACGAATGCACAACTATTCCTGACTATCAATTAATAGACTAGGTCAGAATATAGCTGAGGAGGGACAACTCAAGGAACATATATCTTTCTGAGTTGTGGATGCACAGATTAGTATGTTGAACAAAGCTCAACATATTTCTTCCGGATAACCCATGCAGAAAGGTAGAACTGGCAGAGTCACAACATAGAATTGAGAACTCATCAAGAGCACTCTGGTTGTGATCTTTCGGTTCAATGAGGAACTTCTGCCATGAATGGTTCATGGTATTTGGAAGAATGATATACCATGGACCTCGAGGACTATCGCAAAGGTTACTAATATCCTAAAGGAACTAGCAACACTATCAACAAAAGGTAAGAAGAGTGAAACTTGCGCTCAAAAACCCAGAAATAGAATGCCTACTAACTAAATGGCATCACGGGATGCTTTCAAGAATGATGGCCAGAATCATCACACTGGGGATACGGAAGCATTGCTAAATTCTCGAGGACACCTAGGGTCATAATACTAACTCCAACATACACGTCAAGGCAACAGAGTACCTGAACACACCGATTAGTGTGCTCAACCTGGCCCAAAATACAACGGAACATGGAGGAAAGATTGCAAGTGCATCAGACTATTTAGAAACCTGGGATGACTCGGACAGCATAACAGCTGTAAATGCTCAAAATGATTTGAGACATCCTGCAAAATGGTGGCATAACCACTCAACATCACAATATCAAGGTTCTGAGGCCAGCTATGAACATATGGAAGTAGTAGGAACTGAACTGAGGCTTGAACTCAACAATCCTAGGCAACTACGGTTTAGTAACACGTCATCCTGAGAGATAGAAGAGAAGCCTAGTTCTCAACCCCGTAGAAAAGATAAGATGACTCAGATCAGAAGGTCATGAGGATAAGGAGTAAAAAGATCCTTACGTTCCCTTCCACAACCAATTCCCTTATATAACTAAAGCATTTCTAGACTCAACTTTGACCAACTGGCTTGGTAATCCTACAGGCAGTCAGGCTCTGATACCAAAGCTGTCAGGACCCCGATTCTAAGTCACATCGATCTAGCCGGTAACACCTCATATCACTTTGCGGCCTCACGCACGGTATTCCCACGGGTGTCGCCTTACCATGGCCCAGGACCGTTTGCGCCTTTTGGCTCACGTATATGATAGTGTCGCTAGCATCCATATGACAGAGAACCCGGGCCGACATGACTAGTCATGAACCCAAAGTGGCACTAAATTACGGGGACAAACATACATGAATCAACATCGAGCATGTCGGTCAGCAGCGTGCGAATCCAGGCTGTAGCACTAGGCTAACAGGACTCCGGTGAACCGGGCTGTAGCAGGCTAGGCAGGACTCCGGATGTCACCGCGTGACATTTCCCCGAGGGGACAGACAAAGGAACGAAGTGAATCACACACCGGCCAGTCAAGTGTTCCGAAGCAGTAGTGCTGGGCTAGCAGGACTCCAGTGAACCAGGCTGTAGCAGACTACTATGGCTCATGGAAGCACAAGACTACATTTCCCCATAAGAGAGGCTACCAAGGATGAACAACTAGGTTGTCGGATCCCACACATACCAAGCATTTCAATCATACACACAATATGCTCGATATGTGTAAATACAACATGGCATCACAACCTAACTCTACGACTCAAGTATTTATTCATTAGACTCCGAGGAGCCAAGTATTACAAACATGGGTCTCATGACCCAACATACAGAGCATACAAGCAACAAGCACATGCAGAAGCTTAACTTATCTGAGTACAGACAACTACAAACGAAGAAGGCTGAGAAGCCTGACTATCTACCAGATCCTGCCGAGGGCACAAGATCGTAGTTGAGGTATCAAGCTAAACGTCGAAGTCCACACGGAACTACAAGCGAGACTGAAGTCTCTCTGCAAAAACATAAATTAAGCAAATGTGAGTACAAATGTACCCAGCAAGACTTACATCAGAACTAGCTACATATGCATCAGTATCAAGAAAGGGGTGGTGGAGTTTAACTGCAGCAAGCCAGCCTTGACTCGGTGGCTATCCTGAACTACGACTGCAAACAACTTTTTTGAGGTGGCGCACATGAGTCCACATATTCACCATATCAATACACCACTATGGATCCGCTCCCGTCTCCCTACGAGAACGCCATCCATAGCACTCACGCTTATCTTGCGCATTTTAGAGTATCCACTTTCACTTGTCTATGAACTATGCAAGGGGTCCAAGTTTCCATATCCAAGGAATCCGGCTATTCGAATAGATAATGATAACCCTGCAGGGGTGTACTTCTTCACACACGCTCTCGCCACTTATCGCCCTGTACAAGCGGAAGTCGGGCGAGGGAGTTTGCCACGACCTGACTAATCACACAAGTCTCTCGTCCAGGTTTATCGCCTATTCAGGTTCCATACGCAAGGAGATCCGGCCGGGGTGTCGCTCACGGCCCCAAATGATGTGTACAGGGTTCCCAAGCCCACCATCTGGGTGCCAGTTGGTACACCGGGCCACTGTGCCTAGTCTGTCCCAAGCCCACCTATACCGGGTGCCACTTGGTAGACTACTAACACTACCTACAAACACCAGAAACTAGTTGCAACTCCTGGACAGAGATCAAGTGGATTAATAAGTCGAGAGGGGTCGAGTTACCGGAACCCAATGTGTGGTAGTAACTGTTCATGGATCACAAACACAGAACTCAGTTCCTAAGGACGGCTGCAATGAGACAACCCACCATGTACTCCTACATGGCCTCTCACCGCTACCTTTACCAAATCGTGTTCACACACTTAGCTCTCAATGGTAGGACATGTTCACCACATTCCAATTCATCCCCGATCAATCAGACCTGACTCAACTCTAAGCAGTAGTAGGCATGACAAACAAACATGAATGAGTAGGCACATCAGGGCTCAAACAACTCCTACTCATGCTAGTGGGTTTCATCTATTTACTGTGGCAATGACAGGTCATGCAGGGGAAAGGGGTTCAGCTACCGCAACATGTAACAGTTGAACTGTTGTTGTCCTAATGCAGTAAAAGAGAGCAAGAGCGAGAGAGTGGGCTTGTATTGGAATGAACAAGGGGGTTTTGCTTGCCTGGCACTTCTGAAGATATTATAGCTCTTCATCGGTGTCATCGAACTCATCGTCGGGATACGCCTATCGAGAGGGGACAAGCACCGGCAATAGAGAAGAACACAATCAATGCAAATGCGACAATATGATGCATGATCATGACATGGAAATATGCTATGATTTGTACTAATGCATCTAGCAACAATTTAAATGAAGTCCATATGGACCAAGGGTTCATATGCAAACTCCATATTTAGCATTTAAAATGCCATTATCATGTTTTCACTTATATAGTGGGTATAAATTGGTTTATCATGCATGAAAGTAGCATAAATGGATAGATTATATTTTTCTGATAATTTTTCATATATAATTTGTTTGATTTGGAGTTACGGTTGAATTACTATGAATTTTTGAAGTTTTGGATATTTTCTGAAATTTATAAATCATTTCTGATTTATTTTAATTCCAGAAAAATATACTGCATCATCATGACGTCAGCAGGTCAACAGGGCGCGGTCCAGGTCAAACCTGACGTGTGGGACCCGCATGTCAGTGGTTAATTAAACTAATTAAATAAATTAACACTAACCTAGGTTAATTAGTAGGGCTGGCCCCACGCGTCAGTGACCCAGGGTGGTCAAACCCTGGTCAGACGGGTCAAACCCCCGGGTCAACTCGCCGGAGTTGACCCGTGGCTCATCGCCGGCGAAGCCCGAGACAGCGGAGGGGCTCGGGATTTGCCCACGGTTGACCAAATCGGCCGCGGTTTGGTCCTACGCGTAGCTGGGGCTCGCGCGCATCTGATAGGGCTTGCAGGAGGAGCTGGGGTGGGGTGAGCTCGCCGGAGTTGAGCTTGTGGCGGCGTTCGGCATTAGCGGGTTAGGCGCTACGGCGCACCTCAGGACGAGCGAGTGTGTGCGTTCGGCTCCTGGGAGCGTGTTGATCACGAAGACAAGCTCAGACGCGAGCTTTGCTAGCTCTGTCTACAGCGGCGATGAGGCCTGACGGCGGCGAGCTTCGGAGCTCATGGGAACGGCAGCTACATGATGCTAGGGACGACGGGGCAAGGGGGAATCGAGTCAGCGGCTCACCGCGGAGCTGCAAGGATGGTTAGCGGGCTCGGGGACGTCCGGTAGCTCTCGAATCGACGGCGAGAATCCACGATGGCCGGCGATGGAAACGGCGATGCTGGTGACGTTGTGGCGCGTCCTTAGATCCATGGCTTGGTGGAGAGGATGAGGAAGTCGAGGCGAAGCTCGTGGGCACGTCGGAGAAGCGAGGGGAAGGCGGTGGCTGCGGCAGCAGCGAGCGGCAGCGACGAGCTCCGCTCGGTGGGGGAGAGAGGGAGCCAGAGGAGGGGGAGAAGGCGCGTGAGAGAGTGAGAGGGTCGAGAGGGAGTGCGTGGCATCCTCAAGGCGATAGGAAGACAGGCAGGGAGGCAGGAGGTGGCCGGCGCGTGCCGGCACGCGGCGAGCACACGCCCTCCTACCTACTGGCAGGAGGTTGAAGACGGTGGCCAGCGCTGGGCTGGGGTCGGCCAGGTGGGCTGCCTACTGGGCCGTCGAGGTAGGCCAGGTAAGTCTCTTTCTCTCATTTATTTCCTGTTTTCTAATTTGTTCCTCTGGTTTGAATTAATAAAAATACTAATCCATTTCCAAAATTCCTGAAATGACTTGTGGGCACATTTGGAAATATTTCCAACAGCCCTCAACCACTTCCAGAATTATTTGGGCATTTTAATTATTTATAGCAATTAAATGCCCAAATTCAAATACTTAATGAGTTCATTCAAAAATCCAAATTGAGCTAGAAAAATGTGCACCATTTTTGTCAGAGGTGCTAGACCAATTCAAAAATGATGAACATTTCTAAAGGGCATTTTGGGTTCATTGAAAAGATTTAAGTTGAACCTAGTTGAATTTCATTTGCTGCTAGGGTTTACCAGTCCCCATTTCAACTTTCAAATAAATTTTAGACATGATGCATGGGTGCTGATGCAACTAATTACAAACAAATTCTAGGGCTGTGACAACATCAAGCTCTTTTCTGGCGCCGTTGCCGGGGAGGTGAGTGCTTGAAGGTATATCTTTAGATCTTGCAATCGAGTCTTTTAGTTTCTTGTTTTATCACTAGTTTAGTTTATAAAAGAAAAGTATAAAAAAATGGAATTGAGTTTGTCTCATACGCTTCACCTTTTTAATATCTTTCGTAAGTAAGATGGAAAGGATAATTGTGCTCAAGTGCTAGAAGAAGAAATCTATAAAATGTTTGGCACTAAATATTTGAATGATGAGAATGATTGCAATGTTGTTAGTATGAATTCCTTGAATATCTATGATGCTAATGATATGCAAAGCCACAAGCTTGGGGAAGCTATGTTTGATGAAGATGATATTTTTTGTCCCCAAAGTTTAGATGTGCAAATTTACTATGATGAAAGCATGCCTCCTATCTATGATGATTATTGTTATGACACGTATGCTTTAAAGAATAATGATAACCATGAAACTTGTCATCTTGATCTTAATTTTCAATCACATGATAATTATTTTGTTGAGTTTGCCCCCACTATTATTCATGAGAAGAATTTTGCTTATGTGGAGAGTAATAAAATTTCTATGCTTGTAGATCATTAAAAGAATGCTTTAGGTGCTGGTTATATTGTTGAATTCATTCATGATGCTACTTAAAATTATTATGAGGGAGGAACTTATGCTTGTAGGAATTGCAATAATATCAAGTTTCCTCTCTATGTGTTAAAGTTTTGAAGTTATGCTTGTTTTGCCCTCCTATGCTAGTTGATTATTGTTCCCACAAGTTGTTTGCTCACAAAATCCCTATGCATAGGAAGTGGGTTAGACTTAAATGTGCTAGTAATATTCTTCATGATGCTCTCTTTATGTTTCAATTCTTATCCTTTGTGTGAGCATCATTGAAATCATCATGCCTAGCTAGGGGCGTTAAACGATAGCGCTTGTTGGGAGGCAACCCAATTTTATTTTTGTTCATTGCTTTTTGTTCCTGTTTAGTAATAAATAATTCATCTATCCTATGTTTAGATGTGGTTTTATGCTTTTAATTAGTGTTTGTGCCAAGTAGAACCTTTGGGAAGACTTGGGGAAAGTCTTGTTGATCATGCTGTAAAAAACAGAAACTTTAGCGCTCACGAGAATTGCTGCCATTTTTTGTTAGAGAGTGATATTGTAACATCCCGGATGTAACTTTCCCTATTTGTACTCCAACTCTTGCCGTTTCCGGCGTTAAGTTATATTTATTTCCTCGGGTTTGGGTTTTTTTCTCCGTGTGTTATTATCGTTGTCTTGCATCGCATATCATGTCATCATGTGCATTGCATTTGCATACGTGTTCGTCTCATGCATTCGAGCATTTTCCCCGTTGTCCGTTTTGCATTCCGGTGCTTCGTTCTCCTCCGGTGGTCATTTCTAGCTTTCTTTCGTGTGTGGGGATTAAACATTTCTGGATTGGACCGAGACTTGCCAAGCGGCCTTGGTTTACTACCGGTAGACCGCCTGTCAAGTTTCGTATCATTTGGACTTCGTTTGATACTCCAACGGTTAACTGAGGGACCGAAAAGGCCTTGTGTGTGTTGCAGCCCAACACCCCTTCAATTTGGCCCAAAACCCACCAAACTCTGCTCCATCTCCTAGAGCGTTCGATCACGATCGCGTGGCCGAAAACCGCACCTCATTTGGACTCTCCTAGCTCCCTCTATGCCTATATATACACCCCTCCGTTTTCGGATCTTCTTCCTCCCCGAAACCCTAAAAAAACTCCTCCTCTCGCGCGCCGGACGTGTCCACGCCCGCCGCCACCTCACTCCGGCCTATAGCAGCTCGCCACGTCGCCCCGCCGCCACTCCCGGCCAACCATCGCGCGCCACCCGTCCTCCTTCTCTCTCCTCCGCCGCCAGGGGCCCGCGCGGCCCAGATCTGGCCCGCGGGGCCCGGATCCGCCGCCGCCTACCGCAGCCGCCTCCACGCCGCCTTCGCGCCGTCGCCGACGACCAACTCCGGCGACCGGAGCACGCCGCCGCCCGTCCTCCGCCTCGCCAGCCTCCCGGCCTCGCGCCGGCCGCCGCCGCCTCCCTCCTCTCACCGGCTGCTACGTGCTTCTTCCCCGACGAACAGCTACAGTGCCGCCGCCGCCTCGGTTTTCGTGCAACCCTAGATCTGGGGTTGTTTTTTTCTCTAAGTCATTAAATTTTCAGTCCAAGTTGCTCTGTTTGAGGCTCCATAACTTTGCATCCGTAGCTCCGATTCATGCATATAGCATATCAAAATGTTCGTCTCAATGAGTACATCATTTCATTCCATTGCATCATTTTCATTTGAGTGCATCTTGATGCCCAAAATGCTGTTAGAAGGAGGCTCCGTGAGTTAATTGTCAGATCTGCTAGTTCATCTTAGACTTTTGTCATTTTTGCCATGATTGTTGTGTGCATGATATGCCTGTGAGTCCTACATATGTTTTGTTAAGGATTTTGTTATATTTCCAGAGGTGCAACCCATGCATTTTTGTGATGTGTGTGGGACTTGTGCAAGTTTGCAAAGTGAGGCACCCGGTAAATCTGTTTTCAGGGACTTAGTAGTTTTCACTAAGTCTGAGATTATTTAGTTCATGATGCCATATGTTCTTGTTGTTTCCTAGTGATCCGTGCCTCTTTTGAGGATGATCAGTAAAGGAGTTTTGTTAATCTTGTTATGCTCTATCCACCCATGTCTTTGTTTGCAATTATGGAGCACCATAGCTTGAGTCAATCGAGCTCTACTTTTGCTTCGTTGTGAATCTGGGCAGATCGTCAACTTGTTTGCGATTTTGCCGATGTTATTAGAATTGATCTGTGCATGCTATGCTATTGTTCTTGCCATGTCTAGCTTGTATTTTGTGCCTTCTTTATGGGTGTATGCTTGTATTGCCATGACTTTCACCGTGGTGAGTGCATCGAGCTCGTAAACATGCCTTCGTGAGTTATGTTTCAGCATGTCCCAGTTTTCACTAAGTCTGAAAACTGATTATGTTTTTGCTATGTTCGTGTGCTTGTTAGTATATTTTGTGATCCCTTTTGGCTCAAGGTCACTAAGGGACTTTTTTTAAGCTTGTTGAGTAGCTCCATGCCATGTCTTTCTTTGTCATGTTCAGGTCCTGTAGCATGTTGTTTTGTTGCTCCGAAGAGGGCTATATGATCTGAAATTCCAGACAAGTGTTAATTTCACTAAGTCTGAGATCTGTTTTACCATTTGCGTTTTTGCCATGCTTGTTTGAACCTGTTAATGGATGAATTGGCCGTGGCTCAGTGCTAGACTTTTGTTAAGCATCTTGTGTGCATCCCTGCCATGTATTTTGATGTCATGTTTGGGTGCTGTAGCATGTTCATTTCATTGCATTTAGATGCCTACTTGCTGTAAATCGCAGACCGGTGTCATTTTTGAATCGCTTGCCATTTCCAAACCGTAACTCCGATTCCGGCGTTCTTTATATCGTTTTCAAGCGGTTTCATCTCATCTTTCTAGTGGCACCCTTGGAATTCCAAGTTGAGGCCAGTTTCATGCATTTCCTGTCATATCTTGCATTTTGCATCCCGCATCGCATCCCGCATAACATATCATCATTTCATCATATTGCTTGGTCTTGCACGTGGTTGATTGTATCCTTGTTGCTTGTTTGTCTTGTTTGGGTAGAGCCGGGAGACGAGTTCGCTAACGAGGAGCCCGTTGAGTTTGCTTGTGAGGATCCAGTCAACTCTGACAACTGTGCAGGCAAGATGATCATACCCTCGAAATCACTACTATCTTTGCTATGCTAGTTTGCTCGCTCTTTTGCTATGCCATTGCTACGATGCCTACCACTTGCTTGAAAGCCTCCTAAATTGCCATGTCAAACCTCTAACCCACCATTGTCCTAGCAAACCGTTGATTGGCTATGTTACCGCTTTGTTCAGCCCCTCTTATAGCGTTGCTAGTTGCAGGTGAAGATTGGAGGCCGTTCCTTGTTGGAACATTAATTTACTTGTTGGGATATCATCATATTGCTATGTTATCTTAATGCATCTATATACTTGGTAAAGGGTGGAAGGCTCGGCCTCTCGCCTAGTGTTTTGTTCCACTCTTGCCGCCCTAGTTTCCGTCATATCGGTGTTATGTTCCCGGATTTTTTGCGTTCCTTACGCGGTTGGTTTATAATGGGAACCCCTTGACTGTCCGCCTTGAATAAAACTCCTCCAGCAATGCCCAACCTTGGTTTTACCATTTGCCACCTAGCCTTTTCCCTTGGGTTTTGCGGACTCAAGGGTCATCTTATTTTAACCCCCCCCGGGCCAATGCTCCTCTGAGTGTTGGTCCAACCTAGAGCACGGTGCGGGGCCGTCCCTTGGCAACTTGGGTTACGTTGGCTCCCGTACGCTTAGCTTATCCGGTGTGCCCTGAGAACGAGATATGTGCAGCTCCTATCGGGATTTGTCGGCACAGCGGGCGGTGTTGCTGGACTTGTTTTACCATTGTCGGAGTTGTCTTGAATTACCGAGATACCGAGTCTGATCGGAACGTCTTGGGAGGAGGTCTATTCCTTCGTTGACCGTGAGAGCTTGTCATGGGCTAAGTTGGGACTCCCCTGCAGGGATTGAACTTTCGAAAGCCGTGCCCGCGGTTATGGGCGGATGGGAATTTGTTAATGTCCGGTTGTAGACAACTTGAACCTTAATTAATTAAAATGAATTAACTGAGTGTGTTACCGTGATGGCCTCTTCTCGGCGGAGTCCGGGAAGTGGACACGGTGTTGGAGTAATGTTTGCGCAGGTTGTTCTATAGCTTCTCGCTCGTGCTTTGCCTCCTCTTCTCGCTCTCTTTTGCAAATAAGTTAGCCACCATACTTGGTAGTCGCTTGCTGCAGCTCCACTCATATTTTACCTTGCCTTACCTATAAGCTTGAATAGTCTTGATCGCGAGGGTGCGAGATTGCTAAGTCCCTGTGGCTCACAGATTACTATTACACCAGATGCAGGGCCTGATGATTCCGCTCCAGGAGACGCGTATGAGCTCAAGTTGGAGTTCGACGAAGACTCCCAACGATACTATGTTTCCTTTCCCGATGATCAATAGTGGTGTCCAGTTGGGGGTGAACGGGACCGTGTCGCATGTTGGGTTCTCTTTCATTTTGGTGCCGTAGTCGGGCCATGAGTGTTTGGTTGATGTAATGTTATTTATGTACTTGATTGACGTGGCGAGTGTAAGCCAACTATGTTATCTCCCCTTTTATTATTACATTACATGGGATGTTTGTGAAGATTGCCTAACTTGCGACATATGCCTTCAATGCGATTATGTCTCTAAGTCGTGCCTCGACACGTGGGAGCTATAGTCGCATCGAGGGTGTTACAGATATTTAGTTAATTCTTTTTGAAGATGATTAATAGATAAATTAATAAGGTCTAGCAATTTATTTTAGAATTTTTGGTGTTCCATAAGTATACATTTGATCCAGATTACTACAGACTGTTCTGTTTTTGACAGATTCTATTTTCGATGTGTTGTTTGCTTATTTTGATGAATCTATGAGTAGTATCGGAGGGTATGAACCATAGATAAGTCGGAATACAGTAGGTTTAACACCAATATAAATTAAGAATGAGTTCATTACAGTACCTTGAAGTGGTGATTTATTTTCTTATACTAACGGAGCTCACACGTTTTCTACTTTAAGTTTTGTGTTGTGAAGTTTTCAAGTTTTGGGTAAAGATTCGATGGACTATGGAATAAGGAGTGGCAAGAGCCTAAGATTGTGGATTCCCAAGTCACCCCAAGGTAATATTCAAGGACAACCAAGAGCCTAAGCTTGGGGATGCCCCGGAAGGCATCCCCTCTTTCGTCTTCGTTCATCGGTAACTTTACTTGGAGCTATATTTTTATTCGCCACATGATATGTGTTTTGCTTGGAGCATCAATTTATTTTGTTAGGATTTGCTTGTTGTTATTTAGAATAATGTTTTGCATCTTTTATTTAAATAAAAGTGGCATTGATAGCCTTTACTATGCCTATGTTACAAGTATACATGTTGCTGTTTGAAAACAGAAAGTTTACCAGTGTTGCAATAATTCCCTAGAAAAGTCAGAATGCGATAAAATGTTGAAACCTTTTGAATATTAAGATCTGATAAATTTACTACAGTGGGAATTTTCTGTCATAATTTTTGGAGCTAGGGAAGTATGGATGTTGCAGCATTCTTTACAGACTATCCTGTTTAGGCAGATTGCTGTTATGTTTACATTGTTTGCATATGTTTGCTTCTTTAATGATTCTATTTGAGGATAGGACTATTAAATATACATAGGCATTTAGTATGAAATTTTGAATAATAATTTTAGTGATTTTCTATAGTAGAGTATGATAAGGTTTTTGCAATGGTTTATACTAACTTATCTCACGAGTCCTTGTTGAGTTCTGTGTGGATGAAGCTTTTGAGATTTAGGGAGACCGTGATATGAGAGGAATTAATGAGACACAAAAGCTCAAGCTTGGGGATGCCCAAGGCACCCCAAGATAATATTTCAAGAAGTCTCAAGCATCTAAGCCGGGGATGCCCCGGTTGGCATCCCACCTTTCTTCTTCAAGAACTATCGGTTAGTTTCGGTTGATCCTATGTTTTCGCTTCTTCACATGATGTTTGCCATTCTTAGAATGTCATTTTATTTTGCTTTGCTTGATGTTTGAATAAATTATCAAGATATGAAATTATTAAATGAGAGAGAGAGAGTGTTCGCATAGTTGCATAATTATTCGACTACTCATTGATCTTCACTTACATCTTTCGAAGTAGTGTGTCATTTGCTCTAGTGCTTCACTTATATCTTTTAGAGCATGGCGGTAGTTTTATTTTGAAGAAATAAATGAACTCTCATGCTTCACTTAGATTATTTTGAGAGTCTTAAATAGCATGGTAATTTTCTTAAAATCCTAATATGCTAGGTATTCAAGAATAGTAAAATTCTCTTATGAGTGTGTTGAATACTAAGAGAAGTGTGATACTTGATGATTTTTTGAGATATAAGGATGGTAATATTAGAGTCATGCTAGTTGAGTAGTTGTGAATTTGAGAAATACTTGTGTTGAAGTTTGTGATTCCCGTAGCATGCATGTATGGTGAACCGTTATGTGATGAAGTCGGAGCATGATTTATTTATTGATTGCCTTCCTTATGAGTGGCGGTCGGTGACGAGCGATGGTCTTTTCCTACCAATCTATCCCCCTAGGAGCATGCGCGTAATACTTTGTTTCGATAACTAATAGATTTTTGCAATAAGTATGTGAGTTCTTTACGTCTAATGTTGAGTCCATGGATTATACACACTCTCACCCTTCCACCATTGCTAGCCTCTCTAGTACCGCGCAACTTTCGCCGGTACCATAAACCCACCATATACCTTCCTCAAAATAGCCACCATACCTACCTATTATGGCATTTCCATAGCCACTCCGAGATATATTGCCATGCAACTTTCCACCATTTCATTTATTATGACACGCTTCATCATTGTCATATTGCTTTGCATGATCATGTAGTTGACATCGTATTTGTGGCAAAGCCACCGTCCATAATTCTTTCATACATGTCACTCATGAGTCATTACACATCCCGGTACACCGCCGGAGGCATTCATATAGAGTCATATCTTGCTCTAAGTATCAAGTTGTAATTCTTGAGTTGTAAGTAAGTAAAAGTGTGATGATCATCATTATTAGAGCATTGTCCCAGTGAGGAAAGGATGATGGAGACTATGATTCCCCCACAAGTCGGGATGAGACTCTGGACGAAAATAAATAAATAAAAGAGGCCAAATAAGCCCAAATAAAAAAAGAGAAAAGAGGCCATAAAAAGAACAAAAAGAAAGGCCCAAATAAAAAAATAAAAAAAATGAGAGAAAAAGAGAGAAGGGGCAATGCTACTATCCTTTTACCACACTTGTGCTTCAAAGTAGCACCATGAGCTTCATTATAGAGAGTCTCATATGTTGTCACTTTCATATACTAGTGGGAATATTTCATTATAGAACTTGGCTTGTATATTCCAATGATGGGCTTTCTCAAAATGCCCTAGGTCTTCGTGAGCAAGCAAGTTGGATGCACACCCACTTAGTTTCTTTTTGAGCTTTCATATACTTATAGCTCTAGTGCATCCGTTGCATGTCAATCCTTACTCACTCACATTGATATCTATTGATGGGCATCTCCATAGCCCGTTGATACGCCTAGTTGATGTGAGACTATCTTCTCCCTTTTTGTCTTCTCCACAACCACCACTCTATTCCACCTATAGTGCTATATCCATGGCTCACGCTCATGTATTGCGTGAAGATTGAAAAAGTTTTGAGAATGTCAAAAGTATGAAACAATTGCTTGGCTTGTCATCGGGGTTGTGCATGATTTAAATATTTTGTGTGGTGAAGATGGAGCATAGCCAGACTATATGATTTTGTAGGGATAGCTTTCTTTGACCATGTTATTTTGAGAAGACATAATTGCTTAGTTAGTATGCTTGAAGTATTATCATTTTTTATGTCAATATGAACTTTTGTCTTAAATCTTACGGATCTGAATATTCATACCACAATTAAGAAGAATCACATTGAAATTATGCCAAGTAGCACTCCGCATCAAAAATTCTGTTTTTTTCATTTACCTACTCGAGGACGAGCAGGAATTAAGCTTGGGGATGCTGATACGTCTCCAACGTATCTATAATTTTTGATTGCTCCATGCTATATTATTTACTATTTTGAATGTTTATGGGCTTTATTATACACTTTTATATCATTTTTGGGACTAACCTATTAACCCAGAGCCCAGTGCCAGTTTGTTGTTTTATGCCTATTTTAGTGTTTCGAGGAAAAGGAATATCAAACGGAGTCGAAATGGAATGAAATCAACTAGAGAAGTTATTTTTGGAAGGAAACCTACCGGATAGACTTGGACCCTACGTCAGAAGATGAAGGAGGAACTCACGAGGGTAGGGGACACGCCCCCCTGCCTCGTGGCCAACCCTTCGGTCCACCGACGTACTCTTTTCACCCATATATACCCACGTATCCTAAAACTTCCAGAACGGAGAATAGATCGGGAGTTCCACCGCCAGAAGCCTCCGTAGCCACCGAAAGCCAATCTAGACCCGTTCCGGCACCCTGCCAGAGGGGGAATCTCTCTCCGGTGGCCATCTTCATCATCTCGGTGCTCTCCATGACGAGGAGGGAGTAGTTCTCCCTCGGGGCTGAGGGTATGTACTAGTAGCTATGTGTTTGATCTCTCTCTCTCTCTCATGTTCTTGAGGTGATACGATCTTGATGTATCGCGAGCTTTGCTATTATAGTTGGATCCTATGATGTTTTATCCCCCCTCTACTCTCTTGTAATGAATTGAGTTTCCCCTTTGAAGTTATCTTATCAGATTGAGTCTTTAAAGATTTGAGAACACTTGATGTATGTCTTGCCGTGGATATCTGTGGTGACAATGGGATATCACGTGATTCACTTGATGTATGTTTTGGTGATCAACTTGCGGGTTCCGCCCATGAACCCATGCATAGGGGTTGGCACACATTTTTGTTGTGATTCTCCGGTAGAAACTTTGGGGCACTCTTTGAGGTCCCATGCGTTGGTTGAATAGATGAATCTGGGATCGTGTGATGCATATCGTATAATCATACAAACGGATACTTGAGGTGACATTGGAGTATCTAGGTGACATTAGGGTTTTGGTTGATTTGTGTCTTAAGTTGTTATTCTAGTATGAACTCTAGGGCTGTTTGTGACACTTATAGGAATAGCCCAACGGATTGATTGGAAAGAATAACTTTGAGGTGGTTTCGTACCCTACCATAATCTCTTCGTTCGTTCTCCGCTATTAGTGACTTTGGAGTGACTCTTTCACTAGTAGAAAAAGGATCAAATATGAAGCACATTAGTGCCGGTTTGAATTTGAGCCGGCACTAATGTGACCATTAGTGCCGGTTCCAACGGCTAGGCGGGCGGGCATCATTAGTACCGGTTCGTGGGTAACCATTAGTACCGGTTCATGCCACAAACCGGTACTAATGAGGCTGTGTCAGGCTATGGTCAGTCTGGAGCCCCCACGAAGACCTTTAGTACCGGTTCATGCCATGAACCGGTACTAGAGTTTCTTTGTAAGCTGATTTTTAGTCCCACCTTGCCAAGAGAGGCAGTATGAGCGGTTTATAAGCCGTGAGTGCACAGAAAATGACGAAGAGTTGCAATGCTCACCTACATGTTGATTAGCTTCAAGACTTGCGGAATAGCACAGATTGCACTGAGCTATGTGCAGTGCAGTCTACACTATTCCGAATGGCTTGAAGCAAATTAACCAGCATTGCACCTCTTTTTTATTTTTAATAACTTATTTGAACTTCGGACTTCTTTTGTGTTCAGTATGCAGCATTCAAAACGACGTCATCAATTTCCAACATGTTCTGACATCATTTGTTGTTTTTCGGTCATTTACCTAATTGTTTAGAGAGCTAAATGATCGTGAAATTGAAAATCACTACAAAATGAATCCTGAAAATGTTGAAACTTGGCATGGTATCGTCATATCACCCGCATAGCATGCGCAAAAGAGTAGAGAGGGTCACAGCAAAAACTGGACGCACTTCGTGTACAAACTGGACAAACTCTTTCGGAGTATCAGGGTTTCGGACGAGAACTCATCTGTTACACGGCCACTTCAATGTTTTTTAAACTTATTTAAACTCCGGACTTCTTTTGTGTTCAGTATGCAGCATTCAAAGCGACGTCATGAATTTCCAACATGTTCTG
>NC_041380.1:558025801-558027019 GCF_002162155.2 Triticum dicoccoides | reverse complement strand
CAATGTTTTTCAAACTTATTTGAACTCCGGACTTCTTTTGTGTTCAGTATGTAGCATTCAAAGCGACGTCATCAATTTTCAATATGTTCTGACATCATTTGTTGTTTTTCGGTCATTTACCTAATTGTTTAGAGAGCTAAATGACCGTGAAATTGAAAATCACTACAAAATGAATCCTGAAAATGTTGAAACTTGGCATGGTATCATCATATCACCCGCATAGCATGTGCAAAAGAGTAGAGAGGGTCACGACAAAAACTGGACGCACTTTGTGTACAAACTGGACATACTCTTTCGGAGTATCAGGGTTCCGGACGAGAACTCATCTGTTACACGGCCACTTCAATGTTTTTTAAACTTATTTGAACTCCGGACTTCTTTTGTGTTCAGTATGCAGCATTCAAAGCGACATCATCAATTTCCAACATGTTCTGACATCATTTGTTGTTTTTCGGTCATTTACCTAATTGTTCAGTATGCAGCATTCAATTTCCAGAAGAAAATAAATAGAAGAAAAGAAATAATGCAGAAAATAAAAAAACTATACAAAAAAATTACTCAAAAATAAATAGAAGAAAATAAATAATGCAGAAAAGAAAAAACTATATAAAAAACTACTCAAAAATAAATAGAAGAAAAAAAATAATGCAGAAAAAAAACTATATAAAAAATTTGTTGGCGCGCTGCCCAGTGGGCCTGCCAGACCTAGGGTGTGCAAATGCAGGCCCAGAAGGGTCAGCAGGCTTAGAGGGCAGCGTGCCCTAGTTAATTAGGCCCAGAAGCCTGCTATATAGAGAAGCTCGAAGGAGCAGCCGCGGCTGGGTTTATAAACCAGTGCGGCTGCCCTTCGCTCGGCGAGGTGGAACTCAACATTGTGCACCGCCGGTGGCAGCGCACAACCTTTAGTACCGGTTGGTGGCTCCAACCGGTACTAAAGGGGGGGGGTCTTTAGTACCGGTTCGTGGCACGAACCGGTACTAAAGGGGCCGTTTTCCGCCCCTTGGCCTGGCGAAAATTGCCCTTTAGTACCGGTTGGTGGCTCCAACCAGCACTAAAGACCCCTCCTATATATATGGAACCTACGAAAAAATCAGTTCATCGACCACCAGTAGTTCTTCTTGATCCAAACTTCTTCGCCGCGCGCCCGTCGCCCCATCGCGCGCCGCCCCCGCCGCCCGTCGCCGTCACCGCCCGACCCGTCGCCCCTGACGCGCCCGT
>NC_041380.1:558020514-558025278 GCF_002162155.2 Triticum dicoccoides | reverse complement strand
TATAACTAGTTTATTTTTAGTATGAAAATTAATAGAACAAGTTTATTTTTAGTAAGAAAATTTAGGTATATGAGATTTGATGATCTAACCAAATATTACTATATAGAACTACCTACTTTATTTTAGTAAGAAATTAATAGAACTAGTTTTTTTAGTAAATGCTTAGTTGAATTAATAGAACTAGTTTATTTAGTTGAATTAATAGAACTATTAAGTGTTTAATGTTTCACCTATATATGAACATATATGTTAGATATTAGATGAATTAGTTCAATTAATTAGTTGAACTAGTTAGTTAAATTAGTTTAATTAATTAGGTATATTCTTCGTAAGTGCTTAGTTGAACTAGTTGAATTAACAGAATTAGTTGAATTAATAGAACTAATAAGTGTTTACTGTTTCACATATGAACATAGGAATGTCGTTTGACGACGAACACGATTTCATTATGTGTGAATACTGCGAAGACCAGCGCGGCCTGTGCGGCCAAAATTTTCTAGTTGATGATAGACGCTTCAGCATTAAGCTGGATGAGAACTTCGAAGTGGATACAGTAAGTCACAATGACAAGTCTTTTTTCGTAATTAAGCATGACTTATGCTTCATTTTGCTTCACCTTTTAATTTTAATTTTTCACTATTCTACTAGCGTATCCCCTGCCATGCAAGAATTTTTGTCTTGGATAAGATAGGTTTCAGTCCTAACGAAACTATGGAGGTAAAAAGAGTTTACTTGAAGACCGAGCATGGTTATACCTTCAACGTCAAATTATACAATGCAGACACATACACCTATTTTGAATGCAAAACTTGGCAAGAACTATGCAAGGCTTATGCATTTGAGCCTGATATGGTTATCACCTTTGATATTCGTCCGGAAGATGATATTGAAGGTAATAGAGACATCTGGGTTGATGTGCAGACGCCTCCAGTTCTACCATTATGTAAGTTCCTCAACCATATTTATGTCTTCGATATGAGATTATTTGAACCAGTTGAATAATTAATAGATCTCAATTAATATTGATAGCTTACTTCCAGTCAAGCAAACATGTCCGGCGCTTGGTAGATAGGACCATCCACTATCCCGGGGCTGAACTAAACTGCGAGGAGACAAGTCATTATGTTTCATGGCTTGAGGATCTTGATGCTGTCAAGACAAATTTCTTTCCTGCACTTAGAAATGTTAGTACTCAAAACGTGCGACCAATAGTGTTCGTACTGAACTACGGTCACATATATTTAGGAAAGATGGTAAGATTTCTACTATTTCTTCTCAGTGCATCTTTTGCATACATTATTTTTTAAGCTAAACTTCATTTCTAAGTATGTTACTATACGATGTTCTTCAACAGGGACTCCCGATGAATGTTGTACCTGATTGGATCGAGACTAAAGGTACCATGAATATTTTTAGCTTACGGCCAAGATATCCTACAATGCACTTTAGTGCATTCAGGATTTCTAATAGCGAGGAATGCTTAATAGTAAAAGACTGGAGCAAAATTGTGAACGATCACAGAGAAGTACTAGGGGGCAGCAATCAGAAGCGCAACCCATGATTAGGAAACAGGTTCATTTGCATGCTCCAATATGATGAATCAGCAAAGCTATACATGTTCTATGCTATTTTACCTGAGAGAGAGCAGCAGGAGTGATTAATTAGCTAGTTCATGCTCTTAGTACTTGTCCTCTCATGTCCGTGTTCTTCGTCCTGAACTTAATCTCAAACAGTGATTTGCTTTTGTGGTGTTATGAACGCTTATAATATCATTACCATGTTGAACTCGATGATATCTTTGCTATGAATACCATTGGTGATGATATATATGATGCAAGAGTTTTTATATTAATTAATATGATGATGATGATGATGAGTTATTATATCATTTATGAAAGAAATTGCATATTAGTTTCAACTGGATGGATTCTAGCTAAGTGATCAAGTATATATATGCCAAATCCATATTACCTTGATCACTTAAGTAGGTGATCAAGTATATATAATATGGATATGACATATACTTGATGACTTAGCTAGGATCCACACGCATCCAGTCAAACTAATCACCTAATGATTTAACAACTCATTATAATGTAAAACAATCACTAAATTAAATTGAAAACACATAATTAAAGTAAAAAAAAATCAAAACACGGCAAAACATTTAGTACCGGTTGGTGTTACCAACCGGTACTAATGTCCTACGCGCCCACGGAGCTGGCTCGTGCCACGTGTTTGCCCTTTAGCACCGGTTCATGCTGAACCAGTACTAATGGGGGGGGGGGGCTTTAGTGCCCACACTTTAGTGCCGGTTATGGAACCGGCACTAAAGGGCCTTACGAACCGGTATTGTTTCATGTTGAGGGATAGTTTTATGATCCAATTATGTTAGTATTGTTGAGGGAACTTACACTAGTGAAAGTATGAACCCTAGGCCTTGTTTCAACGCATTGCAATACCGTTTACGCTCACTTTTATCACTTGCTACCTTGCTGTTTTTATTATTTCAGATTACAAATACCTTTATCTACTATCCATATACCACTTGTTTCACTATCTCTTCACCGAACTAGTGCACCTATACAATTTACCATTGTATTGGGTGTGTTGGGGACACAAGAGACTCTTTGTTATTTGGTTGCAGGGTTGCTTGAGAGAGACCATCTTCATCCTACGCCTCCTAAGGATTGATAAACCTTAGGTCATCCACTTGAGGGAAATTTGCTACTGTCCTACAAACCTCTGCACTTGGAGGCCCAACAACGTCTACAAGAAGAAGGTTGTGTAGTAGACATCAACCATCCACAAACTGACGACCAAACGGAAGTGACAAACCGAACGCTCTCCACTCTACTACGCGTGTTGGTCAAGAGGAACATCAAGGAGTGGGAAGAGTGCCTACCGATCGCCGAGTACGCCTACAACCGTGCAATACATTCGACTACCGGCAAGTCCCCCTTCGAGGTCGTCTACGGTTTCAACCCACTGTCCCCATTGGACATTCTTCCTCTACCACTACAAGAGCGCACCAATATGGACGCGAGTGCCCGAGTGAACTATCTCAAGAAGATGCATGAAGATACAAGGCACATAATCGAGTGCCAAGTACAACGAATCACGACCAAGCTCAACGTCAACAAGCAACCCATGATATTCAACATTGGAGATCTTGTGTGGCTACAAATTCGTAAGGAACGCTTCCCCAACGAATGCAAGTCCAAACTTCTACCACAAGCCGATGGACCCTTCAAGGTGCTAGCACGCTACAACAACAACAACAACAACAACAACAACAACGCTTACAAGATCGACCTCCCGCGCGACAAGTACAACGTGAGCGATGTCTTCAACGTCAAGGATCTCTCGCCCTACCATGGTGATGAAGATTTCGCTATGAGGTCGGATCTTTGCCAAGGGGGGGGGGGGAGATGATGCGGAGCATCCCAAGGTCATCCCCATGGACCTACCTACGTCTCCCACAACACCACTTGGACCAATGACAAGAGCCCGAGCAAAGGGTATCGAAGATAAGGTCAACTCGCTCCTATCCGAACTTCCACTTCCTACATATGAGACATGGCTACTACCTCATGCGGAGACCCTATGTGTGATCAGGTACTTGGAGGAAAGCCATGGATCGGCTACACCCAACAGACAGGACGGCGAGAACACCAAGGATGAGGGACAATAGAAAGAGTTTCCGAAGAAGCTCCAGCCACCGGACGACCGATCGGAACCGGGCGTCCAGCTCTGGAAGACCCAGCTGACCCAAGTCCCAGCCAACGCAGGCTACAGCGAGCGGACATCCGTCCAGGACTGGATGACCGTGCACCACCTCACCCGAGCCGAATCAGCGGATTTCTGAAGACCACCGGACGACCGACACGCCGGACATCCGACCCCGACCGGACGTCCGACCAAAGCACACCCAAACCAAAACAACGGACATTCGACAAGCACCGAACATCCGGACCCTCGCGAGCCACCGGACGTCCGGTAACTGATGGACGTCCGATGTCTGTGTGTTGATTTCGTGTTGGGCCGACGCCCATGTACCCCTTTGACCACTAAGACTATAAATAGACCTCCTCCTCCCTCTTTTTAGGGTTAGCGTTGTGTTAGCTCATATCTGAGATAGAGCTTCTCTCATCCATTCGGATCTACTCCATTGTGAGGGACCGTCACCTCTTCTGAGAAGATCCACCTTGGATACAAGACCCCTCATGGGAAGATCCCTCGCGGATTCAAGGCCTCCTCACGGAGAAGAACCGGTTACCTTATGTATCATCCTTTGTTGGATTTGGATCGTGTATCTCTTTGTGTCTCGAGGATCTAGCATATGTGTGACCTAATCTTGTTGGTTTGAGTGATTCTCTCATGTTACCCCTCGTGTTCTTCGTGCTCCTCGTTGGGATCCGCTCCTTTCGTGAAAGATCGACCGTATAGGGTTCCACCCTACATCACTTTGGGGTGCCCCCCCTCGCCTCCGTATATAAAGGGGGGAGGATAGGAGGCCGGCCCCCTAGGGGCGTGCCAAGTGTGGGGAGTCCTACTAGGACTCCCTAGTGCTAGTAGGATTTCCCTCTCCTTTTTCCTTTTCCGGAGTAGAAAAGGGGAAAAGAGAGGAGGAGTAGGAGAGGGAAACCGGGGCGCCGCCCCCACCCCTTGTCCAATTCGGATTGTCAAAGGGGGGGAGGGTGCCACCTCCTGGTTGGCCCTCTCTCTTCTCCACTAAGGCCCATGGTGGCCCATTAACCTCCG
>NC_041380.1:558011110-558020215 GCF_002162155.2 Triticum dicoccoides | reverse complement strand
CAAAACAAGCCGAACCATTCCGGTGTCGGAATGTAACCTTCCAATATAGGAATCTTTACCTCTCGACCATTTCGAGACTCCTCGTCATGTCCATGGTCTCACCCGGGACTTCGAACAAACTTCGGTCATCAAATCACATAAGTCATAATACAAATTGTCATTGAACGTTAAGCGTGCGGACCCTACGGGTTCGAGAACTATGTAGACATGACCGAGACACATCTCCGGTCAATAACCAATAGCGGAACCTGGATTCTCATATTGGCTCCTACAAATTCTACGAAGATCTTTATCGGTCAAACCGCATAACAATATACGTTGTTCCCTTTGTCATCGGTATGTTACTTGCCCGAGATTCGATCGTCGGTATCTACATACCTAGTTCAATCTCATTACCGGCAAGTCTCTTTACTCGTTCGGTAATGCATCATCCCGTAACTAACTCATTAGTCACATTGCTTGCAAGGCTCATAGTGATGTGCGTTACCGAGAGGGTCCAAAGATACCTCTCCGATACACGGAGTGACAAATCCTAATCTTAATCTATGCCAACTCAACAAACACTATTGGAGACACTTGTAGAGCATCTTTATAATCACCCAGTTATGTTGTGACATTTGATAGCACACAAGATGTTCCTCCGGTATTCGGGAGTTGCATAATCTCATAGTCAGAGGAACATGCATAAGTCATGATGAAAGCAATAGCAATAAAACTAAATGATAATTATGCTAAGCTAACGGATGGTTCTTGTCCATCACATCATTCTCTAATGATGTGATCCCGTTTATCAAATGACAACACATGTCTATGGTTAGAAAACTTAACCATCTTTGATTAACGAGCTAGTCAAGTAGAGACATACTAGGGACACTCTTCACATGCTTCACATGCTTCTGGAGAAGGTTGGAAAGAGCCTTCGCGATCTTAGAGAAATTCTCAGCGAATCTTCGACAATAGCTTGCGAGCTCAAGAAAGCTACGGAGCTGCTTCACATTCTGCGGTGGTTCCCAATTCACAATTGCGGACACCTTCTCAGGATTAACAGCTATGCCCTTGGCGCAGATGATATGCCCAAGGTAGAGAACCTCATCGAGCCAAAACTCGCACTTTGAAAACTTCGCATAGAATTGATGTTCTCTGAGTTTGTCGAGTACCAATCTCAAGTGCTTGGCATGATCCTCCTTGTTCTTGGAAAAGACCAAAATGTCATCGAGATAGACCAAGATGAAGTCATTTGTGTAGGGGTTGAAGATGAAGTTCATCATGCGAGAGAATGTTGGAGGAGCATTGACAAGGCCGAAAGACATGACAGTGTATTCATATGAACCATAGCTTGGTCTGAATGTTGTCTTGGGGATATCTTGTTCACGAATGCGAATCTGATGATAGCCCATACGGAGTTCAAGCTTGGAGAATACTTGAGCACCTTTGAGTTTTCAGAAAAGCTCATTGATGTTGGGAAGTGGGTACTTGTTCTTTATGGTCTTCTTGTTCAATGGACGATAGTCGACACAAAGTCGGTCCGTGCCATCTTTCTTCTTGACAAAAAGAACACCACAACCCCAAGGAGAAGAACTCGGTCGGATTAGACCCATACGCTCTTGTATATCGAGTTGCTTCTTCAGCTCCTTCAACTCTTTTGGTCCAAGCTTGTAAGGACGTTTGCAAACAGGTTCCGTGCCAGGCTCAAGATCAATGACGAATTCAACTGGCCGGTGAGGAGGCTGTTGGGGAACGTAGTAATTTCAAAAAAAATCCTATGCACACGCAAGATCATGGTGATGCACAGCAACAAGAGGGGAGAGTGTGATCTACGTACCCTCGTAGACCGACAGTGGAAGCGTTATGACAATGTGGTTGATGTAGTCGTACATCTTCACGGCCCGACCGATCAAGCACCGAAACTACGGCACCTCTGTGTTCTAGCACACGTTCTGCTCGATGACGATCCCCGAACTCCGATCCAGCAAAGTGTCGGGGAAGAGTTCTGTCAGCACGACTGCGTGGTGACGATCTTGATGTTCTACTATCGCAGGGCTTTGCCTAAGCACCACTACAATATTATCGAGGACTATGGTGGAAGGGGGCACCGCACACGGCTAAGAGAACGATCTTAGAGATCAACTTGTGTCTAGGGGTGCCCCCTGCCCCCGTATATAAAGGAGCCAAGGGGGGTGCGGCCGGCCCTAGGAGGAGGCGCGCAGGAGGAGTCCTACTCCTACCGGGAGTAGGACTCCTCTCCCTTTCCCTAGTTGGATTAGGACTTGGGGGGAAGGAGGAGAGGGAAGAAAGAAAAGGGGGGGGGGCGCCGCCCCCCTCCTTGTCCAATTCGGACTTGGGGGGGCACGCGGCAGCCCCTAGGCCTCCTCTCCTCTTCCTCCACTAGGTCCATTAAGGCCCATTAGGTTACCGGGGGTTCCGGTAACCTCCCGGTACTCCGGTAAAATGTCGATTTCACCCGGAACACTTCCGATGTCCAAACATAGGCTTCAAATATATCAATATTTATGTCTCGACCATTTCGAGACTCCTCGTCATGTCCGTGATCACATCCGGGACTCTGAACTAACTTCGGTACATCAAAATATATAAACTCATAATGAAACTGTCATCGTAACGTTAAGCGTGCGGACCCTACGGGTTCGAGAACAGTGTAGACATGACCGGGACATGTCCCCGGTCAATAACCAATAGCGGAACCTGGATGCTCATATTGGCTCCCACATATTCTACGAAGATCTTTTATTGGTCAGACCGCATAACAACATACATTGTTCCCTTTGTCATCGGTATGTTACTTGCCCGAGATTCGATCGCCGGTATCTTAATACCTAGTTCAATCTCGTTACCGGCAAGTCTCTTTACTCGTTTCGTAATACATCATCTCACAACTAACTCATTAGTTGCAATGCTTGCAAGGCTTATGTGATGTGCATTACCGAGAGGGCCCAGAGATACCTCTCCGACAATCGGAGTGACAAATCCTAATCTCGAAATACGCCAACCCAACATGTACCTTTGGAGACACCTGTGGAGCTCCTTTATAATCACCCAGTTACGTTGTGACGTTTGGTAGCACACAAAGTGTTCCTCCGGCAAACGGGAGTTGCATAATCTCATAGTCATAGGAACATGTATAAGTCATGAAGAAAGCAATAGCAACATACTAAACGATCGGGTGCTAAGCTAATGGAATGGGTCATGTCAATCACATCATTCTCCTAATAATGTGATCCCGTTAATTAAATGACAACACATGTCTATGGTTAGGAAACATAACAATCTTTGATTAACGAGCTAGTCAAGTAGAGGCATACTAGTGACGTTTAGTCTGTCTATGTATTCACACAAGTATTATGTTTCCGGATAATACAATTCTAGCATGAATAAGAAACATTTATCATGATATAAGGAAATAAAATAGTAACTTTATTATTGCCTCTAGGGCATATTTCCTTCAGTCTCCCACTTGCACTAGAGTCAATAATCTAGTTCACATCGCCATGTGATTCAACACTAATAGTTCACATCACCATGTGATTAACACCCATAGTTCACATCGTCATGTGACCTATACCCAAAGGGTTTACTAGAGTCAGTAATCTAGTTCACATTGTTTATGTGATTAACACCCAAAGAGTACTAAGGTGTGATCATGTTTTGCTTGTGAGATAATTTTAGTCAATGGGTCTGTCACATACAGATCCGTAAGTATTTTGTGAATTCTATGTTTACAATGCTCTGCACGGAGCTACTCTAGCTAATTGCTCCCACTTTCAATATGTATCTAGATCGAGACTTAGAGTCATCCAGATCTGTGTCAAAACTTGTATCGACGTAACTTTTTACGACGAACCTTTTGTCACCTCCATAATTGAGAAATGTTTCCTTATTCCACTAAGGATAATTTTGACCGCTGTCCAGTGATCTACTCTTAGATCACTATTGTACTCCCTTGCTTAACACAGTGTAGGGTATACAATAGATCTGGTACATAGCATGGCATACTTTATAGAACCTATGGCTGAGGCATAGGGAATGACTTTCATTCTCTTTCTATCTTCTGCCGTGGTCGGGCTTTGAGTCTTACTCAATTTCACACCTTGTAACACAGCCAAGAACTCTTTCTTTGACAGTTTCCATTTTTGAACTACTTAAAAATATTGTCAAGGTATGTACTCATTTAAAAAACTTATCAAGCGTCTTGATCTATCTCTATAGATCTTGATGCTTAATATGTAAGCAGCTTCACTAAGGTCTTTCTTTGAAAAACTTCTTTCAAAACACTTCTTTATGCTTTGCAGAATAATTCTATATTATTTCTGATCAACAATATGTCATTCACATATACTTATCAGAAATGTTGTAGTGCTCCCACTCACTTTCTTGTAAATACAGGCTTCACCGCAAGTCTGTATAAAACTATATGCTTTGATCATCTCATCAAAGCGCATATTCCAACTCTGAGATGCTTGCACCAGTCCATAGATGGATCGCTGGAGCTTGCACATTTTGTTAGCACCTTTAGGATTGACAAAACCTTCTGGTTGTATCATATACAACTCCTCTTTAATAAATCCATTAAGGAATGCAGTTTTTTTATCCATTTGCCGGATTTCACAAAATGCGGCAATTGCTAACATGATTCGAATAGACTTAAGCATAGATATGAGTGAGAAACACTCATCGTAGTCAACACCTTGAACTTGTCAAAAACCTTTTTGCGACAATTCTAGCTTTGTAGATAGTAACACTACTATCAGCGTCTGTCTTCCTCTTGAAGATCCATTTAATCTCAATGGCTCGCCGATCATTGGGCAAGTCAATCAAAGTCCATACTTTGTTCTCATACATGGATCTCATCTCAGATTTCATGGCCTCAAGCCATTTCACGGAATCTAGGCTCATCATAGCTTCCTCATAGTTCGTAGGTTCATCATGATCTAGTAGCATGACTTCCAGAACAGGATTACCGTACCACTCTGGTGCGGATCTTACTCTGGTTGATCTACGAGGTTCAGTAGTATCTTGTTCTGAAGTTTCATGATCATCATCATTAGCTTCCTCACTAATTAGTGTAGGTGTCACAGAAACCGGTTTCTGTGATGTACTACTTTCCAATAAGGGAGCATGTACAGTTACCTCATCAAGTCATACTTTCCTCCCACTCACTTCTTTCGAGAGAAACTCCTTCTCTAGAAGGATCCATTCTCAGCAATGAATAACTTGCCTTTGGATCTGTGATAGAAGGTGTACCCAACAGACTCCTTTGAGTATCCTATGAAGACATATTTCTCCAATTTGGGTTTGAGCTTATCAGGATGAAACTTTTTCATATAAGCATCACAACCCCAAACTTAAGGAAACGACAACTTTGGTTTCTTGCCAAACCACAGTTCAGATTGTGTCGTCTCAACGGACTTAGATGGTGACTTAGATTGTGCCCTTTTAAACGTGAATGCAGCTGCCTTTAATGCATAACCCCAAAACGATATTGGTAAATCTGTAAGAAACATCATAGATTGCACTATATCCAATAAAGTACGGTTATGACGTTCGGACACACCATTATGATGTGGTGTTCCAGGTGGCACGAATTTGTGAAACTATTCCACATAGTTTTAATTGAAGACCAAACTCGTAACTCAAATATTTGTCTCTGCGATCAGATCGTAGAAACCATATTTTTCTTTTTACGATGATTTTCCACTTCACTCTGAAATTCTTTGAACTTTTCAAATGTTCCAGACTTATGTTTCATCAAGTAGATATACCCATATCTGCTCAAATCATATGTGAAGGTCAGAAACTAACGATACCCGCCACGAGCTTCAACACTCATCGGATCGCATACATCAGTATGTATTATTTCCAATAAGTCAGTTGCTCACTCCATTGTTCTGGAGAATGGAGTTTTTAGTCATCTTGCCCATAAGGCATGGTTCGCAAGCACCAAGTGATTCCAAAATCCCATCAGCATGGAGTTTCTTCATGCGCTTTACACCAATATGACCTAAACGACAGTGCCACAAATAAGTTGCACTATCATTATTAACTTCGCATCTTTTAGTTTCAATATTATGAATATGTGCATCACTACGATCGAGATCCAATGAACTATTTTCATTGGGTGTGTAACCATATAAAGTTTTTATTCATGTAAACAGAACAACAATTTATTCTCTTACTTAAATGAATAACCGTATTACAATAAACATGATCAAATCATATTCATGCTCAACGCAAACACCAAATAACACTTATTTAGGTTCAACATTAATCCCGAAAGTATAGGGAGTGTGCGATGATGATCATATCAATCTTGGAACCACTTCCAACACACATCGTCACTACACCCTTAACTAGTCTCTGTTTATTCTGCAACTCCCGTTTCGAGTTACTAATCTTAGCAACTGAACTAATATCAAATACTGAGGGGTTACTATAATCACTAGTAAAGTACATATCAATAACATGTATATCAAATATACTTATGTTCACTTTGCCATCCTTCTTATCCGCCAATCACTTGGGGTAGTTCCGCTTCCAGTGACCAGTCCCTTTGCAGTAGAAGCACTTAGTCTCAGGCTTAGGACCAGACTTGGGCTTCTTCACTTGAGCAGCAACTTGCTTGCTGTTCTTCTTGAAGTTCTCCTTCTTCCCTCTGCCCTTTTCCTGAAACTAGTGGTCTTGTCTACCATCAACACTTGATGTTTTTCTCGATTTCTACCTTCGTCAATTTCAGCATTACGAAGAGCTTGGGAATCATTTCCGTTATCCCTTGCATATCATAGTTCATCATGAAGTTCTATTAACTTGGTGATGGTGACTAGAGAATTTTGTCAATCACTATTTTATCTGGAAGATTAACTCCCACTTGATTCAAGCAATTGTAGTACCCAGACAATCTGAGCACATGCTCACTAGTTGAGTGATTCTCCTCCATCTTTTAGCTATAGAACTTGTTGGAGACTTCATATCTCTCAACTCGGGTATTTGCTTGAAATATTAACTTCAACTCCTGGAACATCTCATATGGTCCATGACGTTCAAAACGTCTTTGAAGTCCCGATTCTAAGCCGTTAAGCATGGTGCACTAAACTATCAAGTAGTCATTATATTGAGCTAGCCAAACGTTCATAACGTCTACATCTTCTCCTACAATAGGTCTGTCACCTAGCGGTGCATCAAGGACATAATTCTTCTGTGCAGCAATGAGGATAAACCTCAGATCACGGATCCAATCCGCATCATTGCTACTAACATTTTTCAACACAATTTTCTCTAGGAACATATCAAAATAAACATATGAAAGCAACAAGGCGAGCTATTGATGTACAACATAGATATGCTAATACTACCAGGATTAAGTTCATGATAAATTAAAGTTCAATTAATCATATTACTTAAGAACTCCCACTTATATAGACATCACTCTAATCCTCTAAGTGATCACGTGATCCAAATCAACTAAACCATGTCCGATCATCATGTGAGATGGAGTAGTTTCATTGGTGAACATCACTATGTTGATCATATCTACTATATGATTCACGCTCGACCTTTCGGTCTCCGTGTTCCGAGGCCATATCTGTATATGCTTGGCTCGTCAAGTATAACCTGAGTATTCCACGTGTGCAACTGTTTTGCACCCGTTGTATTTGAACGTAGAGCCTATCACACCCGATCATCACGTGGTGTCTCAGCACGAAGAACTTTCGCAATGGTGAATACTCAGGGAGAACACTTCTTGATAATTAGTGAGAGATCATCTTAAAATGCTACCGTCAATCAAAGCAAGATAAGATGCATAAAAGATAAACATCACATGTAATCAATATAAGTGATATGATATGGCCATCATCATCTTGTGCTTGTGATCTCCATCTTCGAAGCACCATCATGATCACCATCGTCACCGGCGCGACACCTTGATCATCATCGTAGCATCGTTGTCGTCTCGCCAATCTTATGCTTCCACGACTATCGCTGCTGCTTAGTGATAAAGTAAAGCATTACAGCGCAATTGCATTGCATATAATAAAGCGACAACCATATGGCTCCTGCCAGTTGCCGATAACTCAGTTACAAAACATGATCATCTCATACAATAAAATTTAGCATCATGTCTTGACCATATCACATCACAACATACCCTGCAAAAACAAGTTAGACGTCCTCTACTTTGTTGTTGCAAGTTTTACGTGGCTGCTACGGGCTTAGCAAGAACCGTTCTTACCTACGCATCAAAACCACAATGATAGTTTGTCAAGTTGGTGCTATTTTAACCTTCGCAAGGACCGGGCGTAGCCACACTTGGTTCAACTAAAGTTGGAGAAACTGACACCCGCTAGCCACCTTTGTGCAAAGCACGTCGGGAGAACCGGTCTCGCGTAAGCGTACGCGTAGTGTCGGTCCGGGCCGCTTCGTCCAACAATACCGCCGAACCAAAGTATGACATGCTGGTAAGCAGTATGACTTATATTGCCCACAAATCACTTGTGTTCTACTCGTGCATATAACATCAACGCATAAAACCTAGGCTCTCATACCACTGTTGGGGAACGTAGTAATTTCAAAAAAATTCCTACGCACATGCAAGATCATGGTGATGCATAGCAACGAGAGGGGAGAGTGTGATCTACGTACCCTCGTAGACCGACAGCGGAAGCATTATGACAACGCGGTTGATGTAGTCGTACGTCTTCATGGCCCGACCGATCAAGCACCGAAACTACGGCACCTCCGAGTTCTAGCACACGTTCAGCTCGATGACGATCCCCGGACTCAGATCCAGCAAAGTGTCGGGGAAGAGTTCTGTCAGCACGACGGCATGGTGACGATCTTGATGTTCTACTGTCGCAGGGCTTCGCCTAAGCACCACTACAATATTATCGAGGACTATGGTGGAAGGGGGCACCGCACACGGCTAAGAGAACGATCTTAGAGATCAACTTGTGTCTAGGGGTGCCCCCTGCCCCCGTATATAAAGGAGCCAAGGGGGGTGCGGCCGGCCCTAGGAGGAGGCGCGCAGGAGGAGTCCTACTCCTACCGGGAGTAGGACTCCCCTCCCTTTCCCTAGTTGGATTAGGACTTGGGGGG
>NC_041380.1:557991584-558010817 GCF_002162155.2 Triticum dicoccoides | reverse complement strand
GGGGGGCGCCGCCCCTCCTCCTTGTCCAATTCGGACTTGGGGGGGGCGCGGCAGCCCCTAGGCCTCCTCTCCTCTTCCTCCACTAGGCCCATTAAGGCCCATTAGGTTACCGGGGGGTTCCGGTAACCTCCTGGTACTCCGGTAAAATGCCGATTTCACCCGGAACACTTCCAATGTCCAAACATAGGCTTCCAATATATCAATATTTATGTCTCGACCATTTCGAGACTCCTCGTCATGTCCGTGATCACATCCGGGACTCTGAACTAACTTCGGTACATCAAAATATATAAACTCATAATGAAACTGTCATCGTAACGTTAAGCGTGCGGACCCTATGGGCTCGAGAACAATGTAGACATGACCGAGACATGTCTCCGGTCAATAACCAATAGCGGAACCTGGATGCTCATATTGGCTCCCACATATTCTATGAAGATCTTTTATCGGTCAGACCGCATAACAACATACGTTGTTCCCTTTGTCATTGGTATGTTACTTGCCCGAGATTCGATCGTCGGTATCTTAATACCTAGTTCAATCTCGTTACCGGCAAATCTCTTTACTCGTTTCGTAATACATCATCTCACAACTAACTCATTAGTTGCAATGCTTGTAAGGCTTATGTGATGTGCATTACCGAGAGGGCCCAGAGATACCTCTCCGACAATCGGAGTGACAAATCCTAATCTTGAAATACGCCAACCCAACATGTACCTTTGGAGACACTTGTAGAGCTCCTTTATAATCACCCAGTTACGTTGTGACGTTTGGTAGCACACAAAGTGTTCCTCCGACAAACGGGAGTTGCATAATCTCATAGTCATAGGAACATGTATAAGTCATGAAGAAAGCAATAGCAACATACTAAACGATCGGGTGCTAAGCTAATGGAATGGGTCATGTCAATCACATCATTCTCCTAATAATGTGATCCCATTAATTAAATGACAACACATGTCTATGGTTAGGAAACATAACCATCTTTGATTAACGAGCTAGTCAAGTAGAGGCATACTAGGGACGTTTAGTTTGTCTATGTATTCACACAAGTATTATGTTTTCGGATAATACAATTCTAGCATGAACAATAAACATTTATCATGATATAAGGAAATAAAATAATAACTTTATTATTGCCTCTAGGGCATATTTCCTTCAGAGGCATTCCTGGAAGCTCTTCTGGAAAGATGTCTTGATATTCACAAACGACTGGAATCTTAGAGATGGCATTCAACTCGCCCTTCTCGTTGTGAGAAAACAGTCGAATGGTATCGTCACGAGTGGCATAGATGATCACATGCTCAGATGAGTGTGTCAATTGAATCTGTCTGGCATCACAATCAAGCTGAACCTTGTGCTTAGAAAGCCAGTCCATGCCGAGAATAAGATCAATATCTGAGTTACCAAGGACCATTGGAGAGGACAGAAATTTATAATCTCACATCTTGATAGAGACATCCGGAGCCATCATTTTGGTGTTCATGAACAAACTCGGAGAGGAAACCGCTATCGGCTTAGGCAAATCGACAGTATGCACATCGTGCATGGATGCAAAAGGCTTTGATATGAATGACAAAGATGCACCAGTATCAAAAAGAACTCTTGCAGGAATATCATTAACAGGAAGATTACCCATGATCACTTTTGAAGAGTCCTCTTCCTGAGCTGCGTTCATCATGTTGACCTTTGCAGACTTGGGATTATGCTTGACCACTACATTGCTGGCAGATCTCACAGGGGGAGGAGGCGGAAGGCGCCTCTGGTTGAAGCATTTGTTTGCATAGTGACCCTTCTGCTGACACTTGTTGCATGTAACCTCTGAGAGAAGACGGTGATAAGGAGCACTTGACCTTGGAGCATGAGATGAAGCTTTGTTCTGAAAGCCTGGGTTGGGTGGGTGGGAAGATCCATTGCCACCTTAGCTCTTCTGCTGATAAGGCTGACGGAACGGAGGAGGAGGAGGCAACCAGTACTTTTGCTGCTTAGCTACCACTTGAGTTGAAGAAGAAGAAGGAGTTGCATCCCTAACTCTCTTCTTGGAAGCATCGCACTTGAGCTGAGCAGCCTCTTGCTTTAGTGCCATGTTGTAGAACTCATCATACTGTTTCGGCTCAAAAAGCACGAGAGCTAGTTGCAGATCTTCTCTGAGGCCACCTCTGAATTGATAAATCATGCTCTTCTCATCAGGGACGTCTTGTTTGGCGAAGCGAGCGAGCCTCTGAAACATGATGTTGTATTGGTAAACAGACATACTGCCTTGCTTCGGATTGCGGAACTCCTCACGCTTACTCTCAACAACACTTTGAGGAATGTGGTGAGCTTTGAAGTCTCAGCGGAAATCATCCCAGGTAATCACACGACCTCCTCTGGAATCTTTGTATTGTTGATACCACTCAGCAGCTTGGTCTTTGAGTTGGAACGAAGCAAACTTGACAAAGTCCTCAGGCCTGACGTTGCTACACTCAAAATGTTTGCAGATATCCATGAGCCAATCGTCAGCGTCTGTGGCCTCGACACAGTTACTGAAAGACTTCAGCTAGTTTGCGAGGAACTGGTTGAGCGTAGAAAACTGAACTTGATTGTTGCCATGGCCTTGATTTCCTTGGTTGCGCTCTTGCAAGATTTGCAAAAGCATCTACGTGTTGGCGTTGGTGGTGGCCATCACAGCTTGCCATGCCTCCGGAGGTGGAGGTGGTGGCGGAGGTTCCGGATTCTGACCCTTTGGAGGAGCCATCCTGAAGAGGGTGACATCCGTTAGCATCTTGACAGACATATATTCAAGCTGAATCAATGGACCGAAATTGCAACATGTAGCCTTAACATTCGAACAAAAATGAACGAATGAAATCCAAAGTAAATGATCACACTTCCATAAATTGAGAAGCCACTTATATAGAGGTAGATGAATAAAGCAACAAGGTACGGATATAAACAAATACTTGGTAACGATTACCCAATCACAAACCAAATATCTACGGAAAGAAATGCTAGATCTACATGAATTCCCATCTATGAAACTCCCGAAATTTTCCGGTTATGCAATCAGGTGTTGGGGATACAGGGGAAGCATAATATCTCACCCAAAACTAGCAAATCCTACATCCAGCTATATCCATCCTTCAACACATAACCAAGAAACCTTCGAAAATCATTTACCTCAACCTTCGAAAAGCATCTATTATACGAGTTATGACAATACTCCCGAACTCCCACCCTAGTACTGGGTGGCGTCGAGGTTATCTCACCAACAACTGCATGAAGGAGATTTTCGATGTTGGCGGACTCAGGTATTCCAGAACTGGAACGATAAAATTGTGACAACAACACCTCGGAGCTCAACTCCCCAGGCCACTGCCACAACCCCTAAATGTCAGGAGGCACCAAGAACAATGTTCTCGTCACAAAACCATCGAAACGATTCCAAGATACCCGCGTGATCCTAATTTTTTTCATGAAATTTGAGAAGAGAAGAGTCAAAACTCTACGTCAGGAGGCCTCACCAGAGCGACGAATGGACTGAGGAGTAAAAAGAATCCTACTCTCCGATATATATAATCCTAAAAGACTCAAAACATTTTTCTAGACTCAACAATGCTAGCGATTCGACCAAGCAGGGGGCTCTTAAGTCGGGGAAGGCTCTAATTACCAACTTGTAACGCCCCGGACACACCCACCGGTGGCCGTTACTCCTGGCGGGATCTAGACTGGCCCCACAGATCAATACTAGTCTTTTTTGCGCACTTTGTCCTCACTTGTGCGCACCCAGGAGCAACTTCCCGGCCGATCACCCATCCTGACACTACTCCAAGCTGAGCACACTTAACTTTGGAGTTCTTTCCAAATGGGCTCCCAGAAAAGAAGGAATTCCTTATTGATATGAGTAGTCTATCATCCCTAATAAGCTAGGCCATTACATACACCCCCACTCAGAGGAGTCGACGTCCTCGTCGGGCCACTGGAACGTTCCCTCTTGGCACATATGTCTGTGCATTCAGTCCGGTACATGTACCATGCTGTGTGCCACGACGGGTCACAAACGTCATGAACAACATGACCACGCACCTGTCCCCAAACATCCGTGTAACCACGAGGGTCGGCTATGATACCAACTTGTAATACCCACGATGCGGCTATATCTCCCATGTGTCGGAGCATGGCATAGCCGCATAGTAGGCATGTCGCAAGAGGGGTAATCTTTACACATCCCATGTATTGAATAAGAAAGAGGATAAAGAGTTGGCTTACAATCGCCACTTCACACAATACATAAATATAGCATTACATCATCTAGAATACAATCAAGGTCCGACTACGGAACCAAAATAAAGACAACCCCAAATGCATACTATCCCTGATCGCCCCAACTGAGCTTCACTACTGATCGTCTAGAAAGGAAACATAGTAACGTCCTGAATCCTCGTCGAACTCCCACTTGAGTTCGGTCGCATCCCCTGGACTGGCATCATCGGCACATGCATCTGGTTTTGGAAGTAATCTGCGAGTCACGGGGACTCAGCAATCTCACACCCTCATGATCAAGACTATTTAAGCTTATAGGTAGGAAAAGGTAGTGAGGTGGAGCTGCAGCAAGCACTAGCATATATGGTGGCTATCTTACGCAAATGAGAGCGAGAAGAGAAGCAAGGCACGGTCGATAAGCTATCATGATCAAGAAGTGATCCTGAACTACTTACGTTCAAACATAACACGAGTCCGTGTTCTCTTCCCGGACTCTGCCGAAAAGAGACCATCTTGGCTACACACATTGTTGATTCATTTTAATTAAGTTAAGTTTCAAGTTCTCTACAACCGGATATTAACAAATTCCCATCTGCCCATAACCGCGGGCGCAACTTTCGAAAGTTCAAAACCTTGCATAGGTGTCCCAACTTAGCCCATCACAAGCTCTCACGGTCAACGAAGGATATTCCTTCTCCCAGGACGACCCGATCAGACTCGGAATCCCGGTTACAAGACATTTCGACAATGGTAAAAGAAGACTAGCAAAGCCACCCGAATGTGCCGACAAATCCCGATAGGAGCTGAACATATCTTGTTCTCAGGGCACACCAGATGGGCAAGACGTCGGGTTGGCATAGACCCTGGTTGCCCAGGGGGCACCGCACATCGCCCAGTTTGGGCCAACACTTAGAGAAGCACTGGCCCGGGGGGGTTAAAATAAAGATGACCCTTGAGTCCGTGAAACCCAAGGGAAAAAGGCTACATGGCAAATGGTAAAACCAAGGTTGGGCCTTGCTGGAGGAGTTTTATTCAAGGCGAACTGTCAAGGGGTTCCCATTATAACCCAACCATGTAAGGAACGCAAAATCAAGGAACATAACATCGGAGTGACGGAAGCTAGGGCGGCAAGAGTGGAACAAAACACCAGGCATAAGGCCGAGCCTTCCACCCTTTACCAAGTATATAGGTGCATTAAAATAAACAAGATATAATAATTATATCCCAACAATAAACATGTTCCAACAAGGAACAAACTCCAATCTTCACCTGCAACTAGCAACGCTATAAGAGGGGCTGAGCAAAGCGGTAACATAGCCAAACAACGGTTTGCTAGGACAAGGTGGGTTAGAGGTTTGACATGGCAATATGGGAGGCATGATATAGCAAGTGGTAGGTATCGTGGCATAGGCATAGCAATAGAGCGAGCAACTAGCAAGCAAAGATAGAAGTGATTTCGAGGGTATGGTCATCTTGCCTGCAAAGTTCTCCGAGTTGACGTAAGCTTGATCCTTGTAAGCATACTCAACGGGTTCCTCGATCACGAACTCGTCTCCCGGCTCTACCCAAGGCAAGAACACAAGCAAGGGAAACACAATCAACCACAGTGCAATGCACAACCAACATGATGCAAAACATGGCATGACATGCAGGATGTAATATGCAATGCATATGCGTGCTTTGGAAGGAAAAGATTGAACCATGCCTCAACTTGGCAAACCAAGTGCGCCACTGGAAAGATGAGTTGATTTCGGTCGAAATCGATATAAAGATCACCGGAATCGGATGCACGGTTTGCAAATGGCAAGCAAAACAAGAATGGCACGATTCTGCGATTAACAGCACGATGGCATCTAAAATGCAACAAGAAACTAAGCTACTGCACTCTAACATAGCAACAAAGCACATGACAGTGATCTACTCAAAGTATATAACAAAATTCCCTTACTGACCATAAGCCAAAAGGGATCAGAAGATATGATGACACCCATGTAAACATAGCAAGTTTCCTTAACAGATTCCGACTTAGCAGAAAACTGGACATGGCAAAAACAGAGTTACGTAGGCATGTTTGCGAGCTCGATGCACTCAACACAAGGCATTGCATGACAAATTAAGCATACTCCCAGCAAGAAGACATGATCAAGTAGCTAACCATGGCAAGAACAATCTCATAGCATGCATGGATCAACTACAACAACCTTGGCAAAATTGATTAACACGTAAACAATCTGCCAGAAACATTTTATAGCAAAAGTAGAGCAAGATTGAGTCATGCTAGGGTACTCCATAAATGCAAACAAGGACATGGATGGATAGAGCACAATCATATGCCCAAATCATCCTTACTGAACATGCTCAAAAGAGGCATGGATCTCTCTGTAGCAACATGAATACATGTCATAAAAATAACAACAGGGAAAAGACTTGGTAGAATTCTAAGTCCCTGAAATCAGCAACATCACGAGAGCTACTTTGCATGCATGTGCTAGTCACCACCTTGATCACAAAAATACATGGTATACACCCCTGTAAAGATGGCATGGCCTAGCCCAAAACACATGTAGAGATCATGCTCATTTGCAGCACACAATAATCATGGCAAAAATGACAAAAGCTCAAGATCTGCTAAGAAATAGGAACTAACATTTTATAGCACTCTTGCAACAGACATTTGGGCATCAAGATGGACTCAAACAAGCATGGTTCAATGGAACAAAATGAAGAGGACATCCTAACAAACAATTTGATATGCCACACGCACGAAACGAAGTTACGGTGACAGAGTTACGGCATGATGAAAATGGGCTAAAAATACCACAGAAAAGGGACTTAGAGAAAAGGGGGGGGAGTCAACCTTCCGGATCCAGATCTGGCGTGGAGCCCGAGGTTCACCGGAGTGGCGCCGGAGGAGCCGCCGGAGAGGAGGGAGACGGCGGGGCGGCGAGATCCGGCCGGATCCTCGCCGGATCTGGCCGGGGAAGAGGAAGAGGCGGCGGCACGCGCTGCGGGCTCCCGGGCGGCGGAGCTCCGCGATGGTGGCAGCGGCGGCTGGAGCTGATGAGGTCTGGTGGCAGCGAAGGGCGGCGGCAGCGGAACCGAGGCGCGGGCAGCGGGGCGCGGCCCGGGTCGGGGCACGGGAGGGCAGGCCACGGGCCAGGCGGGCCGGCGCGGTTGGTGGCGGTGGCGGCCACACGTGGCAGCACCGGACTGGGCGAGGGCGACGGTGCGATTACGTCTGGTCCGGGACGGACATGTCCAGCGGGCGAGAGGGGAAGATCTAGGGTTTCATCTGCGTGAAATTCGGAGGGGAGGCACCTATTTATACATAGAAGGAGCTAGGAGAGTCCAAATGATGTGCGGTTTTCGGCCACGCAATCGTGATCGAACGACCGAGAGGATGGAGGGGGTTTAGATGGGTTTTGAGCCACTTTGGAGGGGTGTTGGGCTGCAACACACACGAGGCCTTTACGGTTCCTCGGTTAACCGTTGGAGTATCAAACGAACTCCAAATGGCACGAAACTTGACAGACGGTCTACCGGTAGTGTACCAAGGCCGCTTGGAAAATCTCGGTCCACTTCGAGAATGTTTAACACCCACACACGAAAAGAGGCAAAAGGGGGGCGTCGGAGGACATAGGAGTGTCGGATCGTGAAACGGACAACGGGGAAAATGCTCGGATGCATGAGACAAACACGTATGCAAATGCAATGCACATGATGACATGATATGAGATGCATGACATGGACAAAATGCAAAACGAAGACAAAACCCAACCACGAGGGAATATCATAACTTAGAGCCGAAAATGGCAAGAGTTGGAATACAAATATGGCAAGTTACATATGCGGCGTTACAACATGTCTATGGTTAGAAAACTTAACCATTTTTGATTAACGAGCTAGTCAAGTAGAGACATACTAGGGACACTCTGATTGTCTATGTATTCACACATGTACCAAGTTTCCGGTTAATTCAATTCTAGCATGAATAGTAAATATTTATCATGATATAAGGAAATATAAGTAACAACTTTAGTATTGCCTCCAGAGCATATTTCCTTTAGGGACACCATCACACAAATAAAAGAAAAAAGTGGATTAATCAATAGTTCAACACCGAAGCATCAACCACTTGCATGGTGGTAGGAGCAAGTGGCAGTGTGTCAAGTCCCTAAGTTGCGGTACATATCCTGAAGCCTTGCCGTGCTCCATGGTCGGCAATGCATCAACATATGCACATCTTTGCGACAACTGATAGGTGCACCTCAAATCTATACCTATACCTAATATTAAAGGACGGATTGTTTCTCCACTATTTTTTGGTCTACTAGCAAAAGAGCCCGTGCGTTGCAACGGGAGAAAAAACATAACACACGCTCTTAACCTAACAACCATCACTCAATAGGCCCATCTCCTTTATTTTTACGAGGCGTCATATTTGTGTTGCCGCTTATCCTCCTTCTGACCCTCGCCGGCGATGGCCTCGGTGTTCACACAAAACAACAAAAAAACATGTTTGAATATGGTTAATCCTAAGGCATCTCTCTCTCTCTCTCACTCTCGCGATGAGAAATCTGTTGTTTTCCCCTGCAACATTTTTCAGAGGTATGCATGTGTAGTTATCGATGTTTTTTTCCCTATATGGTTATAGTGGGGTGTTTATTTGCAATCCGGATCGCCGCCGGTACGAAAGAAAAATGGATCTTGCGCTAGAAATTATAAGTTTGCTTCCAAAACAATATTTAAAAAATACTTAACAGGTAAAATCAGCATCATATTTAGATTCCACACATTTTTATAATAAAATTTAATATATAATATGTTAAAATCGAAGTTACGGTTTAAAAAATACAGATAATTTAGAAAATCATTTGTTTGATTTAAATATATTCCAAAATAATATTTAAAAATACTTAATAGGTAAAAATAATCTCATATTCATATTCTACATATTTTTCTAATCAAATTTCATATATAACATGTTCAAATCGGAGTTATGGTTTAAAAGATATGGATGATTTAAAAAAATATTTGTTTGACTTAAATATGATCCGTGGATGAATTACCTAAAATGTCAGGGGGGGTTTCAAAAAACGTAAAATAACGGTTCGGATGTGACTTAAATTCGGACGGCGGGTTGATTTCAAAAAAACACACGGACTTCTGTGTAAAATACGGAAAAACGATTCGTTTTGACTTAAAACAGGACTACAGGCTGAATTCTCTAAGATAGAGGAACTTTTCTGAAAAATATCATGACGGACAAAAAAAACCCAATTTGTTTTATCTTCTCTACTTCTTTCCCTAATAATAAACCAGCGATTGCTTCTGGTGGTCCGTTATCAGGCTTTTTTGCAAAAAAGTCCCCTCGTTTCTGATAAATTAACCCGCAGTCCTACTTAAAGTGTGGATAACGTTCCATTTTTTGCAAAAAAGACCCTGCCATCACAGCCCATACGAGAACATGAGGGTTACCTCCGCCACCGCGCCCCATCCCTCCGCCGCCGCGTGCCCCGTCACTCTGCTAGCCGCCACGACCCATCCCTCCGCCGCTGCGCCCCCGTCCATCCTCTCCTCGGTGCCCGTCCTCTCTCTGTTATCGCCGAATCTGGATGAGATTGGGAGAATCCGCCGCATCTCGCGCAGCTGCTCGTCGGCCATGCGGGGAGGACGAACGAGCTGCTCGTCGGACATGCAGGGAGCACAGACGAGCTGCTCATCGGCGTCCGTCCCACACGCCCCATCACTCTGCTAGCCGCCGCGCCCCCGTCCATCCTCTCCTCGGTGCCCGTCCTCGCTCCGCCATCGCCGAATCTGGACGAGATCGGGAGAATCCGCCGCATCTCGCGTAGCTGCTCGTCGGCCATGCGGGGAGGACGAACGAGCTGCTCGTCGGACATGCAGGGAGCACAGACGAGTTGCTCATCGGCGTCCGTCCCACAGCCCCGCTGAAGACGGCACCCAGCCCCCTTGACAGCGCACTCCTACTTGCCGCCCGGTATACCTCCCCTACTCGCCAGCCCCTGGATCCCACTCCCCCTACCATAATATTCTGATTTCGAGGCAAACATAGTGTTTGATGAAATTTGACTATAGAATTGTTGCTACATCGTCAATTCAGGGTGTGTAGAAGATGTTATCCTGGGTCTGTAGAGGATGCGGTACGTGGCTGCTTGTGTGTATACATATATGTTAATTGGTGGCTGGTGTGTGTGTGCAGGGTGCAAATAGCGACAGCGAGTAGGCGGTAACTATACTACATCGAGAAGCGATACAGGGGCATGAAGCAAGCGAGCAGGTGCGCAGCGACCTGCTACTGCACTAATAGTAGCCTTGACGGAGCACCGGGGCCGGCTCGACAGGGCATGCTGCCCACCGGTAGACGCCTGGTTGTGTGAGACGGAGATGAACCTCGCGTCGTTGCCTCTGCAACCTCGACAAAGCTCCACCGGTGCTGGGGATGAACCCTGCGTCTGTGATGGTGATGGCGCTATCCATGTACTTTCTCCACTGGCTATAAGGGAGTAAAGATCACATCGTGGATGTGTTTTTCTTCAAAGATGTGGCCCTGTCATTGTTGGCTGTCGAATTTGCGATGTAATCCGTCCCTATGTCAGTGTATTAACCACTTCTCCCTCCCGCACAATGAGCAGAACAGAGCAGCGGCTGCAATTTACCCATTGATTTCTTGGGGTGATTCAAACCTAGGAAGCCTGCTACTTGTGCAAGCAACATGGTAACAAGTTTCAGTTTTCTTACTGATGCACCTCAATTTTGCAAGGTAAGAACAATGTCAGTTTACTTTATGTTGGTTTTCTAATTTCTACATATTCCCTCAAGCAAATCTAATTATCTAGGTAGTACGGAAAGCAGGCAAATTACGTAACTATTTGGGTGTACTCATGCTCTGCTATGTCAGATTGAGGAGAAAGAATTATTTTATTCACCATCCTATTTTTTATCTATAATGATGATCACTGTTTCCATCTTGTGATCTTCTTTGCTCCAATTGTGCGAATACTTTGTTTGCACTTTAGTGGTACTGAAATTTTCCTGCTACCATGAGTCATGGTAGTAGGCTGCTGCGGCAAAAAGCTGGTAAGCCCCCTAAGGGAAGAAAACTGAAAAAACTCTCATCGTGCTTACCATGTTTCATCTTAAAATTTTGGCTTGAATTTTTTTTTCTGTATGACCTATATCTCTATGTGGTTACTTTCTCCAGACATGCTTTAGCTGCACCATTGTTCAAGTGGCTTGAACACAACTCACATGAGTCATCGCCAAATGGCCCTTTTCTGAAATTCATTCTCTTATGCACTGAGAGAGGAGTTACTCCATGACAGTCTGTATACATACAGATGCAAGCAATGAAGAAACTCATGCAGATGATGACTGGAGAATTTTTCACGAATTTTCCAACCTGAATTTGCTACAGAGGTTGGGAAAAGAGGAGTCCAGGCTCTGATGAACACATGTTCTTTCGCAGGTGACTAACAGTTGGCACCTCTATCTTTACATTACATCAGGCCAGCGCTACAAAGCCCATGTATGCCTCTGCCTGCCTGCTCAATGGACGATCCGATCACAAAAAAGTGGATAAAAATACTCATCTGTTTGTCAAAGTACATGTTTGTTATCTTAGGAACGAGTATAGCTATCACCAGAGTACAAGCAAATATTTCAATTTTTCCATGAAGCAAACTTATGTTATGATTATCACATTTTGATCTTGGAGTAATGATTGACAAAAGTAGATGGTTACTGTAGTCTGTACCAGTCTAGTATTTCTAATTACAAGTTTGAGCTCCATAGGGATAATCTGATTAGTGTGTCAGAAGCTTGTTGTTTCTAATTGTGCAAATTCTGTGGTTATTTTAGTGTTTTGCAGAATGCATAGATTTTCCATAATAGAAAGAAGTGGATGTATAACCTGATTTTGCTTTATTATTTGGTGCTAGTTGACTTTGGAAATCCCCAGTTTCTCCAGTATTGTAACTCTCTGTCAAATCGTCAAATTAAACTGATCTTTCTATCTGGACAACTTGTAATTTTTAATATTATGATTTTCCTTTTCAGAAACCAATTCAACTAGACCAGGACTATGTTTATTAGTCCTCCAACGTTTGTTGGAATGAGATGACACATGGTATGCCAGCTAACAAGCAACTGAAGTAAGAAGATTTTTGTAATTTCTTGGAAAGAAAGAGCCCTGAACCCAGGATGGCGAAGGATCCAATATGTCAGGACCAATGAAGGAATTGCAGAGCTTCATATTCAGTTTATTTTAGGTGCTTGCCTACTTCAAGTGTCTAGATTACAGGAAACATGTTTCTTCAAGTGTCTACTTCAAGTAAGTTTCTTATAGAAGTAGTCAGTTTAATTCCTTCAAAATAGTTGTTGCCTGATAATTTGTGTATGACTAAATAGCAGTACCTCAAATTTTGCTTCAGCTTCTTAAAACAGAGTAATTCTGTAAATCCTAACAGAACTCTATCAGTCTGAACCAATTTCTTGTAAATCTACAATACATCATAGCCTCATCTGATCGAATCATTGGTTTCAGATCAATACATCCTTCTGCATTCCCATAAGATCAATAATATTCAGTTTGATTGTGTCAAAAACTTGCTGCTTGACAATCTGTATGACTAGATAGCAATACCTTAAAATTGCTTTTGGTTTTAAACTGAACTGAACTCGGTTGGGGCTGAACTGAACTTAGTTTGGTTCTACAAAATATAGGGTTATATTCTACACCGTTTTTAAGGCGATAAGGTGACCTAAGGCGAGCACCACCCGCTCTAGCGCCTAGGCGACGCCTAAGCGCCTAAGGCGGGCATATTTGTAAGGCGCTGCCAGGGCGCCTTATTGCCTAAGCGTCCAAGGGAGGACGCCTTAAAAACAATGATTCTTTGAATTTTTCTTGTTAACTCTAAACTGGACTCAACTCAGTTTGATTCTGTAAAAAAGATTGTGACAGACTTATATATATATGCAACAGTCTTTCACCAACACTCAAATTAGATAGGCATGATATTTAAAAGAAATCGACATACTGTAGTTTATGAGAATTTGGCAAGAAACTCGGAACCGATGGACTTGACTTGTGAAAAAATGTAATCAATGGACGACTACAGTTTATATCAAACACAGAATCGATGGACTTTCGCAATGCAGGCTTGCCCTTACCATTTACCAGGTGGTGACTTACCGGAGGAGCCAGTGGTGCTGCTGCGACCTTCTCCGGGCGATGGGGCAATGATGCAAGCTAAAATCGGGGATGGGATAGCGGCTCCGGGCGACAATCAGAGGCGAGGCAGCGCTGCAGACCGAGGACAAAGTGATGCACTGGGGCAACGGCACGGGGCGAGGAAGAAGCGGCGGATGGGGCTGTGCATGGGGGAGTTGGGGCGACCATTCGGTTCAGCGCACGGGATCGTATTAACTCTGTTTTCTCCTAGGTACCTGCGCTGGTATAGTTTCTCCATGGGGTTACCAAACGATTCTCTCTACTCCTTGATTAAGTTGTCACATCAATTTTCTACTTACATGTCAGGCTTAGCACTGGGAGCAGCCTTATAGAAGTAATGCAATATATTCTCTCTTATGCCTACTTGAAATACTGTTGAGGTCTGTACTTTGCCTCTCATATTGCAAGGATAACACATTGTATGTCTATTCTCTTAACTGTAGTAAGGATGAAGCAGGAAAGTGTGCTGGACCTTCTAACACGGATATTGTACATGTACAAGCTACGGGCCACTATTGTTTATCACATATGGATTGTAAATGTAGTGACATTGAAGTTTGTAACATATCCTTAAATTTCTTTATTGTAACATTATATTAACTAAAAATCTGGTAGCCGTGACCTTGATATTCCCTGTAGAGCCAGCAAAAAATAGAATAAAAAGTTTCATTACAATTGGTGATTGAATGTCAAATGGCAGTGATTTTATATCAATGTGTGGGAGGTTGATGAAAGATTGCGTGCAGAGTATACCAGTGAAAAACATCATTTATTTAGATGAGCTATTACCAAAGCAGATATACTATATTTCTAGCTGAAGTTAACAATGCTAAAATATTTCATTGGGCGGCAACTTGAGGGCAAGAAACATACATATAAGCCTATTCTGAAATGTCTAGAAATATTGAAGCTTCAGCACGGCGCTCCAGCATCCGTGGAGGAGATGCACCATTTTGGACATGTTGGTTAACTTCTGTTGCTTCAGGGGTTGATCACGAGCGTAGTATAGGCCGACGGCGGGGAGGTGGTTTGTGTCGGGGAAGAGGGCGATGCTGGGGAGGAGGCCAATGATGTGGAAGAGGGTGATGAAGGGAGGAGGAGGCGGTAGGAGAGGGAGGCAATGGAGTGGTGGCGAGCTAAATAGAGTGAGGTGGAGGGTTGGTGGTTTGGCGGTGGCGAGCTTGTGAGAAGGGAACAACGGCGGTGTCATGAATAACGCTTCACTGGGTTCTTCAGAAGGGGGATTCAGAACTAAGTTATGCCACTTGGCGATGGCATTGTCGTCGTAAACATATTAAGCTATGTGATTCGACTTCACAAAGCTAAGCTTTGGCAACTTCACCAAATTATACTATGAGAGGCCTCCGATCCGCGTAGTTGGTTAAGCATGGAGTTGAAGCAGATCCGAACAATCCCTGAACTAAAGTTCTGCTCTTGGACATCAACATATCAAACTGAAACAGGACTGATTGATGCACCTACCCTATCGGTGGTTGAATAAAATTTTGTAGGTCTTAGTGTCACCTCATGATACTATCCATGCTTTTCATCCCCAAAAAGCCATTCGTTTAACTGCACTATCACCCGTAGCAACGCACGGGCACACTTACTAATACTCCTAATTTCTAATGGAGCAGTCCGTACATCGTTGGTTCGTTCGTTCGTACTCCACCAGCCCCCGTCGATAGCCCTCCCCTCCCACCGATTTTTCCTGTGGAAAGTCGACGCCCCACGCATACAAGAAAAAAAACAAAGAAGAAAACTACCCAATGCTCCCTCAGAAAAAAAACGACCCAACGCACGCCCCATCCCTCGTCCCACAATCCCTAGCCTCCTCACCTCTCTTTGCCCGATGGGGCTTCGGTGTGGCGGCAGCGTGACCGCCGGCAGCACCGCCTGGATCTCCTAGCGCCAGCACCTGCCCCATCGTCCGTGACCTATCCACTCCAACGCGCGGTAAGCGCGCCGCGGTCGCCAGGCTCGCCACCGCCTTGTCGCCGACGTCCCGATCCATTATGCCAGACGGAAGACAGATAGGGAGCGGCCGAGGTCTCCGCCGAGGAAGAGAGATGACCGTCGTCCCTTGGTCTAGGCCTGCCCAGAAGCACACATCATGGAGGAAAATTGTTGATCCCACGATCTCCATTGAGGCCCAGCGCATGTCCTAGAATATGTGTGCCTTGGGTAGGAGGTGCAATTCGGTATGATCCTGGAGCCCTCTCTCTCTCTCTCTCTCTCTCTCTCTCTCTCTCTCTCTCTCTCTCTCTCTCTCTCTCTCTCTTTCTCTCTCTCCTCGCACTTCAAATGGCTTCCTGCTTAGTAGATTGAAAGAGGGGTTTAGATTGGGAGGAAGAATCTGTACAGATCGAAGGGAAAAGCAGAACAAAAGGGAGGGGGGACTAAACACATTTGTTTGAACGTCTTCCCTTTTTTGACAGTTTCGGAGTCATCGACTATCCGAGAATGGTGCTAATGTCTCAGTTTTGGTGATAGAAGGGATTTAGAGCATACCCACGACCATGGTCGACAACGGCCTGAAGCCAATTTTTTTTTGTTCACAGACAAATGGCCGTGCCCTGAACTGGTAAATAATGAACCTATTTTATCTTTCATGGTGTTTCTTTGCTATCATGAGTTTGAACTAAAAATTTGCATGGGTACTCTCTTTTTCCCCAGCCGTTAGTGTGAAGTGGCAAGATAGTTTCAAACCCCAGAATCTTCATTGCAAGTATACGAACTGATGAATTTGGGAGTACCTAGAACTCATCTAGATGAGATATAATTTGGTCTCATTCACTTGGAAAACAAGAACATATAACATCCACGTCAGCACACACGCATCTTATAGCATCTTATAGCATCACATCCAATGGCTATAAAAGATGAATGAGACCAAATTATATCTCATCTAGATGAGTTCTAGCAAAACTGGATGAATTTTGCCCATATGTTGTTGAGTGATAATTTATATGTATTTAATTTACTAGATGAACTGCACACCTGAACGCAGCACTCGTGCAAAGATGCAACATCTTGGTCAGCTGCTCGCGGCGGAGCGTGCGGCTGGTGCTTGCAGCAGTGGCAGAGCAGCGTCAGCGAGCGCGGCGCAAGCAGTGGCCAGAGCTGCATGGGCAGCTGCAAGCATGCCATCCAGGCATCACTTCAAGTATGACAATGTCCACTCTACACCAAGGTACGTGGGCACTTGTGCAAAAATCTAGCATCTTCATCGACTAGGACTAAGTTGTGTGTTTTCTTCTGCCTGTGTCATGCGGTGATAATTTGTTCTGCCTATTGTTTACAGATATTAGTCAGTTGGGAGATGAGGTGGTTTGCCAGATAAGAAATAGAGTAAGGACAAGAAGGAGCTTTAATTGGGTCATGTCATGGTGAACCTGGAGCACAGAATTTTACAGGAGATGGTCATGATAAAACAGGGTGCTTAAGATCTAGGGAAGTATAACATTTTTTTTGAAAGCAAAGTAAAACAAATTTACTTTCTGGGTCTAATTTAATTTTTCTATGTTCATAATTTCTTGCATGAATAGATAGACCAAGCCGAGCAGGGCATCAACTATCTACTCATGCTTTGGTTCATTTTCTTGGAGTATTTGTGTTCTTAAATTCTTAATCTTGGTTTTCACTCGTTTGTGCTCTATCCTCTCAATCCAGTTACGTATGCAATCCTCAATGAGGATAATTTTTTTTCTGAATCACTTAGCAGCCTCTGCATCCTTCTGCCTTAGCCTGATCAATTTTTCCCACTATGCCGTTTTTTTTGCCAACATATTGGAACGAAGGTGTCTCCATGTCAAACATGCATCCGTTGAAAATTTGGTGTCAACCAGTTTTTGGAGGATTGCATCAATGTTCCTCATATTTCTAATATTAGGATATTAGAAATCCCCTTTTCCCTACAATGTTTATCTTTTCGTTCTTTTAGATAATGACAATTTTTTTGGTGTGCCAGTGCCCAGTTGTGTATATTCTTGGACCTTTTACATTCGATATTAACAATCCAAAACTTAACACGTTTCTAGCCTTCTAGAGGAACTTGCATTTAATGTTATCAATTTTCTTGCAGCAAACTTCAAAGTTCTTGATACTTTTGCTTGCACTTATTTTCCACAGGCTCACATATTTTAGTGTTGTGCAGTTTAGATGTCAATATGATGGCCATTTCTTTTACGGGTAAGGCAAGAGATCCGTCTGCTGCTACTACAATCGGCCGCTGCACTACGCTGGCTGAGGCCACACGTCATCACCTACCCCACCATGCTGCACCTTTGGATTGCTGGCTGCCGAGGCCGACACCATCTGTCGCCCCTGAACACTTTTTTAAAATCATGGAAAATCTCTTGGTTTCTTTACCATGTTGTAATTTGTTTCTATGCTTTACATTTTATTGTGTCATGCCTCCAGGACCCTGTTTTCTAAACTACAGTTGCATTAGCATGAGGCTCTTCTGTAATATGCAGGACTACTTCCAAACAACATACTCCCTCTGTCCGGAAATACTTGTCATCAAGATGAATAAAAGGGGATGTATCTAGACGTATTTTAGTTCTAGATACATCCCTTATCCATTTTGATGACAAGTATTTTTGGACGGAGGGAGTACAAATTCTTCTAGATGTCCTCAAACTTTCTATTTCCAATGCATAGAACCCAAACATATGCTTTTCGGATGTCTCAGGTATGGAATTAATCACTACTGCAAGCTTTGTCTACACTTCATAAGTTATATGGAGCAAGTTGATCTTTAGAAGAATAACATGTGAAATTCAACTTTTGGATTTGTTGAATTAATATGAATGTAGCATTCTTCCTTCTTGACCAATAGGTGCTCGAGTTCTTTGTCTAATGTGGGTACTGAATATAAGTGAGTCCTGTTGTAGCATATGAAAGGAGCCTTGATTGTTGAGGATTTCACAACTTTATTAGATCTTTTATCATGATATATTAAATAACTTGCTGCTATGATCTGGGAGCAGATTGTTGCTTTCGTTGGTGAGCCAATCAAGCAATTGGAATAACTATAAATTTTCGTTAATTGGACTCTAGGTTATCTGCTATCAGATTGTTCATACAACGTGCCACAGCCACTTCTGCAGGTAATATGCTAGCATGTCTTCTGATTAGTTTAGCACATGGATTGTCAAAGTTTTTTCTGCCATGTTGCTTGATAGTTTCAGCCCATTGGATTTTCACGTGCTCGCTTGTGAGATGTGATATAGTTGTGCATTTTGTGGTTCCTTCTATTTTGCAGACCTCTTCCTTTGTTTATAGGCTCCATTGAATAACATGTGAAATTACAATGAAGATCAGTATGTGTTTTGATAATATTTCTTCTAACTTGATTTTAAGCTAAATCTCGACAAAAGCATCCATACATCTGTTACTCTCTGCGCTAATTCTCTTATTGCAGATGATTAATTTCTTGGCAAGTAGTCTGATCAGATAGTTATGATTTTGTTTTCAAATGGAACATGCAGTAGGGTTGCTCCAGGATCTCTTGTCCAACCCTCAGCTAGACCATTATGGTTATCTCTGTTATGTTTTTAAATGTATGTTACCTTTTTTGCTTACGATATACTCATATATAGACAACGAAATTAGAAGTGGGCCGCTACAACATTAGTGGTGCTTCCTGCAAGCGTTGGTAATGCACAACATGCAATTATATTTTACAACATGCCAATGGCTCTGGAATCAAGAGACATCAGATCTGTTTTTTA